>NC_058131.1:216866700-216885566 GCF_016433145.1 Gracilinanus agilis
CACCCCCACCCTCCAAGGTTCAGTTTCCTAATCTGTAGTAATTACCTCACAGGGTTGAGAAAAGCATTAATTAAAATAATGAACATAAAATACCTTGGAAATCACAAAACTCTGTGTGTTCTGGTTATTATTATTAATGTTAACCTTAGTTAGTATTAATGAACTTTAATTAGTATTGACTTTAATTATTAGAATTAACCTTATTCTATTAACCAAGAATATCTGACAAGACCCTGTAATGCCACAACAGATCATTGATGAAAAATTAACTTTGGTAATGGATTTTATTCAGTTTCACTCATGCAGTGGTGATAGTTTTTTTGCTATTGTTGCTATTCATTAGCTTGTTTCAAATACATGTGGAGAGAAAAACTTTATGGGATTGCTTTCCTATAAAATTAACCTATCAACAAACAAATCTGGGGCTTGTTTATTCCCAAGTAAAAGCTTATGTTTCTTGTTCATGTCCCTTCTGATAAAGAACCTAATGAAAGAGTGAAATCGATGAAAACTACAAATGAAATCTGTGAAGGAAATAGAGAAAAAATGTACCCGTTTTGTTTAAAAAAGGCAAAGACATAGAGCATGGTCCACTGGTGGCATCCTTTGGTTATGTCATAGACTGAGCTAGGCCAGGGAGAATCATAGAATCAGGGGTTTTAGATGTCCTTCTGGCTCTGCTCTCTGTCTTTAGGGTGGTATTCTATATACAGAGGACTAAGGTCTAGGGATGACATGATGTGACCAGTATCACATAGTTATTAGTGATGGCATCAAACCTAGAACAAAAAGATCCCTTCTGCCAGAATAGGACTATTTATACTATAGCACCCTTCAGGTAGTCGACTGCAACATAATCTTAATTGTTATATAATTTTAGAATTGATATTAAGACAAGATGACATTCTCCCTTTGACCCAAAATAAACTTGCTCCTGCTTTCTGGATTTGGCATCTAAGCATGTGTCTGAACTCTTGGAGATTAGAGCTTGGTCTTTTGTGAAGATCTGACCAGTTACCTTTTATCAATCCTTAGGTGCTGAGCTCATTCAATCATTCATCCCATCATTCATTCAACAATATATACTATTCACTTATCATGTTTAAGACATGGTTCTTAGCACTGGGGATGCAAAGATGAATCATGTTGTAGTACCTGCCTTCAAGAAGCATAGACTCTTAAAAAAAAGTTGACATTTTGACAAGTTGATTGGTAATTGTCTTTCATACTGGAAGAGGACCAAAGTGACATCACTGGGTGATGCCTTCTGACTTTTACATAAATTGGATTTAAGTGAGGCAAAGTTGCATAAAGTCATCAGTCTCAGTCTCTCTTCCAGTCTAGGGCAAGCAAAAGTCGAGATGACTGGTGATGGCTCAGGATACTGTGGATGACCTTGGCTTCCACCATGTCTAACCAAGCTCTAATCATTCCACAGTGACTGCTTCCACCACCTTCATTGCTATTGGAACAAACAATTCTCATCAGCTCCTTATGCCAGGGAAAGTCTTCACATTCTTGGGGTAGGCACCACCGTGCCTATCCTTTAGCCAAGTTTAGCCATCCTGCCACGAGGGTTTACTGGAGAGTGGCCACTGTGCATGCTATAGCTTCTTGAAGGCACAGGTGAGAGCTGGAGAGCAAATGAACACTCAGGGCTTGGCAAGCCCTTACACCAGAAGTACTAGTCTTTCTTGAACAGCCCATAATCCCCTGTATACAGACAGGCAAGTATGACACAAAGCAAATGTGGCGAGAGCAAAAAAGAGATCCAGACAAAGCATAATAATATTATTTGTGTAAGAAGAGAGATTACTTTTATCTGGAGAGATCACTGAAGGTCACATGGAGGAGGTGATCCCTATAATGTGCCTTGAGAGATAGATAGGCATGTGCAAGGTATATAGTCCAAGCATAATCTGAACAAATGCATGGAAGAATGAAAAGTCCTGATGAAATCAGAGAAACTGCTAGTCTAGTTTGGCTTAGATGAAGAGTTTTGTGAAAAAAGAATAAGGAAATAAGACTGGAAAGGTAGGATGAGATCTAATTGCAAAGAGTTTTAAGTTCAAGGCTAAATTTTAAAATATAGGCAATGAAGAGACAGTGAAGGTTTCTGAGTAAAGGTAGTGGTATGGTAAGATTCAAGCATTAGAAAAATTATGTTGGCAGTTGCATGAAGAATGAATTGAATGCAATTTTGAGTAAATAAAATTAAAATGTTTTTACAAAAATTAAATCAATAACAACAAAGTTAGAAGAGAAATGGTAGAGAAAGGGGAAAAACTACTTATATAGTGCTGATAAAAGTCTGATCCTAAAACAAACAGGAAAATGACATAAATATAAAGCCACTCTCTAATAGCTAAATTGTCAGAGTATGACCTTCACAGTTATAAAAATAAAATTTTCAGACTATCAACAATAGCATGAAAACATGTTCTGATTCATTAATAGAAAAAGAAATGCAGATTCAAACTGAGATTTCGCCACCCTCTTTGTAAAATATAAAGGATAAAGAAGGAAAGATACAAGCATTAATTAAATGCCTTTACATACCAGGCACTGTGCTAAGTGGTTTAAAATACTTCATTTTATCCTAATAGCAACCCTAGCAGGGAGGTACTATTATCCTTCCCATTTTACAGTTAAGGAAATTGAGGCAGACAGAAATTAAATGAGTTACCCAAGGTCATGCAACTATTAAGTATCTGAGGGTGGATTTGAACTCATGTCTTCCTGATTTTAGGATCCACTTAGTCCTCTGCACCATCTAGCTGAACAGTTAGTGTTCTTGAGGTTGGTGGGGGTATGAAATGATCCAACAATTCTTGATTTTGGTCAGTGGCGTCGTGGATTGTGCACCAGGTCTGAAATCCAGAAGCCCTGAGTTCACATCTGGCCTCAGATTCTTACCAACCATGTGATCCTATGCAGTGATTTAACTTTAATAATCTTCCTTATCTAAATAGGGATAATCAATAGTATCTACCTTACAGTGTTATTATGAGGATAAAATCAAATAATAATTGCAAAGCACTTAGTACACTCTCTGGCACATGGGAAACACTACATAAATGTAAGCTATTATTATTATAAAAATGCAATAGAAGTGATAAAACTGTGTGTATTCTTTGATCCAACCAACCTAGTTACTGGGCATATATCTTAAGGAAATGAATAAGAAAAACTGCAATCCAATAAATACCAAATATTCATTTGCAATAGCAAAAAAACTAGAAACAAAGTTATTTTCCATTGATTTGGGAACAGCTTAAAAAATATGGTGTAAGAGTATAATGGCTTCCTTTTGAATAATAAGAAATAGCCGTCCTTATGATGAATTAAATAAGCAGAAGCAAGAACAATGCTCACACTGAGTACAATGATATACTTGAAAAGATCAGTAAAAAAGAAGATGGATTCTGAGTAATGGAAAAACCAATGAAGAACCTGGAGAAGAGTTAACAAAACCTATCTCCTCCCTCACAGTGAGAGGTGAGGAATTAATAGAATAGACCATATACACATTATCAGACAAGGTAACAGAAGATTTTTTAAATTGTTTTTCTTTGTCATGAAGGAGGAACAAATCTATAGACTAGTATAAATGATCATCGTAGAATCAATAGGATATAATTTTTAAAAGAATAAAAATAGATTGGAGGGGGAAAGGACTGAAGGCAGAGAGACAAGTGAAGAGGTTCTTATGATAGTCCTGGTGACAGATGATGAGGGCCTGAAATAGAGTGGTGACCAGGTTGTACCTATGTCTGTAATGTTCTCTCCCTCATCACCTCAACAGCCTTCAAGACAGAAGTACCACTTCCTACATGAAATCTATCCTGACATCCCTACCTGCCACCCACAGATAGCACCTCCCCACCAAAATTTTATTTGTATTTATTTTACAGAAATTTTATAATGGTTTATTTGTGTATATGTTGATCTCATCCCACCCTACACCCCCAGTAGAATGGAAGCTTCTTAAGAAAAGAACCTTTTTATTACTTGACTATATCACCAAGCACCCTGTTCAGTGCATGAAGCATTTGTCCCTTTGGACAGGATCTGTGATCTCATTGAAATGAGGAGCTCCCAGTGAAGAAACTCCTTCTACCAGTGCAGACTGGTATCTGATCTATAATTTATATTCTTAGAGTTCCCTTGGCACTGAGTGGTCAAGAGACTTGCCCACAGTCACATCACCAATATGGGCCTTAAAGGCAGGTACTCCTGTCTCCAAGTTTAGCTCTCTGGCTGCCTCTAACATGGTACATGTTGTTGTTCATTCATTCAGATGTGTCTGACTCTTCTTGACCAAATGGATATTTCCATGGAATTTTCTTAGAAAAGGTCCTGGATTGTTTTTTTTTCTTTCTTCTTTCTTTTTCTTTCCTTCTTTTCCCCCAATTTTTCATTTTCTTTCTTCTTCATTTTATATATGAGGAATTCAGGCAAACAGGGTTCAGATGACTTCCCCAGGGTCACACAGCTAGGATATATCTAATGTTGGATTTGAACTCAGATCTTTCTGGCTCCCGTCCCAGGGTTCTATCCACCATTCCACCTACCTGCCTCCAACATGGCACTAAAATTACTTATTAGATTAAATTGGATTCAATTTGTATTGATATTTATTTGAGAAATCATAGACAGAGTACAGGGTCTTCACTTGCCACTACAGCACCAAATTGGTCCTATCAAACATCATGGCCAAAAATTACTATTTGTTTATGTTTATAGAAATGTATTCATTACTTGCCTTCTTTAGAATAAAGTTCTGAGTTTCACAGGGCTGTACTGGAGCCAGCTCATATTGACTCATGAGAGCCAATTGTTGGATTTTCAGTGTCAATATATACATCTCAGAAATTGGCTAATGCGCAAATATAGGACTTGATTTATTGTTTTGTGGATCTCTAGACTTAGAAAAGTGATGGGGAAAGTGTTAAAGCTGTTTAAATTTACAAGTGTATTGTGCATTTTCAGTCGGGTGCTAAACACTATCATCACACCAGTGGATTAGGGTCACACATGAAGGGGACAATGCTTCACAAAGGATCACTCATTTCCTAAAACCTGAAGACAGAAAGGGTGTTTTGAGGCAAAGAAGAGGGAAAAGTGAGGGAGCTTTGGATGAACACTACCTATTATTTAATGAAGTAGGGGCTGAAGTTCTCTGATGAGAGACGAGAGGTGGAGTGAATTTCAGTAGAGAGATTTAGAACAGCTGTTGTACAAAATGTGATAAAGGACATATGATAAAAAATTAATAAAAAAAGGATTACTGTGTATCAGTGGAAGCCCATATGACCTTAACATGAATAATGAGAAAATTTCATGGCACAATTTGTCACTTTCTCCAGAAGAGTTTGGTAGGAAAGTAGAAGGCAAATGGTGTCATTCACCCCCAGTTGGGTAGGAGAAAGGCAGGAGCAGCATGAAGGACAAAGGATTTAAATGAAGTTATTACATTGTTGAAATGAATAAATATAAGATCAAGATTGTGAGGGAGGTGAGATGGAACCAGGGATGGACTGAGCAAATAGGGAGAAAGCAAGAAGCTGGAGGTCAAGATAAAGATGGAGAACAGGAGGGAAGAATGAGAGAGTAGAAAGGGAAGAAGATTAGGATTAAAACAACATTGAGGGACATTTAGGTGGTTCTGTGGAGAGTCAGGCCTAAAGATAGGAGGTCTTGGTTGCAAATATGGCCTGAGACACTTCCCAGCTGTGTGACCCTGGGTAAGTCACTTAACACCAGTTGCCTAGCCCTCACCACTCTTCTGACTTAGAACTGAAACTTGGTACCAATTCTAAGACAGAAGGCAAGGGTTTAAAAATTTGCATTTTCAAAATAATGTACATTTTTTTCAAACTCTAAAGAAATATGAGGCAAGAAATACAATCTTGCCTCAGACTGATATAGCGGCTGCCTTTACCAAGAACAAAGCAAATTGGTATCTTGTTCTCATGCTCAATACTAGGTTTGTTATCTCAAAATAGGTGATTTTTTAAAATCGCCCTTTCTTTTATTCATTATTCTAATAATATATTTAACTAAAATATCATTAAACATCATATAACCAATTAATTAATCAATATCAAATAACCAATGAAGAGTTTTGCAAGTATTAGCATTTAAGTGCATCAATATCTATTTACTCATAAAATTTCATAGCAAATTTTCCACTGTATCAATAAACTTCATTCTCATTTCCTTTTAAACATTTTCATATTTCTTCCAATTATGTGCAAAACCAAATTTTAACTTTTTTTTAAATTTTGAGCTATACATTCTCTCCCTCCTTTCCACTCTCCCCACATTTTAAAAATGGAGAAGGAAACTTATGTTTCTCTTAGAGTTTTTTCTTTCTGACCTGGATTAGTCAGACCACAATAATAGTGCTAGCTGTGGGATGCCATCCACTGAGGACTTAGAGATGGCTGGATTTCCCACGTTCACTTTATTAAGCCTACCTGGGAATGCAATGGCCCAATGCAAACACCTGTAAGGTGATATATTGTGGTTTCTGGATAATTATGCCCTGGTAATCATTTCCCTATTTACTCTTATCTGACAAGTTACATTTCACACCATCCATCATCTGAGCAATGCAGCACCTGGTGCAGAATAACGCTCCCAGCTTAAGCTTTGTCCCTGTCACTCATTACCTCCCACACAAGTAAGTTGGGGTTTGCTTGGGGTCCTGCTAAGGGGCAAATCTAATGTTTGGGCAACAACCTGACTGAAGGATGAATGGACACTTATTACAGGCTAAAAACTAATTTTTGAAAAGTAGCATCATTTCCCCTCGTACATGATGTACTCCAAGAAAAAGCCACTAGGTTGGTGCTTATCTCCTCCACTCAAAAACACTATCCCCTCCCCCCCCCCCCCCGCAACATAACACTTTTATAGGAGTTTATACAAATAAAAGGGTGGCTTTGTGGTACAGTGAAAGAGCACCAGGCCTGAAATCAGAAAGACCCAAATTCAAATGTGACCTCAGTCATGGTGTGACCCTGGGAGATTCACGACCCATTCTCTTCATCTGTAAAATGAGCTGGAGAAGGAAATGGCAACCTGTTCTAGTTTCTCTACCAAGAAAACCCTAAATGGGGTCACAAAGAGTCAAACACAACTGAAATGACTGAAGAGTAACAGTATAAATAGAAGTTACCCCCTATGTTACTACTGGTCCAAAGGGAAGTGGAAATCGCCATCATGGTGTTGGGAGAAGGAGCACTGGATCTGAAGCCACAGGATCTAAGTTCAAATCTCAACTCTGCCATTTTTCATATGGGTGACTTTGGGCAATATTATAGCCATATAGCATGACTCTATAGAATCAAGGGGTTGGGATAGATGAAGTCTTAGGAGGCATGGGTTCCATATTTATGATGATCGTTTTGGCTATGGAATAAGTAAGTCTTGACTTCTGTTTCTAAGATATCATGGGTCCAAGGGCAAGTCATTTTTTCTTCTCCAAGTATCAATGTGTCTTCTGTAAAATGGAGCTAATAATAATTTCCATCACAAAGGGTTGTTGTGGGGATCAAATGAAATAATATATGTCAATTCCTATAAACATTTCTGCTTGTATTAGTTAGCAATAATGGTCGAGCTCTGTGAATTTATTCATATGGGTAACAGCTGGCATGGAAACTCACTTAAACACAGATCAGAACCTCAGCAGACATTTATATTAGTTGCTTGGGGGACTGAAAAGTTAAATGATTAGCTTAAGGTCACATAGCTAGTATATGTCGGAGATAGGATTTGAACCCAAGTCCTTCTGATCCCAAGACTGGACTTTTATCCATGTTGCTATTCTAGTGATTACCATTTCTTTACTATTTCAAGGATCTGAGACTTCATCGATGTGTGGATTCTATCCCTAATCAGATAGATCACAAACCTTCCCTGCCTTAGTTAATGGTTTCATGAGTTTCCATGATAGAAAACCATGCATCCCTCAGTGGTCAATCTTTCAGCGATGACCATCTCTGCACATAGTCACCAAATGTCAAGTGTACAAGTCATCACTAGGTCAGTACTCAAAACTTTTCTCTTTGGAAAAAGTCATAACTTCTCTGGGTGTCAAGTACCTCATTTATAAAATGGAAAGGTTGACTAAATAACCTCTAAGGTACCTTCTAGCTCTAAATCCATGACCTTATGAATCTATAAGGACCTACTGAAATGAATGCTCCTCTATTTAGCCTTTAAAAACCTAAGATACTCTTTATAATCACGAGAAAGCATTAAGAAAGAACAATACCAATTATCAAATATTCATTTTGTCCATACTGAGAACCGTGAAGCTAAATGGAGATGGTGTCCCTGAGTGGCCAATGATGGCTCCAGAACTATAATGGTCATCTTGTCCCATCAGCCTCATTATATTTATTTCTTATTGCTATGTCCTGAAATCTGTTGGGAAAAGTTATTTCAAAGTAAATGGTCTAAAAGGTAAATTATTTTCAATCCAAAAAGACATTTCAAAATTTATCTAGAAGGTCTGACTATGATTTGAAAGAGAAAGAGATTTGAAACTTTGGAGAAATCATTCTGATCCTGAATTAAATTTTTATAATATGATGTTAGCATCTTCAGTGGAACCTTTCTGCATCTGTGGCCCATGTCCCAAGGGCCCAGCTGTAACATTTGCATTTTTGACATTTAGCTATGCTGTGTTTGCAGTAACAATGCTCCTACCCTGTTCCAGTCTCCCACACAAGATTTTATATTAAAACTGAAAGCCTGTACAGGAAGTTCCCACTTTCCTCCAAAATACAGTCCTAGAAACAATATAGTAAAGTAGATCATTGAAAAGAAGATAACATTTTACCATAGGAATAAGGCTATAATTGAGGGTGACATTTCTGACTAAGAACTTTTATTAAATACATCACAGATATGAGTAACAATATGTCATAAAACAAGAATATAACATCTATAAGCCTTGCTAAATAGCTGAGCAGAGGAAAAATATATGATTGAAATACTATTTTTTCAAATGACCTATACCATTAAGTTCAATTCAATTTCAACAAATGTGTTTGGCACCTCCTCTATGACTAGCATTGGGATAGGCCATGGGGATACTGAGACAAAAATGGAAATCTATCTGGCTTTCAAGGAGATTACATTCTACTTTTTCACACTCATGGATTATATAGTGTGTGATCCTATAGAACTTTTTTCTCTTTGCCTCAACTTCTTCCTGTATAAAACGAAGTACCATAACATGATCATCTCCAAGTCTTCATCTTCAAGTCTTCCCCAACTTCTACATTTGGTCCTTCAAAGATATATTTTTCTTAAATTACATGAAATTTTACTGATACTTCATGATAAAATAGAAATCACTCCAGGGTTTCAGAAGCAATGCTGAAGCTAGCATATTCTCCCATACCAGAAAGGCTTTAAGTTCAGTCCCAGAAATAGACAATTTTAGAATCAGAAAGGTATGGGTTCAAATCCCACCTCAGATATATACCAGCATGGTGACCCTAGGTGATGTGGTGATTAAAGTTTTGAATTTGGGTCAAGAGAACCAGAGTTGAACATCTGGGTTCAAATCCCACTTCAGATACTTAGTAGCTGTGAGATCCTAGGCAAATAAATTAACTGTTAAAATGCTCCAACCTACTAAATGGAGATAATAATAGCATCTACCTCAAAGGGTTATTTTAGTGTCAGAAAAGACTGAAAACTTACATAAAGTGTGTTGTATGTTAGCTATTGTTTAGCATTTGAGTGGCTTGGACAATTCTCTTAGAAAAGGATATGTAACATTTTTTATGTCATAGACCCATTTGACAGTCTGGTGAAATCTATGACAAGTGTTTCTGAATAATGTTTGTAAATGTATAATGTAAAATACATAAGGTTACCAAGGCAATTGAGTATCCTGAGATAATTACAAATTTTTAAAACTAAGTACTAAGGATTCAATTTAAGAACCCCTATTGTAAGTCGATGAATAGCATGACATTTGTCAATCTTTATTAGGGTGAGTTTCATCATCAGGAATTCTCAACACGATGAAATTATAGATCTAAGATGAAAATGTTTAATATGTGCTCTAAATGTGAGACCTTTATCCAGTAACTATGAAGTAGACAAAATGAACCATATTGATCTTGACCTTTTTGTGAGATAACAGAAAGGTACATCTCAATGGAAAGACAACTTATAATTTCTCCATGAAGAGGGGAAAAAGAAGAATTGGTTTGATTATGCATCCAATCACACTAATAAACTTTGCTTGGTCAATATGAACTTTTTTTTATTGCATGTTCATGCTAAGGATTGGTGAAGACACCACCAGGAAGACAAGTGTAACTTATTCATCAATTGTTTCAGATCTATCCTTGTTCAATACAGTCTCCCAGACAAAATACTTCCTTTAAATATAGGGGTACCAAGTCACTGACGCATGTCTTATAGCACAGACCAAAAACTATTTAATTGAGAGATATAGTATAGAAAAATGAAGTATGAATGTTAATTAGAGACAACTGAAGGAGCAGAGCACTGAAGTAGGGATGCATTGGAAACTGTAGAACTTTTCATATTTAATTTATCTTGCCCAAGATTGATTGCAATAATCTAAAATGGTGGCCTAAATTGAAGTTCTACACTTTGGTTAAAACAATCACAAATATAAGATTGAGAAGGCAGAATTATACGATATATGAAAAACAACTCAGTTATTTTTGTTGTACTTCAAGCTTAAGGAAAGTAGAGGGGAGGGGAGGAGAGGACCTTATTTATGATATCCCCAGAGAGAATGAAAGCTCCTGCAAGGCAGGGACTATTTCATTTCTGTTTTTTTTTATCCTTAGTCTCTACCACTGCAACTGGCACATAGTAGGCACTTCATGCCGTTTGCCAAGAGCTCTCTCTTCTGTTCTTATCTCATATCACTCAGATGCCTTCTGCTACTATTATGGAGAAATTATAAGTTGTTTTTCCATTGATCCTTCCCCCATCTCATATAATCAGTTAACCCTTCTCCTTACCAAGGCAAGCCTCTCTACACAAATGATATATGTGATGCAGCAAATGATTCCATTTCTTCCTATCTTCTCCAGCAGATTGCCTCCTCTATGATCCCCACTTTCTTAATTATTTTCATTATCTCCCTGTCTACTGTTTCCTTATTGCTTATAAGCATGCTTGTGTGTTCAGCATCCTCAAAAATACCAGCCCTTCATCCATTTATCCCCACTAGTTATCATCCCAATATATCTCCTCCATTTTGTATCTGAACTCCTTGAGAAAGCCATCTAAAATGGTTGCCTCTATTCCCTTGCTTTTTTCTTAACTCTCTGCATTCTGGCTTCATTCAAAACTGATCTTTCCAAAGTTTCTAATGATCTTTTAATTGAATCTAATGTTAGCCTTTTTTTCAGTTCTCAACCTTCTTGACTTCTCTACAGTTTTTGACATTGTCAATCACATTTTCTTCTGTCTAGGTTTTCTCAGCACTAAATCTCTTCTAGTTCTCCTACTCCTCACCTGATAACTTTCTCAGTCTCTTTGCTGAGACTGTCATCTAGGTTTACCTACTAACCTTGAATGTCCCACTAGACTCTGTCCTGGGACCTTTTCTCTTTTCCCTCTATACTATACAACTCTTATAGATTCAATTACCACCTCAATGCTGACAACTCTCAGATTAAACTATCCAGTCCTAAACTCACTACTGACTCTGAGTCTCACATTTTTAACTATTGATTATTATATATCTCCAACTGAATGCCCAATAGACATTTTAAACTCAATTTCTGCAAAACTGAGTACTGATTATTATCTTTACCTCCAAACCTGACCCTCTTCCTAACTGCCTTGTTACAGCTGAAGGTATCGCCATCCTCTAATCATTTAAGCTCAAAACTTCTAACTTCCCCTTCCAACCTCCCTTGCCCCCAGGCAAGATCCAATCTGTTGCCAAGACCTATAGATTTATGTCTTCATATCATCTCTTGCATATGCTCTCTTTTCTCCTTTGACACTGTCACCACCCTGGTATGAGCTCTTATCACCTCACACCTACCTACCCGCCTGTTGGTGGGTTTCCTTGACTCAAGAATCTCTTCAATCCAGTACATCATCACTTAGCTGTTGAAGCGATCTACTCTCCCCAATTGGTAGGTTTGACCAAGTTAACTTTTCCCCACTGCCCACCTACCCAACAAACTCCAGTGGCTTCCTATCAACTCCAGAAAATAATAAAATTAAATCTTCTGTTTTGTCATTCTAAGTCCTTTACACATCAGTAACACTGGCCGTACTATTTTTCTTGAACAAAAATACTCCTAAATTTTCACTTGACATTTCCCATGCCTGGAACCCTCTCCCTGCTCTTCCCTGTTTCCTGGTTTTTTGGCTTCTTTCAAGTCACAGCTAAAATAGTGCCTCCTACCATAAGCTTTTCCCAATTCCCTTTAATTGGAATATCCGTTAGGATTTTTCCCCCAATTATTCTTGTACATAGTTGTTTTCCTAATGTCTCTCCCATTAAACTGTAAACTCCTTGAGAATAGGGACTTTTGCCTTTCTTTGTATCTCTATTACTTAGTACATTGCCTGGCACATAGTAAATACTTAATAAAAGTTTATTGATTAACCGATATTGTTTGTTAATTGTTTCTATGACTATAGCTGTTGAGCAGTAAAATAAGGAAGCTTGTAGGCATCCAAAGGGTCCACAGGTATAGAGGAACCATCAGATGCACATTTAATTCCCATGTCAAGGAACTGTGAATGAGTCACATGGCTACCATCGCAGAAAAAGCAAACCCTTGATCTGTTATAGGCAGAGTAATAATAGAAACCTTCGGAAAAGGTGTGCTGAATGGCTCTGTAGTCTGTTATATATCATTTTTATTGGCCATTAGGAAGATGTCATCTGTCCAGCTGAAATGCAGGATCAGCATGACTGGACTTGGAGGGCCGGGGAACGTGGGACCTTATTCTCCACTTCTGGCTGTCAGGACTCATCAGGGAGAGCCTGACCAGGTGAGTGAAGCTTTAACCTGTGAACTTGGATAGATTAATGAGTAGGGGTCCCTGGCTTTACGAATCTCCTTTCAAAGGCCCTTTCTGCCTCGTGGACAACACTAATTTGTCTGACTTTTCCAGTCTTCAGGGTTTCACCCTGTTCTAGGGACAAACTCTTACCATCCACCTCCCAGAACCCTGGATTCCTGGACCCTCATGGCTTGACACTGGATCTCATTTGTTGACACTGATTCCTAAAGATGTTGGCTTTGAATAGTTGCTTAATGTCATGAAAAGAGCAAAGCATTGGGAGGCAGAAGGTCTGAGTTCCAATTCTCACCCTAACAACCACTACTTAATATATATGGGTCTCTGAACAGAACATTTTGAACTCTGGTCTTCCTGACTCCAGACCCAGCACACTATCCTCTGCAACATCTATCTCCCTTGCTATTTCTCCCAGAGGACACTCTACTTCCTGAGTCCGTACTTTCCCTCTGGCTGTCCTCATAAAGAGAATTTTCTACCTCCTCATCTCTGCCTCTTGGTTTCCCCAGCTTCCTTCAAGTCTCAGGTAAAGTCTCATCTTCAGCAAGAAACCTTTCCCATCCCCTTGGCCTTAATGCCATATCTTTGTTAGTTTTTTTACAATTTATTCTGCATATGTATAGTACATATTATTGTTTGCTTGTCCCTACCATCACCATTATACTGTGAGCTCTCTGATATTAGGGACTATTTTTTGCATTTCTGTGTATCCTCAGTGCTTATCCCAGTGTCTGGCACATAGTGAGGGTTAAACAGATGTATGACTGACTGATTGACTTTGATCTATACCCCTGTATTTGCATGTTGCCTTCCCCATTATAATATAAGTTCCTTGTGTGCAAAAACTTTGTCTTTGGCTTTGTATCCTTAGCTCCTAGCACAAGGACTAGCGCGAAGTAGGTGCTTAATAAATGCCAGTTGATGCAATTATGGACTGATCCCAGCTTCAAGTGCTACAGTCAGATCCCAGGTTATTTTCTTTGCCCACTACTTCAAACTCTGTTTATAACCTTGGTACTAACTTTTCTTCTAATTCAGATGCCATTTTTCACCTCTGATCTCTAACCTCAATAATACATATTCTATTTATCTTGTTGATCAGTTGTTTTTCAGTCATGTACAACTCTTTGTGACCCCATTTGGGATTTTTTTGCAAATATGTTGGAGTGGTTTACCATTTCCTTTTACAGTTAATTTCTATAGGTGAGGAAACTGAGGCAAACAGTGACTTGCTCAGGGTCATACAGCTAGTAGTGTCTGAGGGCAGATTGGATCTCACAAAAATGAGTTTTCTGACTCTACACCCAGCACCCTATCCACTGAGTTGTTTTTTTTTTTTATTTCAGGATTTTATTTTTATTTACCTGTTTTATTTCAGGATTCATCAAAGGCTTCTCAGTCTTTCCTGACAGGGAATCTCTCCAGAGTAGGCTCCTCATTCTCCAATTAATGAATCCTTCCTTGCCATGTAATACTCAGCGCCAGCCCATACTAGAATAGTTTAGCTGGCTCCTTAAACAAAGGATTGGCCACACAGTCTCTAGGACCTGGCTTTTTAAGAAAGAAACAAAAATTTCTCCTAAGACTTCTGTGGACTGTTGAAAATATTGATCATTGTACCCAAATATCCCTGACAAATAATTCATTTAAGATTGAAGTTTGCCCAGCTCCAGCTCCCTCATCCATTTCTTCACTCATCTTTGTCACATGTGAGGAGCTTTTAAGGATTTTTTTCCTCTCCAGCCCACGGAATCCATAAAGACATAGTGCCAGCCTTCAAAATCAGAATTGCAACAATGTCTAGAATATACTTTACAGTTCTTTGATGAGGATTTCACAGTGCATTGTGTTGAGGAGAGTCACCATTTGCATGCAGGAGAATCAGATTCAGAATCTCTCCTGAGCATCCAAGGATCACCCAGAGGTCCAGTTCTTTCTTTAAGATGTGGCAGATTCATTTGTGCAAATCCCATTAAGGCTAACAGGAGTTAAAAACCATTAAAACAGATAAGGACATTGAGCTATTTCAAGATTATTGCGAGACGTGACCTGCAAAGGAGTGAGTAGAGTTTGTTAAGACCACAAAGCCAGTCATATGAATTCAATGCTCATAAAGCAATTAAAAGGAAATAAATCCAATGCCACTGCTAAATGAGTTTTTAATCACCTTTTAGATAGGAAAACCTAGAGATTCTTACTACTAAGGGGCAAAATCAGTCAAGATTCCTTGAAAGATGTAATAACAGGGATCTCATTGAAGAGTCCTCTGATTATTAATATAAAGCAAGGCATAAAGTTGAATAGAGGGGTAGATGCTTATCAAAGGCATTTATCATCATCGTGGAAGATATACAGAGTAGTGTCAAAACGGAAAAATGATTCAGAGAAATGATAAGGTCCTCCAAATATTCCTATTTGATGATGACATTTGTCCTGATTTAATCAAGACCTGATCATTACAGACCTACCCATAGGCAACTCACATTAACAAAGAAGAGTTTGACTTGACTATCTATGCAAGAAAAACCAAATGGATGAAAAATACCTATTGTCCAGACTATGATATACTGTAAGATGAACAATCCATAGAACAAGTCATCAATGCATATCTCTTTTTTTTAATTTTAAACCCTTAACATCTGTGTATTGACTTATAGGTGGAAGAGTGGTAAGGGTAGGCAATGGGGGTCAAGTGACTTGCCCAGGGTCACACAGCTGGGAAGTGTCTGAGGCCAGATTTGAACCTAGGACCTCCCGTCTCTAGGCCTGGCTCTCAATCCACTGAGCTACCCAGCTGCCCAATGCATATCTCTTAAGCATCACTATACCTGGATAATGTACCAAGCCCAGAATAGGAGGAAGAATAGTTTACTTTGGGGAAATTAATACATCAAAATCCAAACCTAGGAAAGCAAAAAAAAGGCCTGAGTATAAGCAAAGAACTCTGTCATACACAATGACTAAAACATACTTATGACTTTTTAAGTTTTATTATTTGGAACAAGTGTTACCTCTAATGTTACAGATTAATTATAGTGGTATATATAGCCCCTGCTTATCTCTATTATCTCCTACATGGAAGAAAATTGTGTCTGGGCTGCCTTAGATAATTTACCCTAGAAAAGAAAAGAATATATATATATATATATATATATATATACACATATATATATCATTATATATACATACACAATCATACGTATACCTCTACATGTACACTTGTATTAATACATCTTAACTACTTGTAGAGAGGATGGTTCATATAGATGTGGACCAGAGAAATTCTCAAGATCTTTCCAAATCTAAGATTTATTATTGAGTGAATAGAAATAAAGAGAAAAAGCATAATGAAGTGTAAAGTGTCTTAAACTTGAGGGAAGAACATTTGTTCTGAAGTTTGAGGTCCTAGGTTGAAATCCTATCTTTTATATATATTATCTATATGACAATGGGAAAGTCAATTAACTTCTCTGGACCTTGGTGTTCTTCTCTGTAAAATAAGGAGGTTGGACTAAATGACCTCTACATTCCCTTCTAGCTCTAAATCTATGATCAGATCAACTAAAGTTTAAAGTATAAATCTGGATTGCTCTTAGTCACAAATCATACATTTAGCCACTTTATTAAGTGCATCTATTGGGCTTCAGTTCAGAAACTTGAAGCACTTTTTCCTCTGGTCCTATGAGCCCAAGATAAAAGGCCTTCCTAATTTTGATGATAGGTATACACACTAAATCCCTTATGACTCACTTATGGATTTAAACACAGGTGCACCTCATTTCCTGCCATAAATGTGTTCCTGACAAGGTGTGTAATGATCTCTTCTTTGCAAATTGAATGTATTTTCAATTCATTGGGGGCTTGGACTATTTAAGGAATTCTGGGGTAACTCTTTTTAGAAAAGTTGAAGAACTCCTTTGTGTTGAATGGAAATGATTATTCTCTAATTTCTTTTATAAGTTCACATGTCTGTATATTGGCTCTATTCAGAATAAGGACACAACCATGTTTTAAAACATTGATGCTACTTATCTTCCCAAAATGGTCTTTCTATTCTCTGTAATATATCTGAGAGATTCTGAGAGGACACTGAGTAGGATTTTGTAATTCTCAGTTAATGTTAAGACTACAGCCCTGTCCTACAACTCTTTAGAATGTGAAGCTAATCACTGAAACAGAAAAACTTAATGGGAAATTACAAAAAAGGAAAAGCAAATGTCATCAAAGAAGCAGTATCTACTCTAAGACATTGATGCTCATACAACTTCTGTCAACAAATGACTTTAGCAGAACAAAATACCCATGGACGATTTATTCTGCTTGGTCCCATTAGACATCACAAACTAATCTTGTCAGGTTAAATATTTTCTAGAATGACAAACCCTGAAATTTTGAAGGGACTTTCAAGGTTGTATAGTCCACTATTATCAGCAATACAAGGATTCAGGACAACTCCAAGAGACTCATCACAAAAAAAAGGCTATCCACCATCATAGAAGGAACTGATGAGGTCTGAATGCAGTTTGAAACATGCCATTCTTCCCTTTATTTCCTCCATGAATTTTTTTCCTAGTGCATATCTATCTTCTTTCACAACAAGATGAACATGGAAATATATATTATATGATAACACATGTGCAACCTATATCATATTGTCTGCCTTCTTGAAGAAGGAAGAAGAGAAGATGGACCAAAAATGTTTATTAAAAAGTATACCAACAAGTTGAATGCTAAGAGTTAAGATGGCAGAAGAAGGTATGTTCAGCTTGCTCAAAATCTCCAAACACAAAAATAGAAAACAAAGTACCTAAAAAAACAAAGGAAAGTAGGAGGGACAAATTTCACTGGCTTGAAAGGGGAGACTAGCTCAGTGAATGTTGCATTGTGGGGAGTTAACAAAGAACATAGTGGGAGGAGCTTGCAGAGCTGGCATCAGCCCCCAAGAGCTTCCATGCTGCCTAAGGCAACAAAGCAGCCAGTAGGGGAGCAGTCATACTTGTTGCCAATTGGCCACAGGCAATGACATAGCAGATGGGGAACAGCCCAAGACCAGCCCTAGAGATGTCTGAGGTAAGGAAACTCAAGAGCCAGAAGCAGCTTTACTCAAGGCTTGAGGCAATGAAATAATCAGAGGGGTGGGGAGGAACTCAACACCAGCACTACTTGCTTTCACATGGGCTTAAGTAACAAAAAGGTAGAGCAGGGAATAGCCCTAAAAGTTGTGAAACAGCTGAGACAACAAAATGGCAGAGTAGAAGAGCAATCCAACACTAACCCTACCTGGTTCCATGTGGTCTAAGATAATGAAAAAGCAAAACAGGGAGCAGTTCAACATAGGAGACAAAAGGGACACTGAAGGCAGGTAGAGCAGAATCCAGTTGGAAAAAAAATGCTGCAAAAAGAAAGCCAGGCTACCCCCTGGAAGTGTACACTGTGGGACCCAAAGGCCACCAAGTCTTCCCCAAGCACCAGAGAAGGCTAAATTGTAAGCTTGGAAAAGTGCTCCCTCTACCCCAGAAGCAGGAAAGAACCTCAACAGATAGATAATGTAATAATGGGGAAAATAATAACTAGAAAAATGAGTAAAAGTCAAAGAAAAAAACTTACCCTAGAAAGTTACTTTAGTGACAGGGAAGATCAAATTGTAAACTCAAAAGAGGACAACAAAAGCAAATAGGAAGTATATGAAACCCCAAGGGAAAGTGAGAAAAGATGTCAGTGCCCAAAAGATCTCTTGGAAGAACTTGCAAAGAAATTAAAAAGTTAAATAATAAAAGAAATGATAGAAAGATTCAACA
>NC_058131.1:216885744-216963136 GCF_016433145.1 Gracilinanus agilis
AAAAGAAAAGAAAAGAAAAGGAAAGTCACACTGAAGAAAACAGTGTCCTAGAGACTAGAGTCAAATGGAAAAGGATACACAAAAGCTCAAGGAAGATAATGACTCCCTAAAAACTAGAACTGACCTAAAAGAAGCTAATGAATCTATAAAGCATTAGGAAATAATAAGACAAAATCAAAAGAAGGAAAGAATAAAAGAAAATCTGAAATACTTCACTGTAAAAACAATTGACCTGAGGGGGCAGCTGGGTAGCTCAGTGGATTGAGAGTCAGGCCTAGAGACAGGAGGTCCTAGGTTCAAATCCGGCCTCAGACACTTCCCAGCTGTGTGACCCTAGGCAAGTCACTTGACCCCCATTGCCCACCCTTACCACTCTTCTACCAAGGAGCCAATACACCGAAGTTAAGGGTTTAAAAAAAACAAAACAATTGACCTGGAAAATAGAGGAGAGACAATCTAAGAATCATCATGATTAAAAACTAATCAAAAGAATTTACTAATCACTTCCTGAAAGAGAAAGCGACCCTAATATAAAAAATCCCAGAACTGTTATACCAAGATTTGAAAACTCCCAGGCCAAGGAAAAAGAACTCTAAACAGTCAGAAAGAAACAATTCAAACATCATGGAGCCACAGCCAGGATCACACAAGACCTGGCAACTTTTACATTAAAGGACTAGAAGTCATGGAATATGATATTTAGAAAGCTAAGTTAGACCTACAACCAAGAATCACATATCCAGAAAAACTGAACATAATCTTCGAGCTGGGGGGTGGTGGGGAGTAGGGAATGATTTTTAATTAACTTCCAGGTATTCTTGACAATGAGTAAATCTGACACTAAAGAGAATCATAAAAGGTAAACAGAAAAATGAAAACTTAAGAGGCACAATAAAATTGAAATGGGTTACATTCATATCTTTGAAAGTGATAATTAAGCTATATATACTTGAGTCATATAAGGTACTTACATTATTCAAGATATTTAAAGTCCTTAAGGTACTTAAGATATCTTAAGGACCTTATTACTTTTAGGACAGTAAGATAAATACATAGAAAGAAGGAAGCAAGTAAACAGAATAGGAGGGGTTGATATTTCCCTCCCCCGTGCCCCAAATGATCAAGGGTTAGGAAAGAGGAATACACTTGGGGAGGTGGTGGCTGCAAACAAAACATTTGTGAACAGGGAAAGGTTGCAAGGAGAATGAGAGAAGGGTAAATGGGGAAAATAAGATGTAGGGAAATATACAATTAGTAATCATAACTGTGAATGTGAATGAGCTGAACTCATCCATAAAATGGAAAAGGATAGTAGAATGATTAAAAACCATAATCAAAAAATATGCTTTCTACAAGAAACACATTTAAAGCACAGAGACATACACAGAGTAAAAGTAAGGAGCTGAATCAGAATCCATTATGTTTCAATCAAAGTAAAAAAAGAAAAGCAGAGGTAGGAATCATGATCTTAAAAATAAAAATTGATCTAACCAAAAGTGATAAGAAAGGCAATTAAATCTTGATAAAAGGTCCCTTAGCCAATCATCTACACTAAACAACACTAAACACCAAATGTCATAATATTCAAATTCCTAGAGGGGAAGTTACAGGAATTACAGGGGAGAATAGACAGTAAAGCTTGACTGGTGGGGGACCTCAACCTCCCCCTCTCAGTAGATAGATTCAAGCAAAAAATAAACAAGAAAGAAGTTAAGGAGATAAATAAACTTTAAAAAAGTTAAATATGTTATGCTTCTGGAGAAAACTGAATAAGAATAGAAAGAAATGTCTTTTCCTCAGTGGTACATGGCACCTTCACAAAAACTGACAACAGAACAGGGTACAAAAACTTCACAACCAAACCTAGAAAAGCAGAAATATTAAATGCATACTTTCCAGATCATAATTCAATAAAAATTACATTCAATAATGGGCAGCAGAAAGACTAAAATTTAATTGATGACTAAATAATCTTACCCTAAAAAATGAATGGATCAAAAAATAAATCATAGAAACAACCAATAATTTCATTAAAAAGAACAGCAATGAGAAGAAAGCATAACAAAATTTGTGGGATGTAGCCAAAACTGTACTCAGGGGAAAATTTATATCTCTAAATGCTTACATCACTAAAATAGAGAAAGAATCAATCAGTGAATTGAGTATTCAACTAAAAGAAAAGCTAGAAAAAGAACAAATTTAAAATCTCCAATTAAACACCAAATTGAAAAATCTTATTTTTTAAAACCCTTACCTTCTGCCTTGGAATCAATGGGGGTTAAGTGACTTGCCTAGGGTCACACAGCTAAGATATGTCTGAGGTCAGATTTGAGCCTAGGACCTCTGATCTCTAGGCCGGGCTCTCAATCCACTTAGCCACCCAACTGTTTCCCCAGATTGAAAATCTTGAAAATTAAAGGAGAGATAAATAAAATTGAAAGTAAGAAGACCATCAAATTAATAAATGAGACAAGGAGTTGATTACATGATAAAAAGAACTCCCAATTATCTGCATCAAAAATTAAAAAGATAAAATCACAAACAATGAAGAAGTAATTAAAACAATTATTTGGAATTATTTTTCCCAACTACTTATCAATAAATATGACATTCTAAGAGAAATAGATGAGTATTTACAAAAAAACTGCCCAGATTAACTAAAAAGGAAATGGAAAATTTAAGCAACCCCATGGCAGAAAAAGAAATTCAATAAACCATCCAAGAATTCCTAAGCCCCATAGCCAGATGGACTCACAAGTGAATTATACTAAACATTCAAAGAACTATTAACTTTAATACTACATGAAATATAAGGAAAATAGGAAAAGAAAGAATTCTTCCAAATTCTTTTTATGACACAAATTTATGACACAAATACTGATACCTAAACCAGGAAAAGATGAAACAAAGAAAACTACAGACCAATCTTCCTAATGAATGTTGATACAAATATTTAAAATAAAATACTAGCAAGGAATTACAGAAAAAATATTACAAGGATCATATATCATGACCAGGTTGGTTTTCTATCAGAAATGCATCATTATTCAAAATTAGGAAAACTATCAACATGATTGAACATATCAACAGCAAATCCAACAGAAACCATATTCATATTTCAATAGATTTAGAAAAAACTTTGACAAAATATAGCACCCATTCCTTATTTAAAAAAAAAAACTTTAGAAATAATTGGAATAAAAGGATGTTTCCTTATAGTGATAAAGGAGATCTATTGAAAACCATCACCAAACATTATATGAAAGATGGATAAATTAGAATACTTCCCAATAAAGTCAGGGGAGAAGCGAGGATATCCATTATTACCATTACTGTTTAAAATTATCCTAGAATTGCTAATTATAGCAATAAGAGCAGAAAAAGAAATTGAAGGAATTAGAATAGGCAATGAGGAAATATATATAACTCTTTGCAGATGATATGATGAGATACAGAGAAGACCCCAGAGAATCAAACAGAAAACTGATAGAAACAACTTTAGTAAAGTTACAGGATACAAATAATCCACATAAATCGTCAGTATTTCTATTTACCATCAACAAAGTTCAACAGCAAGAGAAATTCCATTTGAAATAACTGTAGATAATATAAAATACCTAGGAGTATCCTTATCAAAACAAACTCAGCAACTATATGAACACAAATACAAAACACTTTTCACACAAATAAAGTTATACCTAAACAAGTGGGAAAATATTAATTGCTCATGAATAGGCTGAGCCAATATAATAAAAATGGCAATCCTACCTAAATTAATTTACCTATTCAGTGGTATAACAATCAAACTACCCCAAAATTATTTCCTAGAACTAGAAAAAAAATTCATCAGGAAGAACAAAAGGTTAAGAATATCAAGGGAATTAATGAAAAACAATATGAAGGAAGGAGACTTAGTTGCACCAGATCTCAAACTATACTATAAAGTGAAAATCATCAGAACACTCTGGTACTGGTTAAAAGAAATATTGTAGTGGATCAGTAGAATTGGTTAAGAAATCAACATACAATAGTTAATCACCATAGTAACCTAATCCTTGGTAAACCCAGAAAGCCAAAGGTACTGGGTTAAGAACTCACCACTTGACAAAAACTGATGAGAAAACTGGAAATAATATGACAGAAACTAGGCACAGACTAACATCTCACACCATACAACAAGAAAAAGTAAAAATGAATACTTGATCTAGAAAGAAAAGCAGATCCCAAAACAAATGAGAGGAACAAGGGAAAGTTTTCCTGTCAGACTTAGGGATAAGGGAAAAATTTACAACCAAATAAGAGATAGAGAACATAAAAAATATGCTATAGATAATTTTGATTACATTAAATTTAATAGTTTTGTATTAATAATAATGCAACTAAGGTTAGAAGGCAAACAACAAATTGGGGGAAAATAGAAAAAATTTCTAAAACACCTAGAGAATTTTGTGAAATTTATAAAGAATAAAAAAGCATCCTTCAATTGATAAATGGTCAAAGGATATGAACAATTTTCAGAAGAAGAAATTAAAACTATCATGCAAGTTAAAACAACTCTGAGACACCACCTCACAACTATCTGAGTAACTAATATGACCAAAAAGGAAAATGATAAATGTTGGAAGGGATGTGGAAAATTGGTATATGAATGCACTACTGGTGGAACTGAATTTATACAACCATTTTGAAGAATGATGTGGAACCAGGCCCAAAGGGCCATAAAACTGTGACCCAACAAAACCAGAAATAGCATATACTAGGTCTGTATCCCAAAGGGGTTAGTGAAAGGGGCAAAGGACCTATTTGTACACAAATCTTTTTAGCAGCTCTTTTTGTAGTGTCCACTAATTAGGGAATGATTGAACAAGTTATGGTAAGTAGTTATAATGGAAAATTCTTGTACCATAAGAAATGATGAAAAAGATAAGTTCAGAAAAACATAGAAAGATTTATATGAAGTAATGCAAAGTGAAGTAAGTAAAACCAAAAGAACAGTATATACAATAACAAATATTTTATGATGATCAATTGTGAAGGAATAAACTTTTATCAGCAAAACAAGGTGCTAAAATAATCCCAACAGACTCATGATAAAAAAAAACCACTATCCATAGCCAAAGATGGAATCTTTTGGAATCTGTTTTCAAATCAAAGCACTCCATCCTTCACTTCACTTTCTTTGTAAGTTTTTTATTGTATATGTGATGCGTCTTCAGTGATGACATGGGGAATATTGAAATATGTATTGCATGAAGGTATTGATATAACCTACATCACTCTATTTACCTTCCTGGGGAGGGGAAGTGGGAAAGGGAAAGAAAAAATCTGAATCACAATATGTCAGAAAATAATTTTATTTTTACATGTAACTGAAATAATAAAATTTAATTAAAAAAGAAAAAAGTATACCCACATGTAAAAGTTTTAAGCTCAAAAACAGTCCAAAAACACAAATAAAAGATTTCTCAAAAAAAGACTATATAGTCCAATCTCCTAAACAATGAACTTACCACTGTATAACATTCCTGGTATGACAAATAGCTTTACCTCGGTTCAACATTTCCACTGATAGAGTAAATGCCTAAATTACCTCCTGATGTGGCCTTTTCCATTGTCAGATAGTGCTTTTAGGAAATTGCTCCTTTCATAGAGAAAATATACCTTATTTCCTTTATAGTAGAGGTAGACACCAGGAACATGGGCTATTGTAACAATATCAGATGTGGTGTGTTACTTTTATTAAATGATTTTTAATCCCTCTTTTTGAATCTTCATATGAAAGAATGGTTAGGGAGAGAAGGGCATATTCTGAAGTAAACATGATATAAAAATAAAAGGCTTACATACAAATAAGAGGAAACATTCTTTTAAAGGAAATTCTTTCTTATATTTTCTTATATTAAAATGAAATGTCTCCCTGTAATCTCACTACACTGGTTCTAGTTTTAACCTTTAGATCTAACAGAATTTTTGCTCCTTCTTCAAGACCCATAGTATACTTGAGATCAATAGGTTCATCTAAATTATATTAAGAACTGACCTGCAATCATATTGATTTCACAAATGCCTCAGCCTCTAGGATTCCTTTAGGGGTATCTTCTGCCACTTCCTCAGAATTTTCTATGCAAAGACTACAGCGATCATTATAATTGATATTTATCCATAAAGAATCTGATTTTAATATGACGGCAAAGGAAAGTAGTAAATGTTTGAGGGGATGTGGCAAAATTGGGACACTAATACACTCCTGGTAGAGTTGTGAATTAATCTAGCCATTCTGGAAGGCATTCTGGAATTATGTCCAAAAGGCTTTAAAAGACTTTGGTCCAGCCTTACCACTTCTGGGTTTGTACCCCAAAGAGATAATAGGGAAAAATACCTGTACAAAAATATTTATAGCTGTGTTCTTTGTAGTGGCAAAAAAAAAATGGAAAATGAGGGAGTGTCCCTTGTTTGGGGAATGGCTGAACAAATTGTGGTATCTGTTGGTGATGGAATACTATTGTGCTAAAATAAATAATGAACTGGAGGAATTCCATGTGAACTGGATCGACCTCCAAGAATTGATGCAGAGTGAAAGGAGCAGAACCAGGAGACCATTGTACACTGAAACTGATACACTGTGACACAATCGAATATAATGGACTTCTCTACTAGCAGCAGTGCTAACCAAGGACAATTCTGAGGGACTTATGAGAAAGAACACTATCCACATCCAGAGAAAGAACTGTGTGAGTAGAAACACAGAAAATAAAACATATGATTGATCACATTGTTTGATGGGTATATGATTGGGCATGCTGACTTTAAATTGATCACTATTGCAAATATTAATAATATGGAAATGGGTTTTGAATACATGTAAAACCCAGTGGATTTGCTTGTCAGCTCTGGGAGGGGGGAGGGAAGAGGACATAAATCATGTAATCATAGGAAAATATTCTTAATTAACTAATTAATTAATTAAATTTTGGGGAAAAAAAGAACAAAAAAGAATCTGATTTCTTTCAGCATGTTCCTCAATACTAGTATCACAAAATGGTAGGAGTGATCAAGTGACTATGTGCTAGGCACTGTGCTAAATTACTAGGGATAAAGAAAGGCAGAAATCATCCTGTCCTCAAACTCAGACTAATGTGAAAAACGATGCACAGATAACTATGGACAAACAAGACATAGACAGGAGAAATCAAGCTAATTTTAGGGGAAAGGCACCAGCGTTAAGTAGAACTGGAAAACAGTTCCTGCAGAAGATGGGATTTTACAGAGTCAAAAATAGAATTTTTTAATATACTCATAGATGCTTTCTTCCAAGTTAACATCAATCCTTTAATATGCATTCTTTAGACATGATGACTCAACCTCAACCAGCTATAAACTAATTAAACAACACTCTTATCAACCCACATTTCTCCATTTATTCTCAAGATTATAATGAGAAACTTTGTGAAATGCTTTGTGGAAATCCTAATACAGTACTATGCCCAAACTGTTTCCTGGACTTAATATTAATTTCATTTAGTAATCATAAGAAAGGAAATGAGATTCACAAGGTATATAACTTCCTAGTGAACTCTTGCTCAATCTTAATGATCATCACTTTATTTGCTAAGCATGCAACAATTATCTTTATTTATATTCCACTTTTAAAATCTATCAGGTACACACACATTTTCTAGGCTATAGTTTCCACAATCTACCTTTATTCATTTTTGAAAACAGAAATATTTGCCTATTTTCAATTTCCTGGCATGTTTCCCATTCTCCATGATTTTTAAGAGAAAAAAAAGAAAAAAAGCAAGAGTGATTTTTCAATCAGATCTCCAATTTCTTTCATTACGCTAGGATATAATTTATCTATATCTAGAGAATTGAATTCATTTTTAAGCAACTTGTCCCATCTTCTCACTAGTCCTCAATTTCTTCTTTATGATGTTTGTTCTACCCTTTAGAGTTTGATGACCATTCTCCTTGCTGGAGTTGGGAATATTGGCACCACATGTAATAAAGAATCAATGAGGGATTTCCCAAGGAAAAACAAGTATGTAACAGAAAACAAAATATAGACATTGTTACATTGTAGGAGCTAATACCAAAAGGGACCATCCTCCAGATACCCATGGACCATGGCAGCTTCCCAACCTTTCTTGGAGAAACTCTAGTAACTTCCCCTAAGCTTATTGTGATCTGACATTCAGATCCTACTGAAAATGACAAGCTGGTGCTTCATTAGTTAAATCCAGAGTGGGAGTGGCAGTATTCCCTATTCTACTGGGCCAATTCTAAGCAAGGAGAGAGGTCAGTTCCTTGATGTAATGGTAATCAGTCATACCTACAACACAATGACTAGACTGACAAGTAGGGACTTTTAGGTAGCATTGTCCCTAAGCATCTTTAGGCTCTATTCTCCACACATTCATTTTCCCTTAGCCAGACAATATGATTTCAGACTTCCTGCAGTGGAATGTGAACCAATTTCTTCTCCAGCCCTGAATTTTATTAATCCAATCCCTCAGATGCTACAGATTCCATTCCAAGTCACAAGAGGGCAATCTGCAGCTGTGTGTCATCTACATAGACCATTCCTCTTAGAAACAGCTCCCAGGGGTATCCCAGTGGTACTAAGGAGTGCAAGAATCCAGATGAACCCCAGGGGATAGCATACAATATTCTAGGAAGGGCTGATGAGAACTCACCCAGAGTTATTGGCTGAGATTATACTCTCTCTCTCTCTCTCTCTCTCTCTCTCTCTCTCTCTCTCTCTCTCTCTCTCTCTATCGTAACCCATGCCATTCTCTCCAAATTCACATGTTCTGCATCCAGTAAGTCCAGCCTGGTGCTTTCCTTATATCTAGCACAAACCTAAGAACGATTTACTTATTACTGTATTTTTGGCATTTATTCAGCAGTCACAGATTATTAGGTCTTTCCAGAATACATAAATCTATATTCCCCAATATAAAATGGTCACATATTCACCTAGATCAGTTCTGAAAAAAAAATAAGGAAGGACTAATTTGCAGACTGATTGCCAATTAACCACATCCACAGAAACTTAATACAATCTGGTTAAAACAAGGAGACCTCAAAGTAATTTCTTTTGTTTATCCTAATAACCAAATCTGATCAACACAAAACATTTCCAAACAATTAAAAGAACTGAGGGGGAAAATGACTTTTATTTTGTCAGATTCAATCTAGCCACATAGAATTGCTTTTAGATGCTGCTGTTATTTGCCTATACAAACACAAAGAAGTTGTAGGAAGAAGAAAGAATATTGCCCTTGACATGTACATCACTTTCTCTCTCTCTCTCTCTCTCTCTCTCTCTCTCTCTCTCTCTCTCTCTCTCTCTCTCTCTCTCTCATAGAGATAGAAATATAGATTAGAAATGAGACATACAGAAAGTGAGAAAAATAGAGAATAGACAGACCCAGATGTGTCTATATAATTGTATGTAACTGCATATATATGTATACTAA
Organism: Gracilinanus agilis; assembly: GCF_016433145.1. Taxonomy (NCBI): domain Eukaryota; kingdom Metazoa; phylum Chordata; class Mammalia; order Didelphimorphia; family Didelphidae; genus Gracilinanus; species Gracilinanus agilis. Next base: position 216,895,227 of record NC_058131.1, read on the forward strand.
ATAGCTTCTAAGGTCTCTCCCAAGCAGCTCTAGGTCAATGAACTTAGGATCTTATATTCATTTATTTACATTTCAAAACTTTAAGCATCTGTGATTTCGCATGTGTGGGTGCTACTTGTACCAATGCAAATTGTAGCCATTCCATATTTTAATAAAAGTTTCTAAGACCTAGTCCTGAAACTCCCACTGTTGTGGGGGACTATAGGTGAGCCCTTGGGGTTTGGGATGGGTAAGTATGAGAAGTATCTATTGTGATTGGACACACAAACTAGGGGAAGGCACAGGAAGTGACACATAAGTGACCCTTTTAAAAGGAGAAGGTCTACAGTCAGCTGGGAGCTTCTGGTGAAGAGCACTGCTGATGAAGGAGCTCTTCTGATCTATGAAGGGTGAAGGAGTATTGGCTGGAATGCCGACATGTTGATGAGACTACTTTAGATATCTTCTTTTGAATTCCACATGGTGAGTTTAAAGACTGAATCTTCCTGAACTTCTCTTAAGAAACTTCTTTTAATAGACTCTGTGAATGAATTTTTGCTTCATTCACCTCCTGGCCTCTGGGCCTCTTACTCTCTGCTGAGGGTTAATTAGATCTACCTGGATTAATTAGAGGATCATAGTAAATTACCTACTGGGTAGATTCTTATTTCCTTATTTCCTCTCTCTCTTCTTAATTGTAAATAAACTTCCATAAAAGTCAATTTTGACTAGAGATTATTCTTAATTGAGGATTAATAACAGTTCAATCCTCTGGCGACCATCTTTTAATATATTGAACCCGCAAAAAAACCTTTTCCCCCCTTACAGATTACAACCTGATGGTATCAGAGCATAACCAGAAGATGTATATCTGTGTACATCTCAAAATCTAGGGGAAAATCCAAGGGAAATATTTCTCTCAGCGGTCTTTCTTGTGAGTTCACCTTTTTCTTAATATTAATAAGAATGCAAGGAAGCAAAAGAATTTTCTTGCTTGCAGTTTAACCTGAAGCACATCTATAATTTGGGGTGTCCAAGGAAACCCAGAGTCCTATGCCACCACCATGTCCCTTTATGGGTGGCTTTGGCAAGTAATAGGAGTTTTTTAAGAAATCACAATAAGCAGTTTCTTAAGTCAAATCAAAGTCCAAGAACCACATGGCAGAGTGAGGCATGGTATGGTTGAAAGACTCTTGGATTTCACATCCATAGAACTGGGTTCAAATCTTGATTCTACCACTTATACTTGGGGAAAGTCACTTATGAGATTTACTTTCATTTGTATAATGAGGGAATTGGAATAACATTCTTTCAAATTCCTTCCAATTCTAAATCTTATCATTGTCTCTTGATTATAGTTCTTACTAGCAAAGAATTCCATTTCATTCAGTTGTATAAACCTAGGGACATTAAGTCCCTACTAGGTGCCAGACATTGTGCTAGGTACTGAGGACATGAAGACAAAAATGTAGGTCTTTCTCTCAAAGAGCTTATATTCTTCCATGGAGAAACATATACACAGAGAAATAAATACCAAAAAAAGGTACAAAATATGAAGAAAAAACTCTTCAGGGGGCATGTAGGTAACACAGTAGATATACCACCAGACTTGGAGTTGGGAGCACCTGGGTTCAAATCTGGCTTCTGAAATTTCCTAGTGTGATCCTGCACAAATCACTTAACCTCAATTGGTAGCCCTTGCCATTCTTCTGTCTTAGAATTAATACTAGTATAAAAATAAAGGTCTTTGAAAAAAATTCCACAGGAAGAGAATTTCTAAAAATTGGGGAATTTGAACTGGGTTCTTAAAGGAGGCGGCACTTGAGCTAAGTCATAAGGTATCTAAGGGAGAGAGGTGAAGAGGGGCAGTATTTTCTACATACAGCAGCCTCTGCAAAGTTTGGAGTATTGAACCGAAGAAAGAGAGAATAATGTGAGATTAGTCTAAATTAGTCTTAAATAGCCTGGAATCATATGGTGAAGGGAGGGCTTCAAAAGTCAAGTGGAAGAGAGTTTTTGGCTTTATTTTGATTTTAGTAGGGAGCCACTGAAGCTTCTTGAGCTGGGGGATTAGACCTGAGGTTTAGAAATAGTCACTTGACACTGTGAAGATGAAAAAGAGGAGAGATTAGAAGGGAGAAGAGCAGATAATCAATGAGCAAGTAATTATGAAGTGCCAACTATGTGCTAATTGTTACACTAAATGCTGGGGATTTAAATTATAAATCTATTGCAACAGTTCAGGTGAGGAGCTGATAAGTAAATTAAATAAGGGGATGAAGTGATAAGGCCCTGAACTAGGGACTTGGCTATATGGATAGAAAGAAGGGGGCAGAAACAAGAGAAGTTATGGAAGTAGAACAGGCAAGACACTGCACCTATTTGGATAGGTGTGAGGAGAGAGGAAAAACAAAGATCAAAGAAGATTCCCGGAGTATGAACCTGGGTCACAGGAAGGAAGACTTGGAGCCAGGACCAAAATAACTAACACTTAGTCTCAGGCTATATCAATAATGAAGTCTCCTTTCTCCATTTTGACTCTCCAAAGATCTGAGATGCTGTTTAAACGTGAGGGGTAAGCCAGCACCCAACCACCCTTTCAGAAGGCTACTCACGCTTCTGGGAGCAAAATTACGCATATATTAATAAGCATTTGTGAAAGTGCCTTCAGACTGAACTGTTATCATAATCACCTGCCTGGCCCTGAAGTTGCTGAAGATGTGCTCTGTGTCATTAAAAGAAGGATTTGTAATTGCCGTGACATCATTCCTAATAACTAATCAGTGGGTACAAGCTCCAACCGCTAGATCATCATTTCTCCACCCTGACCGGGGAGCCATATAGAAGAGGCAAGCTCTCCCCCTGCATTGTGGCCGGGTGCCATCAAGCCCCCTGTCTATCCTCCGCCTTGCCAGCAATTCTTTCCCCAACAGCTGGCCATAAACTGCTTTGTTTCTCTCAGTATCCTGGGAGTAATAATAATGATGGGTAGCATTTTATAGCACTTTAAAATTTATAAAATGCTTTGCATACATTATTTCATTTGATCCTCAAAATAATTCCAAGTGGTAAGTGGTGCAGTTAATATTATACCAGTGTTACAGTTAAGGAAACTGAGGTCCCAAGAGATTGGGTCTTTCCTGTGGTCGCATCTAAGTGTTGGAGTTAGACTTTGTACCCAGCCGAAGCCTGAGGTGAAATATGTTTGTTTGTTTTTTTTGCCACACTACAGTAGGCTGCCTCTCCCCTTGAAGAAAGGAAGGGAGGGGGTCCCCTTGGAAAACAAGGGAAAGATGGCCTAAGAACTACTAATGATGGAAGAGAATCCCGGACTCCAAACCTCTACTGAATCATTTGACCAGGCTGGCAGACTGATGAAAAGCACTGATTATCCCAAACTATCACATTTGACAATTGCTCCATGAAATGAATATTTTCGTCCTGTTACTGCAATGAAGTGAAAATTAGTTGTGACGGCCAATGTCATGCATAGAAAATTATCTACTTCTTGGGGAAATATTCTCTCTCCTTGCTAGACTCTCATTTTCTAACCTACCCACTCACCCCTTTTTTTCTCCCTCACTTATTTCCTCAACTTCTTCCTGGACTAGTAGGTTTTTGCCAAGGAAAAGGGTCTTTTTAAGCCAGGTCCACAGGAATTAGTGGCTTTTCTTAAGCCAGAGACCCCGGAGGTATCCACTGAGCTACCCAGCTTTGGTTAAGATCCTTTAGTTAAGGCTAAGGTAGGAGCAGGAGCAGTTCCCTAGCATCGTAGGTGACCCTCTGGCTTCTACCAAGCAGAAACAGATAGGAAGGATCTTCCTGAGGTAGATTCATTGCACTGGCCCCCTGCCAGTAGACAGGAAACATCCAAGAAGCAGAGCAGAGCAGCCAGAGAAGCAAAGTCTGTCATTGCCCTATCCTAGACCTGAGCTCCATCCTGACTAGTTCTGGAATCTTCCAAGGTAGCCAGGGTCAGGGGCTTTTGCATGAGAGAGAAACCAACTGACAGACAGGCAGACAGAGATGAAGAGGAAGAGGAAGAGAGAGACAGACTCGATCTTAAATTCTAGAAAAGGAAATGAAGTATACACAAATAAGTAAACACACAATGTTTATGGAGAGGTATTCCATTTTTGAACACTTCTAATTGTTAAACACAATTATGCTTTCCCTTGAACTTAATATAAGCCTTTTGCTTCTCTAAAACTTCCTCCCATTATACCTGCTCATCTGTTCTCTCTTGTGAAGTCTATCAGCCCTGGTCTAATCCCTCTTTCATGGCTAGCTCTTCAGAAATTTGAAGAAAACAATGGATTATGTGGTCTCTAAGGAAATAATGAAGCTCTCTTTGTTTTCCCAGACCTTCATTATGCTAGGAGGACAAATGCCTTGTTAACTGCTTGCCTGTGTTGCTTCTGTGCCACCCCAGCAACCCTTTCCCCCAACAGCTTATGAATGGGAAAGGCTAGAGATCAGGGAATGGGTTTGGAAATGAATGGATAGACTCCTTAATGACCTATCTGTCTGTCTGTTAATCTAATGGGGCAGAGATGACTGGCTAAAGTGGATCTCGTCATGCCTTTCTCATCGTGAGCTATGCCCATCAACCCAAGTCTAATTGGCTTTATACATTTGATATGTTTTTGAAAAGTTATAGTATTGAGAACTAGTGGATGTCAGAGCTAGAAGAGGACTTAGCCTTTGTTTTACAGGTGGGAAAACTGAGGCCCAGAAGAAGGAGGGGGGAACTTACCCAATATCTCACAGCAAATCAAAGTGAAATCCATCTGTTCCAGTCAAATCTTGCCTAAGATACTCGATATGTGACCCTAGGCTAGTCACTTTGTCTCAGTGCTTCATTTTCCTATCTGAAAAATGGAAAGGGGGCAGACTGGATAATCTCTAAGTTCCTACCTAGCTCTATGATCTCATGAACTTTTCCTTATTAATATTTGAAAATTTTAAATGGCAAGCATTATATGAACGCACTGTTTTAAAAAGAAATTCTGTAGTACATCCTTTTGTAAAGTTAGTTAGTTCCAGAGGCAGGATTTGAACTCAGGTCTTCCTATCCTAACTCTCTATACAGTAAATGTGTTCTAAAGCAAAGGTTTTCCCCTGTATTTAATACTACTCTGAACCTGATATTTGGTGGGTTTTCTTGAAGTAAGACACTTCTTGTGGAGATCCCACTGCATATTCAAAAGAAAGGAAGTATTGAATGTTAACTGGTACTGTGGAACTATAGAAAGCTATGGAAATTCTGTAGCCTGGCTGTAATTAGTCGAATATATTTAGTCAATATTGGCTGCCTCCACATGCCATTCCTCAGTAGCCCTTTAGGTTACTGTCTCCAGCGTGAAAGCAGAAAATCTGCATGTTGGTCTCAGCCCACATAAACCTGTTTGCGGGAAGTGATTTGTTGGGATTCAGTTTCATGGCATTCTTCATCTTTGTAGTCATGTATGTGTTCAGGGAAGAGGCTACAGATGTGTGCTTCTCTGGGGGTGAGTTCTTTCCCCTTATTCCTGCAGAGAGGGAAGCCACACCCCTCTCTGCAAACGAAGCAGCCAGCTCCCACTTTTCCAGTCTGAGAGATTTCTGTCTCTCTCCTGCAAGTAGGCGGACAGTTGGAGATGATTTACTGGAAGGGTTCCTCAAGTGTAATTGTAACATAATTACATTAGAAACCAACTCCGCATGTGGTCACAATGTTTTCTAACAAAACAGTCTCCTAATGCATGAGAGTCAGTGTCTTCACAATTATGTAACTCCTAGCTGGAAAAACTCATGTCAACAAAATCTAGTTCAAGGAACTCTAGTATGGCATAGTGAAAATATACTGAATTTGGAGTTCAGGGACCTGGATTCAAATCCACAGGACAGTCTGGACACATTTTCTCCTCTGTAAAAAGAAGAGTTTGGAGAGAATGGTCTCTCTAGTACCTCTAAATCTTTATCTAAGTGGTACATCAGCCCTCACCATGTGGAAAGAAAATGGATTGGGGATCAGAAGACCCAGGTTAGAGCATCATCTGGGTCATCTACCACCAAGGGGACTTTGGTCAAGTCATTTTCTTTCTCATGGCCTGGTTTTACTTATCTGTAAAATGAGGGAGGTTACTAGGTGACTTCTAAGGACTTTCCCCCACTCTTAAGATCCCTCAGATGATACATGACTAAACTATGGTGTTACAAGACAGGTGGAATAGGCACAAAGCCAACATCAGGACCAGAGGAGCCTTCATCAGATGCAACCAGCCAGTCAGTCAGCTAGTATGTTCCTAGTATGTATGTGCCAGGGACCATGCTAAGTGCTGGGGGGGTAGGAAGGAAGGAAGGAAGGAAGGAAGAAAGAAAGAAAGGAATAAAGGGAGGGAGGGAGAGAGAGTGTGTGAGAAAGAGAGAGAGAGAGAGAGGGAATAGGAGAACCTACTCTTAAGAACTATATGGTCTAGTGTTGGAGACATTCAAACAATTATGTACAAATTATTTACATGAAAAATTAAGGAGCAGTCTCAGAGGGAAGATTAAAGAGGAACAGGAAAAGCTTCTTTAAAACTTTGGGAACTTAGCTGAGACATAAAGAAGCAAAGATGAAGTGAGAAAGAGTTCCAGGCATGGGGACAGCCAATGAAAATGCTCAGTCAGAAGATGGAATGTGATGTCTATGGAAGAGCAAGAAAGCCAGATGTTGTAGTGGATAGATAGCATGATGGACCTGGAGTCAGGAGACCAGAGTTAAAATCCAACTTTTGGCTTACCAACTGTGTGATCCTGGGCAAGTCACTTAACCTCTGTATGCCTCAGTTTATAGCACCTACCTCCTAGGGGTGTGGTGAGCATCAAATGAGATAATATTTGTAAAACACTAAACATAGCGCCAGGTAAGTATTAAATGCTATGAAAATGCTTATTCCCTTCCTTTTCTTCCCTCCTTCTAGAGTAAGTGGATGGGAGTAAGAAGTTAGAAGACCGGAAATGCAAGAAGGGGTCAGGTAATGAAGGACTTTAAAAGCCAAACAAAGGATTTTATGTTTGATCCTGTACATAATAAGGAGACACTGTGGTTGAATGAATAAGGGTCCATGATCAGATCTTCACTTTAGGAAAATCAGTTTGACAGCTAAGCAAAGGACAGATCGGAATGAGGAGAGATGAGCTAGGAATGAAGTAATAAGGTCCTTCTCTAGGAAGGCAGCAGTGTCAGAGGGTAGAAAGGGACATAGACAAGAAATTTTAAGATAGAAAAGACAGGATTTTTTTTTTTAACCCTTGTACTTTGGTGTATTGTCTCATAGGTGGAAGATTGGTAAGGGTGGGCAATGGGGGTCAAGTGACTTGCCCAGGGTCACACAGCTGGGAAGTGGCTGAGGCCGGGTTTGAACCTAGGACCTCCTGTCTCTAGGCCTGACTCTCACTCCACTGAGAAAAGACAGGATTTTACCACCGATTGGAAAGGAGTGGGGAGTGAAAGTGTGAGGAGTTGAAGATGACTTCTAAGTCAAAAGCCTAGGTGATTTGAGGGTGGTGGCATTCCTAACAGTGATTGGAAGGTAAGAAAGAGAGAAAGGTGGGCAGCAGGGCTTTTTTCAGGCATGGAAGATAATGAGTTTACTTTCAGAAATATTGAGTTTAGATTTCTACAGGAATCCAATTCATGATTGCAATAGACAGTTGGGACTGAAGGTCAAGAAAGAAATCAGGGCTGGATAAGATTTGTGAATTATCAACATAAAGATGATCATTAAATGTATAAGATCTTATGAAATCACCAAGTAAAATAATATGAATGGAGAAAAGAAAAGAACCTGGCCCATAAGGCCTCAAATGGCTAGTGCCCCTCATTGTTGCCCAGTGAATCTGGACCATGATCCTACCCCTTCTCTTCCTAATTCCAGCCATTCTTTGGTGTAGCTAAACTTTCATATGCTTCTCTTTTGGCTCTTGATGTGATTATACTAACCTCTTTAATATGCATAGACATAGTTTTCAAAGAGCAGCCCTTGCTTTATCTTATGTGATCCTCACAACAATCTACTAAGGTAGATGAACAAGAGAAGTGTTATTGTCCCCATTTCACAGATGTGATATCAAAAAATTAAGGTTCCATAGGGACAAGAGGAGAAAAAAGGAAAGTCATTAAAAAATAGAGAAGTGTTTTCAAGGCTAGTGTTACCACTATAATTTTGCTAACACACTCAATGTCTTAGGTCACTCTGTACCCTAAAAAAGTATCATCCTCCCATTCTCAATCTTACCCTAGTACATAAGAAAAGTCCTCTTTCCAAACTACCTACACACCAAAACACTCAGATAAGTCTCTTAATGTTCACAATGACCAAAACCAGCACTGAGGTTACTTGAAAAAAAAATTTTAAGCACCTACTATGATCAAGGAATTTTGTTATGTCATAAGGATACAAAAAAAATAAAAACAATCCTCACCTTCAAAGATTTTACTGTTGGGCAAGGGGATGGAAATTCAACAGATACCCAGATTAAGTAAATACATGGTTATTTTAGGGAACGAAAGAGCATTAGCAATTGAGTATTTGGGGAGTAAGAAATCACCAGCATCTATAGCCTCTAGAAGAATTCATAAGCCTCTTCTTTCAGCCTGCCACATCCCAAGCTCCTGACTTGAGTAAATCAAAGCCTTGAACAAGGAATTTATTACCTCCTCCTTACCACATAGTGATTCCAAACACTTTTGCCCCTTTTTAATAACTTTTGCTTCCCAAGAAGCCTAGAGAGAAAAATCAGTAGTATTAATAAGAAGCAGAAAAAACCTGGGCTACAGCTGAATGTTGGACAGTTGGGCATAGGTAGGGATCTTTCCAAGTCAGTGAGACTGGGATATGCCATTGCAAATGTCTTCCCCAATACCAAGTTTAGAGCATTTTACATGGTAGGTACTTAATAAATATTTGTTGACTAACTGCTAAACTTTAAAGAGATTTATTAAAGAGATTCTATCATCTCTGATGCTAGAATTTGCCCCCTTGTCAGGAAATCGTCCTCATTATTGTATTCATCATCATTTTGTATCTAGTTCTGTGTATCTCATTGGAGAAAGGACATTGATGAGCTGCAGGGAGATCATAATCATAGTACCATAGGATCCTAAAAGGAATCATAAAGATCATCTAATCTAAATACCTCACTTTACATATGAAGAAACAGAGTCATAAAGTGACTCTCCTAGAATCACCCAGTTATTCTGTCTGAAACAAGATTAAACTCAGGTCCTTATGATGCTGGGCCCAGTACCCAGTTCACTATGGCAGGGAGCTCTCATGATGGTCAAGGGCTTCTAGATAACGCTATTTTAGAATCAATTGACAAAATTGGAATTGCTTAATCTGGAGGAGAGAAGACTTAGGTAGAAATTGATAATTGTCTTTAGAAGTTATCATAAGGAAGATTAGACTTCTTCTACTTAGCCTTTGAGATCATAACCAGGACTCAAGGGTAGAGTTTACAGAGAAGCATATTTTGGTTTGAAAGAAAGAAAAATTTCCAAACAACTAGAGTTATCCAAAAGTATAAGAGACTCCCTCAAGAAGTTCCAAGATCGGGGGCAGCTGGGTAGCTCAGTGGAGTGAGAGTCAGGCCTAGAGACAGGAGGTCCTAGGTTCAAACTCGGCCTCAGCCACTTCCCAGCTGTGTGACCCTGGGCAAGTCACTTGACCCCCATTGCCCACCCTTACCAATCTTCCACCTATGAGACAATACACCGAAGTACAAGGGTTTAAAAAAAAAAGAAGTTCCAAGATCTTCTCATTTCCATGTCACATAGAAGGGTCAAATCTTCTGACCTGGCCAAATGGGTTTCTGTCTTTATATCCCCAGTTGGGTCCACAGTCTGGTCAAGGACATGGTACTCTCTGAGGTGGAAACATGAGCAGCCAAGCAGAATATTAAACACTTCTTCACGTTGCTTCTATTTAAAGACATGTGGTCAATGAAGGAAAAATTGTAGAGAGGTTGGTTAGTTTTAGCAAACTGCTTTCCCCCCTTCTTTTTTAGTCTGTTAAGGAAGAAGAAAAAGGTCATATAGACATGAAGGTGTTAACTTGGAAATAACACAGAACTACCTACCAAAGTAGCCAGAAAAACCTAGTCTTTAATCAGGAAAGGGATAATGGTACAATACTGGCCACCACACAGAGCCCAGCACCAACATACCACACAGGGCCTGCACCCTGGGGACTCTGGAGACTTATCCCTGGGAGAAGACACTGCGCTAGATGCCAGCTCTGATGTCAACTGCAAAGTGGGACAGAACTTGGGGGGCCTTTATACCTTTCTGGAGAACTAGGTACAGGAAGCCTGCAGAGACAAACTGCAAATGGTTTGCAAAGGGATTAGTAGTCAGCCCGGGGGATATCACCTAGTGGTCACTATAACTCTTACAAAGGCAAGGGTCAAACTCAGGGGCTGGGCTCCTGAGAGAACTTTAACCTGACAAGAGAAGCTTCTAAAACAAGCAAAAGTCACTCAACAGTGGGACTATGTTCACAAAACCCACCCACGCTAGGGACCCTAAACAGTTTTAAATCTTTAGAAAACAAGTGTACCTGGCACTGGGGTTTCTCAAAGGGCTGGGGTAAACTGAGGCATCCAAATTTCATGTTGACAAAGGTAGTAACAAAAATGCACATTAAAAAGTGGATCTGAAATGAGACATGAGAGAATTATAATCAGTGTTGACCCCATGGCAAGAATGCTCATGAAGTGTCATTGGTTTTAGAGGATCCAGGGTTGAAAAATGCTAAATCAAGGCTCAGTAAACTATGGCCCAAGAGTTAAATCTGGCCCACTGATTATTTCTCTATGAGCTTCAGGCCAAAAATATTTTTTTTCATTTTTTGACATAGTACATTTTTATTTAAACAATGTAACAATCATTCTTTGTTCCTGGGCCATAGGTAGCAGGTCACATTTGGTCCAAAGGCTATAGTTTGTTGACCCCGTGCTCTAAATAGATTGTTTAGTCCAATTTTCTTACTTTCCAGATAAAGGAATTGAGGTTTGCAGTAGGAGCTACTTATCCAGGGTCACACAGCTGGTAAATGACAAAGCCAGGAAAAAATCTAACCCTATTGACTCCAAATTCAGTTTCCTTATCATAATGCCCAAACTCCTCTTCTTCAAGGATGAACCATTAACATTTATCACCCTTCATCACGCTGACTCAAAAAGTGAGATTGGAGGATGCAAAAGAAAACAAACAGCCATTAAGCAGGTGATTTTTTTGTTGTGGGTGGAGGGGCAGAGGAGGTGGAGTTGTTATTTTAGTTTTGGTGTCAACTTGTGATTTCATAGGTATAGGAAACTCATGTTTCTTCTACCAAAGCAAACCGTAGCTACTTTGGGCCATAGAGTTTTAGACACTGGCCTGGCACATTGAAATATATTGTAAAAATATCTAAGCACTCTTTTCAGGGGGATAGGGACAAGACCTTCGATTTCATTATTATAAGGAATTCCTAAGAGTGACAACTCCTTACCAGAGGAGGTGAGCACCTTCTATGCAACATGGAGTCTTAGAGAGTAAAGCAGTCAATGAGCACGTATTAAACTGGTACAGTGGATAGAGCACCAGGCTTGGAGTCAGAAAGATCTGACCTCAGAGACTTACTAGCTTTGTGACCCTGGGCAAGTCACTTAACTCCTATTTGCCTCAATTCCTCATCTACAAAATGGGAACACACTGGATAGGAAAATTACAAAACATTGCAGTATCTTTCCCAAGAAAGGACAGAAATCCATGGGGTCACATAGTCAGATGTGACAACAACAAATGTGCCAGGCACTATGCTAAGCACTGGATATAAATAGAAAGGCAAAAGAGAGTTCGTACCCTGGAAGAGCTCAGAATCCAAGGAGAGAGACAACATGCAAAAAAGTATGTACAAAGAAGGCATATATAGGACAAAATGTAAATAATCAATGGAAGGAAAGAGCTATAATTAAAAGGAATTTTGAATTTGAAAGACTCCCTGTAGAAGGTGGGATCTCAACTAAAACTTGAATGAAGTATAAAGGCTCCTATACACATGAATCTCTCAACAAACCTTAAAATATATCCTTTAATTTTATTGGAAGAAGTCATTGGCATTGGTTAATTGAAAAGTAGTCAAGTCTTTGCTTACTTTTAAAAAGCTAGCATACTTAAATCCACAGTCTGTCTAGGAAGGAGATTATGGTTAAAGAAGAAACCAACTGCAGAGACGGAATCATTGTTCATCTACAGGGAGGGGGAGAAAAGAAAAAAAAATTCTCTCTCCTCCCCACTCCCAACTTGGTCACATATGGCACTCTGCACCAGATTATACTGCTTACCCAGTAGGAGGTGCCACATCCAGGAGGCGGTTGTAAACCATTCTAAGGGTTGGGCAGTTTGAGGCAGTGAGCAAAGATGTGTTGTCCTGATAGGAATGGAAACAGAAAGGCACTATTCAAAGCAAGAAACCAATTGAAAGATTCTCTGGTAGCAGAGAAATGAACTGATTAGGAATTTGAGAGACAACTGAGCCTTTGGTAGTCAAGAGTAAACCTGCAGAGAGAAGCAGACCCAGGGAGGTTAGCTGAGTAGTTTGCCTGCCTGGTAGAGGTGTTGCAGCTGGATGGTTATTGGGAGATCTTGATGTACTTACTGGAGATATAAGTTGATCTGGCTACATGTGTCGCCCATCTTATATACCTCACCATTAGGTTTGTGCCCACTGACTCTGAATATATTTGTGAGTGATTGCATTCTCAATTTTTTGGATGAATGTTTTAGTAGCTATTCTTACCATTTGGTAAAAATCTTCGCTTCAAACTAAATGTATCTAGTAGCCGACTATTAAAGGTAAGCTCATCTGTAGGTATTTATATGCTATACTTATAGAAATGTAGACCCACTGAATAACTTGAAACCTGTGAAAGTAGCTGTCCACTTGGAGAACCCCAACCTATAAGCCTTTAAATGCTGAGCTGGGAAGGAATCCTAGAGAAGGTGCTACGATAATAAGTTTCGCTTGGGGCATTTGTCATTTGAAATTTCAGGTAGAGGTGATCAGGTGACAAGTCAGTATTAGAGATCTCGATTTGAGATTCATCTCCAAAGAGTTCCTAGTTGAAGCCATAACAGAAAGTTAAACCACCAAGAAGGAATAACTAGAATGTAAAGACAAGAGGGTCCAAGGAGATACTCTTGAGGCTAAGCCTGTTTTTGAGAAGGCTCAGTGGTTCCCAAACTTTTTTGGCCTACCACCCCCTTTCCAGAAAAAAATATTACTTAGCACCCCCTGTCACATACTATCACTGCCCCCTTACAGTTATTCACCCTCCCCAAATGTACCTGTGGCCATCACCGCTCCCCTGGATTGCTTCAGCACCCACCAGGGGGCGGTGGCGCCCACTTTGGGAATCCCTGGTCTATATTAATGGTTAAGAAATACAATAAGCCAAGGGAGGAATAGTTCAAGAAATAAGAAAAAAGTCAGTAGATTATAATATCTTCAAAATAAAGGGAAGAGAAAAGCCAGATTGCAAGATTTGGGGGGGAGCGAGTGAGGAAAAAATGAGGTTAGGGGTGGAAAAAGTTTTGCATATAGAAAACTTTTTCCTAGAGACATAGAAGGCTAGAGAGGAGGTATTTTTAGAATTAAGAAGACCTGAACATATTCTTAAGAAGATGGGAAGAAGCCAGTAGAAAGGGAAGAGCTTGAAATATGCATGAGAGAGAAGACAATTATTAGAACAAGGTGCTAAAGGAGGCAAGAGGGAATGGGATTGAGGACACAAGTAGAGAAACTGTTAATCTTATCAAGCAGTAAAAATACTTTTTCTCAGAAAAAATACATAAACAAAAGAACATGAATGATGATGGGAGAAATTCTGGAGTTTAAGGGGGGACTGGCAGAGCTCACCTAGGATAGTTTCCATTTCTCAGTGAAAGTAGAAAGCTGAGTCATCTGCTATAAATGTATGTGAGGGTGAGTGGGGTGGGGCTTGAAGAGAAAAAATAGTTCAGATTCACAGCATTCTAGAGGTAGAAATAATCTTAGACATCATGTAGCTGAAAACCTTCATTTGTCAACTAAGGAAACTAAGTCTCAGAGAACGTAAGTAATTCAAATCTAGTCTCACAGGTTGTGGGGCAGCTAGCTAGCACAGTGTATAGCAGCCTTGGGGAACTTTTTCAAGATTGAGTGCCCAAACTGCAACTTCAAGCAGCCTGTGACACTACCCTCCCTCCCCCCTCGAATTACCCCAAATAGCAAAGGGAGGAAGTGCTCAGATTGAGCTGCTGGACAGAGAGGTGGGGCATATGAAAAATGTCCTTGGGTGCTGTGGAGAGGGGGAAAGGAGCAGTCCCCTCCAGCATGTCATACCTTTGCCAGCATGGGTGTATAGAGTACTGGGCCTGGGGTCAAGAAGGACTGAAGTCAAATCTAACCCCAGATATTTACTAGCTGTGTGACCCTGTGCAAGTCACTTAACCCTGTTTGTCCCAGTTTCCTTATCCGTCAAGTAAGCTGGAAGAGGAAATGATAAGTCAATCCAGTATCTTGGTCAAGAAAACCCCAAAGGAGGACACAGAGTCAGACATGACTAAAACAAATGAACATTTGAACATTGGTCCTCTGACTCCAAAAATCCTTATTCAACCTACTCCACTCAACTGCACTGCTACTAAGCATGTAACATGGAGTCAACATAGGCAGAGAGGCAGCCATGGATAGGCAGTAGACTTGGATTCAAGTTCTGCCCCTAATACATTCTAGCTGTATGTCTCAACAGTTTAGGTGCCTCAAACAAAAAAACTATACATTGGTTGTAGTGCTAGTGCTGATCAGCTTCAGTGAATGGAAGAAATTAAACCCTTGTTCTTTTTTAGTCATATCTGATTCTTCATGACCCATTTTGGGGTTTTTTATCAAAGATATTACATTGATTTGCTATTTCCTTTTCCAGCTCATTTTATAGATGGTGAAACTGAGACGAACAGACTTAAATCACTTGCCCAGGCTCATATAGCTAGTAACTATCTGAGGTCATATTTGAACTCAACTCTTCTGACTTTATAGATTGGTCAAAAAGTCAAATAAAATATTTTGAAATATCAGTACACTTGCCCCATGATTTAAAGGGGGCAATGTTAAATCAGCTTGATTTCATGACATCCTCTGTCAAATTTCAGCAGCCATGGAATAAAAATGGAAAACATTTATGAAGCTTTATTTTCATTTGTAAAATGGCCACTCCATCAAAGTGGGAACAGGAAAAATTTTGTGTCTATCCTGCATGTGGCAAAAAGGATACCCTCTTGCACTTGGCAGGAAACCAAGTTTATTAAAAGTAGCAGAAAAATATAATTTGCTTTCTTAGAGGAGCTATATTCTGAGTAGGGCCATCTGTTATGTTAGTTGTCTTGTTCATTTAGTGCTGGAGGGAGGAGGTCCAGCTCTGCCTTTTGTCTGTCGTCCAATGAAGACTGGCACAAAAAGAAGGCTATGGGAAACACCAGACATTGTTTTTTCCTAGTTTTCTTCATCCCATTTCCACACATCTGCTGTTCTCCATCTTCTGTCACATTCCCTGGGCCATTGCAGAGGATTCCTCCCTTGGGAAATGTGAAGGAAGCACATTTCGACTGTGAGAGTCAGGGTTTTCCCAGAGTCCTCTATGTGAGGAAGAGACTATAAAGTCTTTTACTTCACCTTACAATCTATATATAGTGGACAGAATGCTGAAATTGGAGTCGGGAAGACATGGGTTCAAATCACACCTCACCTCCATGTGAGCTCTTTGAACTTCTACCTTCTCATCTATAAAATAAGGAGGTCAGGCTAGATGATGTCTGCAATCCCTTCTATTTCTAAATATATAATTTCTTAGCTCTTAGTATTTTGATTATTTAATGGAAGGACAAGTCCTAGAGCCTGAGACCTTTTTTCCAGTCCATAAGAATCATATAATTTTTGTACAGGAAGGATCTAATCCAACTTCATTTAACATTAAGGGAAGTTGAGATTCAAAGAGAGGAAAGAAAATGTCTATTATACAATGAATCAATGGCAAAGTTAGGATTGGAATTTAGGTACACTAACCTCCAGCCACCTGTTCCTTCCTTGAATATCTTCTGTCATGATTCCAATAGTTTGTGTTTTGTATCATTCCATGGTATTTGGTTTGATTTCTTGACACCTCTGCACCCAGAAGTGCTATAGAGTATGTGTTTATTTTTAAAATGTAAATTAGCATTCATTTTGCGATGAATAGTTCTGTAAAATTTCACAGTTCCTTTGGAGATAACTGGAGTCACCCTGGGGTGCTATAAAACTAGAATTAGCAGTTGCCAAGCTGATATTCCCAGGATGTACTGGAAGATTCAACCTCAACATCCCACCAGGTCTCCCTAAATATATCCTCATGAGGATAGAAAGTGATTTTCATAACTCTGGAAGGGATTAGGATCAGAGCCAAACTCAAGATACATGGCTCCCAAACAGGAATCAGACCATACTTCTTCATATACATAATAGCTGATGTTCCTTTTTTTCCTTCTTCCAGGGCCACTTCCCAGACTTTCTGCCAATAAGTAAAAATGCCAGAAGCTATTGTGGGTTATATAATAATGTCTGTTACAAGACATAAATAAGGACTTGGGTTGCTCATCTGTCTTTGGTGTCAGCCTCTCACTCAATTCTCACCTGTGATTGTCAAAAGCTGTAGCATGTACATCAACCACTCAGTAAAATCATAAGCCAGGTTGGTCGAGGGTAACCAACAAACCCATATAAGTATTAGGGGGAGGTCTAACCCAAGCATATGAAGACTTGCCCCAGTGGAGTAGGCAGAAGAGAACAATTCATTGTAATTGCCTTCATGAGGGAGTTGATGCAAGTGCTGTAGAGTGCTTAGAGCTCAGTCAGATATTTAAAATGCCAAGATCATTGACTGTATCCTGGGCCATCGCTAGTCACCCAGACTTTTGTCTTGCCACTGGACTTTCTTATGGGGAAAAACAGGGGAGTTAACTTAAATATTATATGTGGGTTTAGAAGGGTGAGTAGGAGACAGGAATGGACAATAGGTAGGGACTTAACAAGCCAGGAAAACTGGGGTTAGCTGTTAGGGGAAATGACTGATGATAGAAGTGACAGTTAGGACCTCACTGTCACCCTGCCCCTCCTAGACAAAGGATAAACTCAGAGTATAATAAATACACACTATGGGAACTTTAAGGTACAAAGAAAACAAACAGGGAAACAGTTTAATTGTTTTTTTAGAGGATAGGAGAGGGGGTGAGGTGAAACTATGTCTAACTGCCCAGGACTGGAGTCAAAAGGATAAGATCCTCAGCCAACCTGGCTTCTGCCAGGTTTGACAGCTTGGTTAAGGACCTGAGGAAGAGGGCTTGGATTTGGGTTCTCACAACTGATCCAGAGATGTCTTCAGGATTCCAGGAACCAACTCCTCCACAGCCAATGATCCAAAAGTAACCAGGTAGGGAAAGATGTCTGCAACCTGTCCACCAGAACACAGGCCTCTCCCCTACTCAAAGTTGACTTGCATGAGAATGTCTTCAGCCTTTATAACTTCACCAATCTCCAAGATCCCAGATCAAATAGGGACTGCTGATTGCACTTCTGCTCCAAACCCCTCTCAAAACATCAATGTCTGTTGCTTAGCTCTCTCCTCTCTACCCGTTGCATTCTATTCAGAATGTCCATGACTTCCAGCACAGGCTTTCCCTAATATGCTTGCAAAAATCTGCTTTTACACTTTTAAAGTCTATTCCTATTACACTTTAATGACTTTGGAATAAAGAGTGAGGCTGATGGTTTTGTGGAATTCTGCCTCAGTTAAATTCAATTCATGAATCAAGCAACTCAAGTCAAGATATCACTCTATGAAGCCATTGGTTTTCTTTGAAAATCAAAGATGAACAATATTTGAGAATAGGGGAGTTTGGGTGGGGTGGTCAATTCTAAAGTACCAGAAGTACTCAATACATGTTTACTGAAAGAATGAGTAATTGGAGCTCTTAAAACAAGCCCTAAATCAAGCCCAGCATCGTGTTCCTCTCTTCAGAGAGGTTCCAAAGCATTTGTTTTCTCCTAGTTAATAGAAAAATGTGATCAGAGTTTTAGTGTTCACAAAGACCTTAAATGCCATCTAGTCCATTAAGAGGATATGATTTGCCCATAGTCACAAAAGTAGCCAGTGACAGAACTGAGATTTGAACCATGTCTAAAGGCATCCAACATTTTTGCTGACATGTATAATGATCAAAAATTCCTATGCAAATTGGCTACATTAATTTTGTATTTATAATAGTGAAGCCCCACTAAACGCTCTCACTAGTATAAATATGAGGACAAGGAGATGTGCTACCTTAACTACTTCCCTCTTCTAGCAAAGCACTGTCTACCCAACCCAGACTGCTCCTTTACCCAGTCCACTGGATTCTCCCAAGGAGATCATGGCTCTCAAGTCTTTCTCATGGTCCCTTTCCTCCAGCTTGAGTATACAGTACCTGATATGATATTTACTCTGAGGACTCACAGCACATGTTTTGGTTTTTTTGTTTTGGTTTTTTTCAGCACTGGATTGTTATGGAGACCAGCAGCAAAGGCTATGTATCACATTAGCTGCCCTCCCTCTCTTTAGAGTAAACTCATCCTTACACTTCTCCAGTCCCTGTCTTCCTCTGCCCTCATTTTCCATTCTGCCTTCTGAAACTTGCTTCGTTCTTATCAAATGCCTCTTTATTTTAGAACACCTTCTTCTCCTTTCCTTCCATTTTCTGCTCCTCAATGAAACTTAACTTCCTTCTCACGTTTTCATATTTCTGATCATCCTCTCCAAGGGTTATTACTATACCTACTCATACATTGAGCAAAGAGGAGCCGTTGTCATAATCTGTGTTTTACAAAGGCAATGTTAGGCCCTCTTATTGACCACCATCACTCAGCAACTTCCCTACCCTATCTTTAAAAAATACTCCATCTTGGTGGAAACAGGTTGTTGTTATCTATGAACTTTCTGCTCAGTCTCCCTCATTCTCAATAAGCTGAATACCTAGTTTATAATCTTCTTCTCTACTCCTTCAAATACATTGGTTTCCTTAATTCCCATAATCCCTTTTTCTTCAGTCAATAAATCAATCAACCAAGATTAAGTGCCTGTTATGTGCCCGGTATTATACTAGGTTCTCATGATACAAAAAGAGGAAAAAGAGGATCTTTTCCTTCAAAGAGTTTATAATCTAATGAGATAACATGCAAACAAGTATATATAAAGCAAGGTATATCCAGAATAAAAGGGAAACAATAACAGGGAAAGCACCAGAATTTAGAAGGGTCCAGTAAATCTTTCAGTAAAATATGAGATTTTAGTTGGGACTTAAAGGAAGCTAAGGAAGTCAGTAGGTAGAGCAGAGGAGAGAGAGAGAGCTTTCTAGGCATGGGAGCCAGCCAGAGAAAATGCCTGGAATGAAGAAACAACATTTATTCACTAAGTAAGAGAGTTCACAAGTCACTTACTAAGTGTTAAGTAGAGGTACTTTTAGTTCTTGATTGATAAACTCAAAATAGACAAAGGGAATAAAGAATTCCCTTTCACAATGCCTTGTTCATGGAAGAGTCAAGAGACTAGAGCCACTGGAACAAAAAGTACACATGGGGGGGGGTCAGATCTATCTCAAGTTTGCATAGAAGTGGTCACCCCTTAGAAACAATTATCCACCTATTCACAAATTCCTCATAGAAAGAAATTTGCCACCAATCCCAGAATTCTCATTTACAGCCCTGCGGAATGAATCAGAATGGCATAGTATTGGCCCTTGATTTTCAAAAGTTAGTCCAGTGTAACCCATAAGAAAGCTGGAGAGTGACGAGCGCTAACACCAATAAACTCCAGGTCTTTGTTAACAGATGCCTACGTCACATCTTGAACATCAGATGGCCTGAAAAGATTTCCAATACCAGACTCTGGGAAAGAACAATTCAGTATCCCATCAGTCAGGACGTAAAGAAATGAAAGTGGAGACGGATAGGACATACACTACGAAAACTGGAGGACAATGTTGCCAGACAAGCACTGAGCTGGAACCCACCAGGGAGGAGGAAAGTCGGAAGGCCAAAACAGACCTGACGAAGATCTGCCAAAAACAAAACAAAGACCGTCGGAATGACATGGGCCCAGTTGGGGTAGTTGCCCAGAACAGAGTCCGTTGGCGTGCAATGGTTGCGGCCCTATGCTCCTCTGGGAGCCAACAGGAATAACTACTATCAAGAAGTAAAGGCTTTCAAATGGGGAGAAAGAATGTCATAGTGGAAAGAGTCCTGGCTCTGGAGAGAGATGGTCTCAGTTCAGATCCCAGCATTGATGCTAACTACCTAGGTCACCTTGATCAAGTGACTTGATCTCCTTGGGTCTCAGTTTCCTCATCTATAAAATGAAGAGGTTAGACTAGATGATGCTATGATTCCTTGGTGATAAAGTATATGTCTCTTATCTGAGAATTAGACCAACTAAATTGGGGAACTCTATCAAGTTGGCTGCAGGGGATAATATTTCAGCTAGAAGAATTCTTGAAGACAGTCACAGAGGGACTGCAATATGCAAGAATGGAGGGAGTAACTACACTGACAAAATAACTACTCCCTAAAGGATAAAGCATAATATTACAATGGTGAAGAATGGTCTGTTAGCAATTCAAAAATGGCAGCAGTACAAAAGCAGTCCACAACTTTTGAGCAACTCTTTTCATACAAAAGTGCCCTATTACAGGCCTAGCTCTAGTCATTGACTGATTTTCATCAAGTTAATGAGAATGCTGGTAATTTAGCAGACTGAACTATTCTTCTGCACTGCAGGGTCTATATTCAGCTAGGACACATCTCAATTGTGTCCCCAGGTTCCCATTACTAATGATGTCTCAGCTTTGATTTCGGCAGTTTCATGAAAAAGAAATGTAGTTTCACAGATATTGAGAAATCCAAACATTGACCAGAGAGTCAGCTAGGTGGTGGAACATTACTGACCTACATGGTACACTGGAAGGAACATTGGACATGGAGTCACACAAGTCCTGGGTTCAAATCACATGTCTGACCTTTGGGATAACAGATAATTAGTTTTTATGTAGTGTAAGGATTAAATTAGGAGTTTGACAAAACAAGAGAGCAGCTTTTAACAATTTTATTAAAATAGAGATAGAAAATAATATATTAAAGGAGGGAAATATAGGAAAGAAGCAGAGAAAGAAAATTTCCTAATATCTATGCTAGTTATCCTATAACTACCTAAAACAACTACCTAAACCTGTCTATATCTACCTATAACTACCATTAATAACAACCACCCCACAAAGTTCCAACCCAATCCACCCCAAACTAAACCAACCCAATCAGTGTTTAATCTAACCCCAATTAGGTCTGTCAATGAAGACCAAACACCTCCCCAAAAAGTTCAAGAATAAAAAAAACTAACAGCCCAAACCAAAAGCCAAAAACCCCAAAAAAAAACAAAAAACCCTCTAAAGGCTAAACCCAAAAGCCCTCAAAAGGCTAAACCCAAAAAGTCCTATCAGTAAGCTAAGGTTCGCCCGTTATATTCTATCTAGCTACTAAACTCCAATAGTGAACCCAACACACTCCCAGAAGTCAACTTCCTGCCAACTGTCAGCACCTAACTGTCAGCAACTGACACACCACCCAACTGATGCTGGCCCCTTTTATACCCTTTTTCTACCTCACTTCCTGTCACTGTGGGCTGGTTAATCCCTATACATCTCTATGGTAAAAGGACTTCCAGATCCCCCATTAACTTAACAAAAGGAATAAAGAATTCTATTTTACAGTATAAAGAACAAATTCAAACCTTTCGTTTTATGGAAGGGAAAATTGAAGTCCAGAGAGATTATGAGTTCCGTTCCTTATTTTTGTTAAGGGTACCACTATCCTGCGAGTCACTATGTTTCTCAGTTTTGACATTATATTTCACTCCTCCCTTGCCACATCATGACCAATCAGTTGTCAAATTCTGTCATTTCTAGACCATAAAGCCTATTGCACCTATCTCATAGAGGTTTCTGATATTTAAATGAGATGATCAAAAAACATTTATTAAATGCCTACCATGTGCTAGACACTGTGCTAAGTGCTAGGTATAATGTATATATAATGAGTAACAAATCTTGACCTGTTGTTTGAATGTTAGCTATCATTATTATTTCTATTCAAAATACATTAATTAAGGAAAACTATTTTCTTCTAAACCATCAAGGAGACTTGCACCTCAGGGTAACAGTAGAAAGGCAAACATTGCGAATCACTTCACCTTCTTTCTCTCCCTCCTCTTATTTCCCTTGGTTTTTATTCACCCCATCCCTACTCCCTCCTCCCTTACTTACTGCCTCCTTGTAAATACACTGCTCTCTACTTCGACCCATCTCACTGTCTTAGCTTTTCAAACTCTGGAAGATGTATTCTCCCCAGTCAGACTCATAGGCCCCATGGAGGCACTGAGTGAAATGATTCCTAAGTCCTCATCCCCTGTGGCTTCTTGAAGAATTTTCTGAACCTATTTTCTCCAAAAAATGGTTTCTAAAATAGCCACCCTCTAGCCACTGTGCTTCATTCTTATTCATATCAAACCATGAGTCATTTCCAGTTCCCTTGCCCCCTTCTGAAAAATGAAGAATTTGGATTAGATAAGTTGTTTCTAAACTTTTCCAGGATGTTGACCCTTTCTTGACAAAAATGTTTACAGACTCCCCCGCATTCTATTCAGATCGTACAGCTAAAGCAGGCATCAGAGACCATCTAGTTCAACCCCTCATTTTACTGTCAAAGAAAATGAAGCCCAGAAAGTGGACTTTAAGTGACTTCTTTACAAAAATAGTAAGCATTAGAAGCAGGATTTGAATCCATATCTCCAGAACACCATGAACTCTATGTTTTCTCTACTATTCTACACTCCCAGCAATATGCTTTTGAATAAAAAAAACACATGACCAAAAGAATCTATGATGGACGACAAAAAACTATGATGAATTCAATAATACTTTTAAATGCATTTCATTTTACTAATCATAACATCTGTATAGATATGAAAAATAGTAATACATACATTTTGAGACATGGCAGTAATTCAATCTATAAAAGTAAGTTTGCTTATTTATTTCACTGAGTCATTTAATAAGATGGACCCATGTAATAGCTCCTTGCAATACTCACCCACTCACCCACAGAGTTTAATATTCCATAAGCTAGGAACTATTGAATTAAATGATCTCAAATCTGACCCCAGGACTTTGTGACTCTAACCTATTGCAGAGGGTTCTGTTTAGGCAGGAATCTTTATTTTGTGGTGAAGTTAATAATCTCCAGTAACTCCTTTGCCTCTACTATTCTTCTTAACCTCCATGATCTCATACCTTTCTCCTGATCTCCCTTTTGTAAAATGATAATTGGTCTGATTTTCTTAACAAACGTAAGATATTCTTAGGAAATCCTCAGAGTGGCAATGCCCCAGAATCTTGGTGATCTCATCAGTTCTCCTAGAGATAATGATTCTAAGCAGAGGAATCTCAGATCTATATATCCAAGCATCGTCTCTCTCCTGAGTTTCAGGCCTATAACACCAACTGCCTACTGGATATTTCAAACTAGATGTTCCATGGGCATCTCAATGTTGACATGTCCTAAATAGAAATCATTATTTTTTTCGACTCCTCTTTCCACTCCTCTTCTGAATTTTCCTATTTCTGTCAGTGGTGCCACTATCCTTACAGTCACCCAAGTTTACAAGGTCCATGTTTTCCTTGATTCCTCAGCCTACATACCCATTCATTTGACAAATCTTGTTATTTCTGTCTCTAACATAGTTCTTACATTTTCTCTCTGCTCATATGGCCACCATCCTAGTTTCGTCCCTCATTACCTCTCAGCTCAACTAGTTCAATAGCCTAATTGGTAGATATCCCTCAAGTTTCAGCCCTCTCTATTATGCTCTTCATACAGCTGCTAAAGTATTTTTTTTCTTAAAGCACAACACTGACTCACTCAATCACTCCCTTATTCAATAAATTCCTATGGCTCCTTATTGTTTTTAGGAGCAAATATAAACTCTTCTGTTTGGCATTTGAATCCCTGCATACTATGAATGTAGGCTAATATTCTAGCCTTATTACATTTTACTCTTCTTCATACACTCCAGCAAAACTGACCACCTTACTGTTTCTTATAAATAATACTCCATCTCCCTTTGTACTGCCTGTCTGTCAGACCTGAAATGGATTTCCTTTTTACTTTTGCCTCTTAAAATTCCTTGTTTCCTTTAAAACCCAGCTCAAGCACCACCATCTATGTGAAGCCTTTACTGATGCCCCTCGGCTGCCTGGATCCTGCTCCCCCAAATTAGCTCCTATTTATTTTGTAAATACTTTATATGTGACACATACCCATACTTATATATGCACACATATACATATCTATATGTACCCATGTACATATCTATATACCTGTGTGTATATGCTTGCATGTGTGCATATATACATATGTCTCTCTCCCAACAGAAGGTAAATTGATTGAGATTAAGACCCATTTCAATATCAGTACATGTATCCCCAGCACAGTATCTAATATATAGTAGATGCTTAATAAATTGTTTGACTGATTCACAAATCTTTTTCACCAGAGCCATCACTAGGAACTTTTGCACCCAGGCCAAATGCCATAAGCCATGACCAGATGAAATGAGAAGAAGCATGTCCTTAATTGAGGAGGCTGTAGTGGGCAAGCAGGGGATAGGGACCCTGGAATACTGGCCAATACCGCAGAGACCACCAGATGGGAGAATAGACTCGAGGGGAGCTCATCTCAGCCTACCATCTGGTAGCTTCCTCTTTTAACTAATTATTCTTGCAAAGCTGCTGAAGGACAACCAGTGCCATCAGCACCCTCTAAATTTGGCTCCCTGAGGCAAAGTCGTGCCCTAGCTCTGGCTCTGCTCTTCCTTGTTTCATTTTCTTCTCTCATAGTATGACTCTGAGCTCAATTTTTACCTTTACCCTGATGATCCTGAAATATATCATTCCACAATTCTCTTGACTCTTCTTGGCTAAGATCAATGACTCTGATATTACATCTGTTGAAAGAAAGCAACTAATATACTATTTCCCGGTAAAAATAGTTCTGCTGAATTGCCCTATATTTTACTCTGACCTTCAACAGGTGAGGCTGCTAACAGTTTGGTTTCATTACATTCACAACTGACAACTCCTGAATTTGAAAGGATTCCCAAACAATTTCCTAACCCCAATTCAAGGAGAGGGGAAGTAGTTGACTATGGCCCCCAGGTTCCTATCTTCATGGGCTCAAAAACTTTCAATGGCTCCTTACTATCTCCACAGTAAAGTTTAAAATCCTTTGCTTGGCACTGAAAGACTTTAATTTTATATTTTGGTTGTTTTGTCATTTTTCAGTCATGTCTGAATCTTTGTGACTCCATTCGGAGTTTTCTTGACAAAGACATTAGAGTGGTTTGCCATTTCTTTCCCAGTTCATTTTATAGATGAAGAAACTGAGGCAAATAAGGTAAAGTGACTAGTCCTGGGTCACAGCAAGTAAGTGTCAGAAGCAGGATTTGAATTCAGGAAGATGAGTCTTATGACTCCATGTTCAATGCCCTATCCACTGCACCAACTAACTATCTGTATCTAGTTTAATCTAGCACTATCCCATATTGCAATTCAGTTTATCAGATTTTCACTAAGTGCTTAGTTTCTTCAAGATACTATGGTAGATACTGGAGTTATAGTCTTAGCCAACTTTGACCTCATATAATTGA
Organism: Gracilinanus agilis; assembly: GCF_016433145.1. Taxonomy (NCBI): domain Eukaryota; kingdom Metazoa; phylum Chordata; class Mammalia; order Didelphimorphia; family Didelphidae; genus Gracilinanus; species Gracilinanus agilis. Next base: position 216,921,072 of record NC_058131.1, read on the forward strand.
ATAGGTAGTCTAGAAAAATCTGAAGAATTAATCACATGGCATAGTGGATAAAGAACCAAACTCAAAATCAGGAAGACCTGAGATTAAGTACTGCCTCTGACACGTACAAGCTGGGAACCTGAGCAAGTTACTTAATTCTGAAGACTGTGCCAGCAGACAGTCAACTCCAATACATCCAACCAAGTTAGAAAGTTTCAAGAATGGATCCAGCAACATGCTAAGTAGTTATTGTCCAAGGAGCAGCCAAGACAAATTCAGAGGTGCTCATATTTATGTTGTTTTTGGACTGGACTCAAAATTTCAATTATTTTAAGGAAATCCTAGTGTGGAAATGCCCTTTGCCATGGCTTCATCTTCTCTACAAGTTATAATCTTAGTGACTTGTCTGGGACACCAAGAGATTAAATAACTTGCCTGGGGTCACTTTATGTCATGAGGAGGTATAATGTTAGGTCGTGGAAGCAAACATTGAACAGCACCCCAAAAATGAAATTGATTATATACTAAGGAAAAACAACTAGATAGTGTTTAAGAGGCATTTATGTGTCAGTTGTCTATGAATAGACAGACTACCAATTTGTTAGATCAAAGGCCAAAACTGATAGCAAATCTACTAACTGGTCTCTAAGTGCTTCTTAAGTGCCCTTCTCTGTGTTAAGCACTGCACTAAGAGCTAGGGAAATAAAGACAAAAGTGAACCTGTCCCTGCCCTCAAGAAACATTAATCATAATGAATTATAAAAGAAAATAATTTCCAGTTTCTTAAATGTTATAGAAAATAATATATGCATCAATAAATATGCACACAATATATACAAAGTAGATATAAGGCAACCTGAAGAAGGGTGGTTGGAGGGGGAGAAAATATCTGGCAGCTGTAGAGCCTAAGAAAGGCATTTTCCAGAACTGACATTTAAGCTGTCTTGAAGAAAGCCATAGATTCCCAAAGAAAAGATAAAGACAAGAATATACATGACAAGCAATTACAAGAGATGTAACTTGACTTATTCTAACAAGCTATTGACACAGAAAAATGAGAAGCGTGTATAGGAAAGGGCATCAGTATGGACTATAGACAATTCCCACAGGAGCTTAATCATAGCAAGCCATTGATTGGCAGAAGAGTACAGAATCAGATTCAGCCAGAAAACGTCTCATGGATTTATTTTCTGGCTTTGTCCCTTACTGTCTGTGTGATCTTGAACAAATCACTTAGCATTTCTTCAATAAAGTTTTCTCATCAATAAAATGAGGAAATTGGGCTAGATGACTTCTGTAATAGAACAAAGCTGCCCTTGGGACCTGATTGGCTCTAGCTTCCCCAATATGGCATCCTGGCCACCGAGAAACATAAAAACTCAGCCATGTAGAATTTGGTGAAGGCCTAGGACTATTTGGGTCTTCATATCCTAATGATCCTTCTGAACAGATGACTTTCGGGAACTGGGGGCAGGGCCAGACATACAGAGAAGCTAAGTGCCCTGGTATCCTTGTTATAACTCCTTTATATAAATAAAAATTCAATAACGTGCAAGTGTCTCATTTCATCCTAAGAAAACAGTGATGTTAAAGCCTCACTTCTAGCAACTTTCAGGACCCATTCCTGCTTTAAATCAATTATCCTATTATTTTCTATTAATCTTTTTTTACTTATACCACAGAGAGAGTTTGGGAAACTAGGAGTCAAAAAAGAATCTAGTAGGGCCCTCAAAGGGGCAGTGCAATCCTGGGCAAGTCACAATCTATTTTGCCTCAGTTTCCTCATCTGTCAAATGAGCTAGAGAAGGCAATGGCAAACTTCTCCAGTATTTTGCCAAGAAAACCCCAAAGTGGTTCACAAAGAACTGAACATGACTGAAAAGACATAGCAAAAGTTTTTGTAACAGAAATAGGAAAGTTAGGAGGAGTAATTTAGTTATATGCAATATGTTTTTTGTATTATAGTTACTTTTGTGTCCCTAATGTTATAATTTGTTATATTCATAATTTCGCTTTTTCTCCTTAGGAGCAGAAGCCTTATGTTAGAGGAAGGTTTTTAATTTGTATGCTGTCTCCTTAAGAGGCAGCAACAGACAGCTCTTGTCCTCTGTCTCTTTAAGAGGCAGTACAGACAGGTTGGACCTCCATTTCTTTAAGAAACAAACTATAAAAAAGAGAAACAGTCAGTTAAGGAAACTCCATTTTCTCTGGGTTCTCAGAGAATCTGAGGTGGCTGTTTAGGTTTCTCTCTCAGTCAAGAAGATCTGACAATTAACTGTTCCTCGGTTGAATTTAGACACAGAGTTGAGAAGTCTCTCTTGTAAAAGGGAATTTTTGTTCTCTTTGAGACTTGTGAAAGAGAATCCTTTATTCTCTTTTCCGAGATGGAGTTTACCCTTTGGTTAACAATAATAATAACAAATATCCTGAGATAGAGTTCTTTTATTATGCCCAAGAGCATGACCTTCAATTAGGGTACTGGGCCAGGAGTCAGAAAGACTTGAGTTTAAATCTAATCTCAGATATTTACCAACTGTACAATACTGGGCAAATCACTTAACCTCAGTTTGACTCAGTTTTTTCATCTGTAAAATAGGGGTAATAACAGCACCTCACTCCAAGGGCTGTTGTGAGAGTCAAATGAAACTGTAATTAAAAGCACAATGCCTGACACATAGTAAGCACTATATTCATGTTAGTTATTATTATTATTATTATTATTATTACAATGTCCACCTTTCGTTACATTCCCTCACACAGATGCCAGCTTGTGGCATAGCATTAAATCATCATCTCCTCCAATTAAGCTGATGGGAGTATTCTTACCTGGATGATGCAAAACACTCTTCCCTGACCCCACTCCACATTCATCATTCTAAAAAAGCCTGAGTCTCACTAATTCCCAGCTATCTTCTTGCCAACTATGTTGTTTCCCAGAGCAGAGATCATGCCCTGGAGTACTTAACTCTTTTAGCTTCAGAACTACTCTCTCCTTTCGGCCTCCCCAGAACTTCTGTTGTGTGAATAATGGATGTGATCTGCTCTATCTAGGCAACTCTGGCCAAGTTTAAGTCCAGGACATCTTACATTGCCACAAACCCTATGCTTCCCTCCCTTTCCAGTTCTAGAATCAAAATCAAGTCAATAATATCACTGCTACTAGAAAGGATATGCCAGCCTATTCCCCTAGGGCTCTACTTTACAAACCAAAAGACTCCTCCCATTTATATTTATATATTTATTTCCCCCCCCCCCCCCATCCCCTTTGGAATGCATGTTTCTTAAAGACAGGGATTTTTTTTTCATTTTTGAATTTATATCCCCAGGACTTAGCTAGCTCAATGTTTGGACATAGTAAATGCCTTTTCATTCATCCATTTAAGCATTCATTCACTATGCCCATCCATAAAATCTGTTTACCAATATTTGCCACTTCCCAGAATGCACTGTATAATAATTAGTTGTCTGAGTGCATTAGCTAATGTTTATTAGGGTCCTTGTTTGAAAAGTATACTCCAATTAGAATATCCTAGTAAGGAAAAATAATGTATTTATGGAAATGGGGTATGGTAACTTCAGAAGAGACCAGATTTTTCTAGACCAATCCAAGACCAAAGGAACTAGCCTGGCCATCAGACATCTCTAGCTCAATGGGCTGGCATTGTTGTGTCGGCAGGAGGTAAGCACTTCAGGTTGTTAACAGCCCATCTGGGCCATAACAGATTAACCGCCATGCTCTGTTGGGAGTCTCATCCAGATTGTGTCAGTAGGGCAGATGGTGAGCCGGATGGGAACCCCAGGGAAGTATGTATGAAGTTCTGAGTGTAGAGAAAGCCAATATAGAGGAAAAGGTGAACCCTATTTCCTGTTTCAGCCCCCCACATCTATCATGGATGTGGCTCTTAAAGAAATCCATGACTGTCATTTTGAGACCCAATATGAGTTGAAAAGAGAATCTTGAGCTGTACCTGGGGAGCTATCCCCTGCAGGAAAGCCTCTAAAGGTCGAGGAGGGACATCCTGAGCAGGAACCCCTGTGATTTAGTAATTCTGCTGCCTGATTCCAGCCTTTGGAACATGCCCAAGCAGGAGCCAGTTCTTCACGGGCCATTTCTCCATTGGATTTTTAAAGGCTTCCAGATGAGAGAGCTTCCCAAAGGCCATCTTCTGGATGTGGCTAAAGGCTTGGCAGACGTCCCACCTGGCCTATGAGATGAATGAGCTGCCATTCCAGTGGCAACCTGAGACTGAAACAGAAGAGAATGGGCAAGAAGAGATGAAGAAGATGGCTCTCTCTGGGTGTGAGAGGGCATGTTTCTCAGTTCTGACACATATTAATAGGCTTATGCCTCTTTTATAGATAGCTCACAATCATCCTGATCATTCCATTCTCCGTTAGCAACTCTGCTTGCCTTCCACTTCTTGGAACAATATGCCCCCATGCCAGGTACCTCCTGGTGTTTGCCTCCCTCCTACACTTTTTCAGCCTCTTTTTCTGTGTTGTCTTCCTCCATCAGAGTATATGCTCCTTGAAAACAGAGAATGTTTCTCTTTCTGATTTAAATCTCAAGCATTTAGCATCATTCTTGGCACATAATAGATCCTTAACAAATTTTATGGAGAATTAAATTGAACAGAATCTAGTAAAAAGTCAGTTCCTTGCTAGTAGAGACAATGCCACTTTTTAATTGCTATATATACTCAACACCTAACCCATCACTTGCACATAGAAAGTGCAAAATGAAAATCTTTATTGATTTTGTTGAATTCAATCACAGACTCTCACATTGGAAGAGACTCTGGATACCCCATATTCTATACTACACCTCAAAAAGTATACCCATGACACTATTGCACTATTTTGTTTTGTTTTTAAACCCTTACTTTACATCTTAGAATCAATCCTAGGTATTGGTTCTAAGACAGAAGAGCAGTAAGAGATAGGCAATTGGGGGTTAAGTGACTTGCCCAGAGTCCACAGGTAGGAAGTGTCTAGGGCCATTTTTGAACCCAGGACCTCTGGGCCTGGCTCTCTATCCACTGAGTCATTTATCTGCCCTGTACTAATGCACCATTGATAGATTTGTGAATTCATCAAACAATTCTGGAATGCAATCATTTGAAACTATGCCCAAAGGGCTATAAAACTGTACAAACCCTTTGACTCAGCAATACCACTACTATGTCTATATCCTAAAGCAATTTCTTTAAAATGTGGGTGAGGGGAGAGGAAAGATTGTACATGTACAAAAATATTTACAGCAACTCTTTTTGTGGTAGCAAAGAATTGGAAATTGAAAGGGTACCCATCAATTGGAGAATGGCTGAACAAGTTATGGTAGATGATGGTAATGGAATACTATAGTGCTAGAACTGACAAGCAAAATAATTTCAGAAAAATCTGAAAAGACTTACATGAACTGGCATAAAGTGAAAGTGAGCAGGACCCGAAGAACATTGTACACCATACAGCAATATTGTACAACATTCAAACTGTGAATGACTTAGTTATTCTCAACAATATAAGTATAAAAAGAACCCAAATTCATAAACTTGATAATAATTTGTGCAGCTTAAATTACCAAGAGATAAATCTTCATCTAGAAAGTGCATAGCCTAGAGATGGAACATCTTTGGTTCAAATCTGGCTTAAGACGCTTCCTAGCTGTATGACCCTGGGCAAGTCACTTAACCCCCATTGCCTTGCCTTTACCATTCTTTTGCCTTGAAAGTAAGGGTTTAGAAAAAAAGAAAGCATTTTAAAAGAATGTTCAAAATTTTGAAAGTTTCTATTTTAAAATCTATGTATGCATGTGTGTGTATATATACACACACACACACACACACACACACACACATATATATATATATATATATATAATTACTGATAAGCTCAAACCTCAAGAAAGGTAATGATTTTTAAAAGGTTCTTATATATAGCAAAACATTTCTACTTTTTGTAGGAGCAGAGAACTGGAAACAGAGCAGATGGCCAACAATAGATAAGGGAATGGCTAGACATGATGTGGTACATTATTTTGATGGCATATTCCTGTACTGTAGGAAATGACAAACATGATGAATACAGAAAAGTTTGTAAAGACTTACTTGAACTGGTGCAAACTGAAGTAAGCAAAGTCAGGAAAGCATCATACAAAATAACTAAAGCAACATACAAAGAAAGAATAACCACAAAATAATCTATATCTATATCGAGTGCTGCAAAATTGCAAAGAATAAACTTGACCCCATAGAAATACGAGGAGACAACTTTCCCTACTCCTTTGTAGACATGTAAGTGTGTGTGTGTGTGTGTGTGTGTGTGTGTGTGTGTGTGTGTGTATAGAGGGTGGTAGTAGTTCAAAAATGTGGATCACTGCATATGTTGTAAATTTTTATTTTGGTATATTGACCAGCTTTGCTGATTTTTTCCCCTTCATCTGTTTCATTTTCTTTTTAAAAATTGTTGTTATAAGAAGTGGCTCTAGAAAAGGGGAGGGAGGGATAGAAGGAGAAATTTAGGCAATATAATAACAAAAAAAATCAATAATTTTTTTAAAAAAAGAAAATATTTTAAAGTATTTTCTCCTAGAAGAGACTCTGGCCCTTTAGCAATCAGAGACAGCTTTTAAAAACTGCTGGGTGAACTGCAGGGGACTGATAAAGTAATGAGAAGCTTAGTTACCAGGGAGCTGACACCCAGCATAAGAAAGCTGTTTGGCAAGGCAGACTGGCTTTTTCAGAAACTCAGAAGCTGTCTTCTGAGTGGAAACAAGGAGAATGCTGGGTTTGACACTTCCCAAGTGGGAGGACATTGTGTACTTTTTTCTCCATGGGGAGAGAAGATAAAGAAGAAAAGAAAGAGAAGAAAGAGATGTTGAAATTGCATCCTCTTGCTACTGAGAAAGAATAGGGCTGGGAAAACAGTTAGCAAAACTGCTGGGAATCCACTGGCTGAACAAGAATCCTCATAGCAGAAGGAAGACCACCACTTGTGTATCAGCCCTATCAGTTTTCCTGAGGCAATAATGTAAATGTCTTTGGCCTGATTTATAATTAGAGGTGGGTGGGCACAGGTTGAAGGAGGGTGAGATGTCAGAATTGAACACTGGAATTTTTGAAGGTTAATAGGAAAGAGAGGGGCGATAAAGGAACATCAGAATGGTATGATCTGTCTATGCCTTCCAGCTTCTTTCTTTCCCTTACTAAGATTTTAATAGCAAGGTGATGTATGACCTCTTTGGACCACAAGCCAGATTCAGATATGAGTGGTGAATGCAGTGAGACAAGCCAGGAAAAAGTGGCAATTCTCAATTTGAGGAGTGAAAGAGTGGGGACCAAGGCAAGGATTAGAGTAGTTTAGGCAGAACAGCTTCAGGGACATGATTTTCTCAGGGTATGTGAATCATTCACCAGTGCAGACTAGTGGAATAGATGGTCTTCAAGAGTGCCTGTGGCCTTCCCCTGCAACTTTGCAGAGAGTCAGGACTATGAGTGTGGAACCTTGTAATTAATGTCAAATTTTTTTCAATGTGCTTATTAATCTTGCTGGTTTTTTTTTCTTCTTCCTTTTTCATTTAAAAATCTTTGTTATTAAGAAATATCTTTCTAGAAGGGAGTAGCGGGAGGGACAGAGGGAGAAATCTAGGCAATTTAAAAACAAAAGATATCAATCATTTTTTATAATGGCTTTAGATAAAGAATTCAACAACCTGAAACCAACCTGAGGATATGCCTCTTTCCCTCTGGTGACAAATTACACAGTTCATTTCCAAACCCACATTCAAAGATTTTTTAGTTTCATAGGTCTTGCCAAGCATATGCTCCTCTCATGTCCATACCACAAGTTAAAATAAGTTGAAGTTCCAAAAATTTAGAAGGAAAGAAGGAAGGAAGGAAGGAAGGAAGGAAGGAAGGAAGGAAATGGAATGGAATGGAATGGAAGCAGGGAGGGAGGGAAGGGAGAAAGGAGGGAAGAAAGAAGGGAAGGAGGGAAGGAATAGGAAGGAATCAAGACAAAGACAGACAGACAGACAGAGTCAAAGAGAGATAGAGAGAGAAGGATCAATAGAGGTCAGCATCAACCTTGCTCCACTTGTTCATTTACCTGTTCATTTAAGTTCAAAGACTTAATCTCCCCAAGCCAAGTGATTTTGTTCAGCCCAATCCCTCAAATTTGGACAGGAGGACCTCTGGAAGACGCACTTGTTCTCAGGGCAGAAGATATGACATCCACTTGGTTTAGGTATCACTTTGCTTTCTTCTGGATCTTTTTCTATTTGTCTGATTATTCCTTCTTAAACTGCTTTGCTAGATCAACCATCTCTCCTAAGTAAAGATATCCACCTCAGTTATATCCTGGTACCTCTTCCCTTTATATTCCTTAAGGATTTCATAGGTTCCTATGATTCTTCAGGGAATTGGAGCCCCTCTTGTCTCACAATGTCCCCAGTCCTTTCTGATATTGGGATATTTCCCCTACACTCTAGTTACTCTGGATAGGTCCATGGATGCCAGTGGAGTTTCTGACACCATGACATTCTTCAAGATCTTTGCCTGTTTCTATTGCAGGGGTAGCTAAGTAGCACAGTGGTTAGAGTGCCAAACTGCCCAGATGCTTAGTAGCTATGTAACCATGGGTAAATCACTTAACCCTGTTTGCCTCAATTTCCTCATTTCTAAAAGAAGTTCGAGAAAAAAAAATGAAAAACCATTCCAATTATCTTTGTGTAGAAAACCCCAGATGAGGTCAGGAAGAGGGCTGAATGACAATCGCTGGGAGCTATTCAGTGTGTTACTTATACTCCCATGGATCACTCTAGTCTCCAGGTCACACTTTCTGACCTGGGACAATCCTACAGAGACTTGGTGAATCCATCTCTCTCTAATATAGGCACCTTCAGAAAGGCAATCTCCTAATATAGATGATTGGCCTAAGACTAGCTTGCTCCTAGCTTCCAGAGAAAGGGTCAGGGAGAGCAATGTGAACAGGGTAATTTTTCTAAGTATCTTATTAAATCTCTGTCAAATAAATGAACATCTGTTCCTTTCTGCATGTTTCCCTAGTAGTAGCTCTAGCCCCAAATCACAGAGTAGAAAGGGACCTCTACACATATATAATCAGACAAAAGCATTATCTTAATCCTCACCAAAGCAATTAGCAAACCTACTTTTAGCCAATTAAGGACCATCTTACACAGCTTCTTACAATAATGAATGTATTCCTCCCCACTGCTTCACCTCCACGGAGGACCATTCTTGTAGGAACAATTTTCCTCCCTAAGATGTTGCATGTACTGATAGAAAACAGGTAATTCCCCTCACCTGACCTCCTTTGGACAGATTTTTCTCTTAAAAAGAAAAGAAGAAATTGTGGATATTTCCCACCCAAGTCTATATGTTCCTCTCTAAGTATGCTGATCCTCCAGGAAAGTTGGAGGATTGGACTCCAGAATCAGTGTTTGTAATGAAGTCTCTTTTGGCCATATCCTACTACAGCAAGTTCCCTGGAGACAACCGTGAAGCTAAAAAGTTGGTAGCTCCCAACCTAAAATACTGAACCACTAAGTCTCTCCAAATGCCAATTATGATAACTGACATTTACAGGGAGCTTTTAAAAGTAATTCCCAATGGTCTTTACATACAAAATCCCATTTGATCTTCCCAACAACTCTGTATCATCTCACAGATAAGGAAATGGAGGCTCAGAGAGGATGAATAACTCACCTATGATCACTTAGCTAATATGTCAGAGGCAGGATTTAAATGCAGATCTCCCCAGACTCCAAGTTCAGTGACCTTTGTCCTATACCATGCTGACTATATTACTGAATGGAGAAACTTTCTGCAATAACCTACCAAGATCAGAATCACCCTGAAATTTGTTTTTCCTCTCAAGATCCCTAATCACTACTGCCAAACAGGAGCTCTATGTAAGACTGGTTTCTGATGTTGGAATATCTATTCACTGCCCCATCATTATGGCAGCAAAGCAAAGGCATAAAAAAGCAAAGAGGAGAACTCAGACTTTCTTTCTCTGATTTAACAAATGTATTAATAGAATTCCATCTTTGTGTCCCAGTGAAAAGTTTACTGGTTTTAGAGTCAGAAAAACTGCATTCAAATTTCAACTCTGATGTTTACTATTTGTATGTCCTCAGGAAAGTCACTTCAACTTCCTGGGTCTCAGTTTCCTCATCTGTAAAATGAGGGAGTTGAAGTAAATGGCCTCTAAGACTATTCTGGCCCTGGACCTATAAGGCAAATTTCCCCATTCTATTCTCAAGTTGTCAAATGATTAAAGGCCTTCTCTAACCTCATACTAAGGATGATTGCTATCTAGCCTCCACCACAAAACCAAAAGACAGGGAGGTGGCAAGCTCCCTGGTCTTTGCCTCTCCTCAACATGGAACTCTCCAGTTCTTCTTCAAGTAGTAGTGAAATCCAGAAATACTCTTTTTATTTATAAAAGAATTTATTATATTTAAAGATGGAAATCTTTTTATTTACTCCATGACTATACAATGTCTCTATGCTGACTTTTTTCTTTCATTATGGCTTGGTTTTAAATTAGAATTGTATAAGGCTGGGTTTGAGATGCATTATGGCATAGTAGATAGATAGTGGGTAAGCCAAGAAGACCTGTGTTCAAGTTCAGTCTCTGACTGGATATGTGACCCTGGACAAGTCTTTTAAATTGCTCTAACAACTTTCTCTAAGACTGTAATGATCAAAGAAGGAGTTGATCTGCATTGGGAGTGGGAGTTTCTTGTTACCTAGGAATTCTCTATGGCAACAAAATCATAGGTCCATCCCTTATCCCCATTTCTATGACTGGATTAATAGGGGATAATGTAGGATGATAGAAAGAGCATGGGTTCTAGAGTCAGTGGAAGAGGGTTGAATTCTAATTATGACACATGATCTGTGATCCTTGAATAAAGCACTTAAAAAGTATATGCCTCAATTACTCATGTGTAAAATGATGGCTCTAGATTTGATGTGCTAAGCAGTGCCAAATGCTTTGCATAGAGCCTGGAACAAAGTAAGCAGTTAATTAATGCTTATTGACTGACTGATTAACAGGTAGCTTCTGAGGCCCCTTTCAGCTCTAAATTTTATGATTCTATAAGGCAATGGGACAAGAGACCTAGACTAAATGTGAGGAGCTTCCAATTCTAGTCCCTAGCCTATGCAACCTAGAGCCACTCACTTCTCCTTCTTGGTCCTCTTTCTTCATCTATAAAATAAGGGACTTGGACAAGAGAGTCTCTCTGACATCCCTTCCAAGCAACTTGCTTTTTCAGGAAAATCAATGGTTTTATTTTTAACCTTGTAGTGGAATTGCTCAAATGTGAATTTTAATAGGGATTTAAGCTGCATCAGCCACAGACCCAGTTTAATTATCTCTTGCCTCATTAGTCCAATATTCTTAGGAAGAGTGAGTTAAAACATACGTGGAGAAAAGTCTGGGTTACTGTATCACAATCAGCCTGGTACTGCTTTGGAAGCCCCTGAAGCTACCTCAGTAGCCTTTATCCTTCTCATTTTTAAAATTGTACCACAAATCATGGTTTGGGGCTTCCTCTTCTTTAGAAGCATTTTAAATCATCTCAGTTCCGCTAAAAAGAAGTATAGTGCTTTGGCCAAGATGATGTGTGTTCAGACGACATGTAGAGTGCTCTCAGTTCTGGTTACTGTCTTTTGGAAAGAAGAACAAATAGCTGGAGTTCATCCAGAGAAGAACTATCAGAATTGTGAAAGGTCACAAAAGTATTCCATATAAGTCCTGCTTGAGGGAAGCAAAAACAAGGCATAGATTTCTGATTCTCCCTACCCCAAAATCAGTGCTCCTCACCCCAAGAGCTCGCTTAACAACATATAATCTAAATGCTTCCTGGGAACTTCATTTTAACCAGTTTGGAAGGGAGTGCTTGGTTCCTACTCTTTGTTTGCAGCTTCCTTTCCCCCTTCTCTTCTACCAGTCAGGACTCTTCAAGTTGACCAAAACAACTTTTTCAGGGAAGGAAAAGTCTGTATTGGATAAAGCATTATGTAGAGAAAGATAAGAGGCATTAACATCAGATTCTCTCCAATCCCCTCCATCCCCTGCCATTAGCTCTCCTTTCCTCTATCCTTCCACCATGCAGTGAGAGAGGTAGAACTTGTGTTCATTGGAAAGGGCAGCAGCGTTCCCACCCTTATAACCATGTATGTTGCTATTAGGAATCTCCTTCATTTGACCACTGTGAAAAAGAAAGATTAAGGTTGCAGCATCCCATGGGCCATGCTCAGACATTATTACTCCAGGAGATAGATGTTGTGCCGGAGTCCCCAGGATCAGAAACAGGAAATGTGCAACATAGGATCTATGATCCATGCTGATAAGAACTTATGTTTTCCCAAAAGAGAAGTCACAGAATCCATATTTCTGCATGATTTGTTGGGCAGGGGATGAATTTTGATGCTGACTAGGAAGGCAACAGCCAGAAGGTTTCTATGATCACACAGCTCAAAGAGAGAAGTTTACAAAAAAAGAGCATCTGTCAATAACAGCCGAGAGAGTGTTCCTATTTATAAACAAAATTACCTGTAGCTCTAGCTCACACAATTTTTTTTCATCTAGAATAAGGTTATTATTCTGTTATGGGAATGGGGACAGAGGACTCCCATAATGAGTCCCTGACATGACTCATTGTCCACGTTTCAATGGGAGTTGTGGAACCAAATGGACCTATGTGATCCATTGCTTTCCTCTCTTCTAGAAGTTTATGGATCTCTCTGCTCTTAGATTAATCAGCTTTATGCTTTCTTCTTTTCCTCCTTACTCTTAGTAGGTGACCATTCATGACATTTCTTACAGAATTTTCTGGTTGTCATTGGTACAAAACCAGACCTGACTGAACAATGCTGCTGAACAACTGAGTCCCAGGTCCTGAAATTCAGCTTGGAAAAATCCCAGCCACTTCTTCTCTGAGAATATTATGAGGGTTAGAAAGAAGAACAAGATTTAGAAGAGAGATTTTTTAAAAGAAAGAGGAAATGGAGAAAAAGAAAGAAAGAAAGGGAAGAAATAACAAAATAAAAAGGAAAGGGGAGGAAGGATTAAAATAAGAAAGAACAATAGAAGAAAAGGGGAGGAGAGAAAAAAGAAAAAATAAGAGAAAAAAGGAAAGAAAAGCAAGAAGGAGACAAAGAGATGGGAGGATAAGGCAAATAAGAGAGGTTAAAATAAGAGAAGAGCAAAGAAAAGAGGAGAATATAATTAAGAAGAAAAAGAAAAGTGAAGGAGGAGTAAAAAGAGAAGGAAAACAGTAGGGAAGAAGTGGAAATGAAGGGTTATGAGAGAAAGAAAAAGATGAGAAAATATCAGAAGAGAAGGAAAAGGAAAAGGAATTAAGGAAAGAAAAGAGAAGGAAAAAAGAAAAAGCAGAAGAAAGAATAAAAGGATGAGAGAAGTAGGAAATAAAGAAGGAGAAAGAGCTCTGGAACATGGATTACACAAAAGTCAGGAAAGGAAATCCAAATCTACAGTTAAATCACATTGTAAGTAACAGTGTTCTGGGACTAGTAGAATGTTCATTACCTCCTAATAAGAATCTTATGCTGGCTCTAGGTGAGGTCATGTGATGCAGTATAAAGGGCACTAAAATCATGGATCAGCAGAATAGTGCTCTTTTTGCCATCTCATTAGCTAGGTGATCTTACATTCTCTGGGACCCTAGTTTTCTTCTCTGTAAAACAAGGTTAGACAAGATGATCTTTTCTCATCTCTAACATTCTGTAAGCCTTTTTTTACAATTTATTTTATTTTTATTATTATGCAAAACACACTTCCATATTGGTCATTGCTGTAAGCACACACTCATACAAAATCAAAACACCAACATAAACCCATAAATACACTGATGTGAAAGCTAGTATGTTTTGATACACTTCCATCCAACTCCAACAGTTCTTTCTCTGGAGGTGGATAGCATTCCCCATCATAAGCCTTTTAGGAATGTCCCAAATCATTGCATTGTTGAGAGTAGCCAAATCTTCACAGTTGATCATCATTTAATATTGCTGTTAGTGTGTACAGTGTACTCCTGGTTCTTTTTAATTTTCTCTGCATCATTTCATGCAGATCTTTCCAGCATTTCTGAAATCATCTTGCTTATCATTTCTTATAGAACAATAGTATTCCATCACCAGTATGTACTACAACTTGTTCAGTCATTCCCCAGTTGATGGACATCACCTCAATTTCTAATACATTGCCATCACAAATAAAGCTGTTATAAATATTTTTGTACCAGCAGGTCTTTTCCCCTTTTTTATGATCTCCTTGGGATACAGACCCAGTAGTGGTATTAATGGATCAAAGAGTATGCACAGTTTTATAGCCCTTTGGGCTTAGTTCCAATAGTTCCATAATTCCAGAATGGTTGGGTCAGTTCACAACTCTACCAGCAATGTATCAGTGTCCCAATTTTGCCATGTCCCCTCCAACATTAACCACTTTCCTTTACTGTCATATTGACCAATATGATGGTGTGAGGTGGTATCTCAGTGTTGATTTAATTTGCATTTCTCTAATAAAGAGTGATTTGGAACTTTTTTTCATATGATTATTGATAGCTTTAATTTCTTCAACTGAAAATTGCTTATTCATATCTTTTGACCATTTGTCATTTGGAAAATGGATTGCATTCTTATAAATTTGATTTAGTTCTCTATAGATTTAAGAAATTTAACCTTTTTTAGAGAATTTTTATAAAAATTTCTTCCCAGTTTCTTGTTTCCCTTCTAATATTGATTACATTAGTTTTATTTATACAAAAGCCTATTAATTTAACATGATCAAGATTATTCCCTTTACATCTTATAATGCTCTCTATCTCTTGTTTGGTCATGAATTCTTCTCTTCCTCAAAGATCTTCCCAGGTAAACTATTCGATGTTCCCCAAATTTAGTTGTGGTATCATTCTTTATATCTAAATCATATGCCCATTTTGATCTTATCTTAGTATAGGGTATGAGATATTGGTCTATACCTAGTTTCTGCCATACTGTTTTCCAATTTTCCCAGCAGCTTTTGTTAAACAGTGAGTTCTAATTCCAAAAGCTGGGGGTTTTGTATTTATCAAACCCTATGTTCCTAATGTCATTTACCTCTAATCTATTCCATTGATCTACCATTATATTTCTTAGCCAGTACCAGACTGCTTTAATTATTACTGCTTTATAGTACAATTTGAGATCTGGTACTAGTAGGCCACCTTCCTTCACAATTTTTCATTAGTTCCCTTGATATTATTGAACTTTTTGTTCTAAATGAATTTAATTATTTTTTCTAGTTCCATAAAATAATTATTTGTCAGTTTGAATGGTATGGATCTGAATAATCAAATTAATTTATGTAGAATTGTCTTTTTTATTAAATTAGCTCAGTCTATCCATGAGCAATTAATATTTTTACAATTGTTTATACCTTCCTTGTGTGAAGTGTTTTGTAATTGTATTCCTATAATGCCAGGATTTGTCTTAGCAAGTAGATTTCAAGTATTTTATGTTGTCTAGAATTATTTTAAATGGAATTTTTCTAGCTCTTGCTGCTGAATTTTACTGGTAATATATAGAAATTCTGGTGGATTTATGAGGATTTATTTTGTATTCTGCAACTTTAATAAATGTATTAATTATTTCAAGTAGTATTTTAGTTTATTCTCTAGAATTATCTAAGTATACTATCATATCTGCAAAGAGTGATAGTTTGATTTCCTCATTGCCTATTTTAAATTCTTCAATTTATTTTTCTTTTCTTAATGCTAAAGTTATTTCTGATACAATATCAATAATACTGGTCATAATGGGCATCCTTGCTTCACCTCTAATCTTATTGGGAAAGCTTCTAACTAATTTCCATTGCAAATGATAATTTTTGCTGGAGGTTTTTGGTAGATTCTACTTATTTTAAGGAATAGCCCATTTATTCCTGTGCTTTCCAGTATTTTTAAATAGGAATGGGTGTTGTTTATTGTAAAAGGCTTTTTTCACCATTTTTTTGAGATAACCATGTGGCTTCTGTCAGTTTGGTTATTGATATGGTCAGTTTTGCCTATTGTTTTCCTAGTATTAAACCAGCCCTACATTACTGGTATAAATCCCACCAAGTCATAGTGAATGATCTTTGTGATATATTGCTGTAGTCTCCTTGCCAGTATTTTATTAAAAAAATTTGCATCTATATTCATTAAGAAAATTGACTATTAATTTTCTTTGTCTGTTTTTGTTCTTCCTGGCTTAGGTAACAGTACCATATTTGTGTCATAAAAAGAATTTGGTAAGATTCCTTCTCTGTCTATTTTTCCAAATAGTTTATATAGTCCTAGGATTACTTGTTCTTTAAATGTCTGATATGCAAATCCTCTGGCCCTACAGATATTTCCTTAGGGAGTTATTTGATGGTGTCATTGTGGAATCTAAGAGAACCCCAAGTTTAGTCAGCTTGAAAGATGGAGACCCCAAAGTTTGCCCTTATTCCTTTGAGAATCTACCCTAAAGGGAATCTCAGACTAACAGTTTAGATGTAATAATTGACCCTAAGATAAATGATAATCCAGTTAGGTAGGGCTAAGCAAATGCTAAATACTCTTTTTGTCTTAAGTAGTTTCTCCCATTGCATCAGAGAACCTTTCCCAAGTAGACCCACTCCTGTGCAGGGACCACCATTGTACAGTAGTCCATTCCCTTACACCCTTGTCTCTGGCTATAATCCCTTTCCCAAGCCTGACTGTTATCTGTCCATGTAGTTTGATAATGCCAATCATATTTCCCTGTCCCTCAGTTGCCCTCAAAATATAAAAACTCCCCAAATTCTTTTGTTCCTTGGAGTCTTCATCTTTCATGGTGTCACTCCCAGAGATAATGTCCTCAGAGTCTCAGAATGTAGACCCTGTAAAAGTTTTGGTGCTGGGCTCTGAGTAAAGGGCCAAATATTGGACTTATCCCTTTCCTGATTAAAGATTTAGTTTTTCTGACTACTTTGGTAGTTCTGTGTTATTTCCAAGTTAACAATGGTTTGTTCCATTTCTTTTTCTGAGATGGGATTATTAAAATATTCTCTTTCCTCTTTGTTAATCTGGGCAATTTATATTTTTAAAAATATTCATCTATTTAATTTAGATTGTCAGATTTATTGGCATATAATTTGACAAAATAGCTCATAATGATTGCCTTAATTTCCTCTTCCTTGGTAGTGAGTTCATCCTTTTCATTTTTTATACTGATTATTTGATTTTCTTCTTTCATTTTTTAAATCAAATTAACCAATGCTGTGTCTATTTTATTTATTTTCCCCCATAAAATCAACTTCTCTTATTTATTAGTTCAATGGTTTTCTTACTTTCAATTTTATTAATTTCTTTAATTTTTAGGATTTCTAATTTAGTCTTTATTTGGATATTTTTAATTTGATTTTTTTCTAGTTTTTGTCTAGTTGCATGGCTGATTCATTTATCTGCTTTTTCTCTATTTATTGATATAAACATTTAGAGATATAAATTTTCTTCTAAGTACTTCTTTGGCTGTATCCCATACATTTTGATCCATTGTCTCCTCATTCCATTTGTAATTCTCATTAATGAATTTCTGAAGTGTATTTATAATTTGTTCTTTGACCCACCCCTTCTTAGGCATTAGATTATTTAGTTTCTTAATTCTTTCTAGGACCTTTATTGATGATAATCTTTGTTGTTATGATTTGAAATGAGTGCAATTATTATTTCTGCTTTTTTGCATTTGGTTTTGAATTTTTTATCCACTTTCTTGTTTATTTTTCATTTAATTTATT
The DNA here is from genome assembly GCF_016433145.1 of Gracilinanus agilis. Lineage (NCBI taxonomy): Eukaryota > Metazoa > Chordata > Mammalia > Didelphimorphia > Didelphidae > Gracilinanus > Gracilinanus agilis. Next base: position 216,938,886 of record NC_058131.1, read on the forward strand.
TAGATCTGAAAGGAAGAAGTTGAGGCTTCCCACTAGTATAGTTTTACTGTCTATTTCTTCCTGAAACTCATTTAATTTGTCCTTTAAAAATTTGGAGGGGGGGCAGCTGGGTAGCTCAGTGGAGTGAGAGTCAGGCCTAGAGACAGGAGGTCCTAGGTTCAAACCCGGCCTCAGCCACTTCCCAGCTGTGTGACCCTGAGCAAGTCACTTGACCCCCATTGCCCACCCTTACCAATCTTCCACCTATGAGACAATACACTGAAGTACAAGGGTAAAAAAAAATTGGGGGACTATACCATTTAGTGCATATATATTTATTTTATATTACTTCATTATATATAGTGCCCTTTAGCAAGGTGTAATTTCCTTCCTTATCTCTTTTAATCAAATCTATTTTTGCTTTACCTTTGTCTGAGATCATTATTGCTACTCCTACTCTTTTACTTCAGATGATATACAATAAATTCTGCTTCAGCCCCTCACCTTCACTCTGTATGTGAACCCTGCCTCAAATGTGCTTTTTTTGTAAACAACACATACTAGGATTCTATTTTTTAATCTACTCTGCTATCCACTTCTTTTTTATGGGTGAGTTCATCACATTCACATTCACAGTTATGATTACTAATTGTGAATTCCCTTCCATCTTATTTTCCCCTTTCCTCATACATGTTTTGCTTTTAATCATCTCCCCTTATTTGTCCCTCCTTTATATTATCCATCTTCTTTTTCTTATTCCCTTCCTACTTACTATAAAGTAAGATAGGATCCAATACCCCAATAATTATGGTTGTTAGTCCCCCCTCTGAGCCAATTACAATGAATGTAAGGTTTAAGCATTGCCTGTCACCACCCTCATTTTTCCCTCCACTGTTATAGTTTTCCATGCCTCTTTAGATGAGATAATTTCCCCATTCCACTTCTCCCTTTTCTTTTCTCTCAGTTCAGTGCTCTTTTCACTCCTTCATTTTTTTGCATATCATTTCATACTAATCAACTTGCTCCCTCATTCTCCCCCTGTGTATACTTTTTCTAACTGATCTAATACTGATAAAAAATTAAGAATTACAAATACCATCTTTCCACATAGGAACACATACAGTTTGACTTTATTGAATCCCTTAAATGTTTTCTTATCTATCTTTTTAGGCTTCTCTTGAGTCTTGTGTTTGGACATAAAATTTCTGTTTAGGTCTGATTTTTTTTCATCAAGAATGCTTGGAAATCTTCTATTTTAATGAATGACCATTTCCCCCCCTGAAGAAATATACTAAGTCTTCCTGGATAGGTGATTCTGGGTTAGAAACTTCTGGAATATCATATTCCAAACCTTCCAATCCTTTAAAGTGGAGGTTGCCAAGTCTTGTGTAATTCTGACTGTAGTTCCATGGTATTTGAATTGTTTATTTCTGGCAACTTTCAGGATCTTCTCTTTGACTTGGAAGCTCTTAAATTTATATAATATTCCTGGGAATTAGCATTTGGGGATCTTTTTCCAGAGTGATCTGTGGATTCTTTCAATTTCTATTTTACTGTCTTGTCCAAGAATATCAGGGCAGTTTTCTTTGATGATTTTTATATCATGATATCTAGGATTTTTTTAAATCATGGCTTTCAGGTAGTTCAATAATTCTTATAATCTCTCTTCTGTATTAATTTTCCAGGTCAGTTGTTGTTGGGTTTTTTTAATGAGACATTTCATGTTTTCTTCTTTTGATTTTGTTTTATTGTTTCTTGATACTTGTAAAGTCATTAGCTTCTAGGTGCCCAATTCTAATTTTTAAGAAATGAGTTTTTTTCCATGAATCATGGCCAAATCTGTTATTTTCTTTGTGCATTGCTTTCATTTCTCTTCCCCAGGCAGAAAAGTGTTAAGAGCTAGGCAAAAGGGCTTAAGTGACTTGCCCAAGGTCATACATCTAAGTAAGCCTTTGATTCTTGATGGACAGGAATGGAATCAGATAACTTATTTCTTAACAGACATAGGAAAACACTTGCCTTTCTGTGGGATTAGAGAAGACACAGGTGACATGTAATCCTTCAGTAAACAGCTACTTTCTGTCATCCCTTTAGAGATAAAGTCCCATTTTCTAAAAACCTACATATGTCCACCATCAAATCACAATGAGAATAATTCCCCTACAGAGTAAGGAAAAGAGAGTAGAAGAGGAAGGAAAGTGAGTATTTTCATGTGAAATGTAAGGATTCCTCATGTGCCCTATGATAGAGGCTAAAACAAGAATTAATGTCTTTCATTTGTGGAATCTGAATCCATTTATACATACAAATGGAGATAATAGAATTATGGCTGTCCAAAATAGAAGGGATCTTAATGATCACTAGTTCAATCTTCATTTTGTAGCTGAGGAAACCGAGTTTCAAACAAAGCAGAGACTTGCCAAAGGTCAAACAGGTATGAGTGGCAACAACAGAAGTCAAATCCAGATCTTCTGACTCCAAGTACAGGATAGACCCTCACCACTTAAACATCATGCTTTTGCATTTGGAAGAAGGAAAAAAACCTGAGAGTATTGTTTCACTGTGTACAACTACTGCTTTCCTGGTGAAAAAGAAATGTAACAGAGACTAGTAGTGGACAAGGACTCAAAGGTCTAGTTGCACAATATTTAAATTATCCACGAAGTGTAGTGCACAAGAAAGACGTCTTTCATGACTTTGAACTTATGATATTTGAAGTCATCAGATCCAAAGGTTGAAAGAGACGAATGAAACTCTTTAATCTTAACATTCATGACCAATTATAGGAATCAAAAGAGATCAATTTATAGGAAGAGTTTGGTTTTAATAAGAAAAGAAAAGAAGAGGCAGATCCTCACACACACACACACACACACACATACACACACACACACACACACAAAACCTTTTGTTATAAACCTCCTAAACATCTCTGAGACACCAGGAACAATCTTTGAGTAGCTTATCTATTGATTTAGTGGGGAAAGTGGGAGTTGAGATTCCAAGACATCTGCTGGTGATCTCCTATTGATACAATAGGCTATACAAATGTTAGGCAGACTCTAAAAGCAAAATATGAAAGAGTAGGTGACAGAAGACAAAAGAAGGAAATCAGGAGTCATCCTTACTGCTCTTAGCAATTAGCATAGATTTAAAACTAAAAGAGACCCTAGATGTAATCAAATCTAACCCCTTCATTTTGTTGAGGAGAAAATGGGAGCCAGAAAAGTTTGGGTGTCTTGAGCAAGGTCATGGGTAGCTACTGGCAAAAAAAACAGAATTTGGGAAAGTTCTCAGATAATCTTCTAAAAAATAGGCATGACTTCTTCTTTATATTTGTATTCCCGCCAGTTAGCATAGTATCTATCACATAAAAGGTGCTTAATAAATGCTAGTTAATCTATAGAAAAGAAACTAAATCTTTTCACAGATTAGGAAGACTGATGGAACAAATAGCTAGGTCTATAGGCAGATAAACAAGATAGATGCCTGTGTATATCTGAGGGCTTGTTTCCTTTATACTTTTGTACTGGAAATAAAATTCTTAAAGTATTCTTTGACTTTTAATGAATAATTATGCCCAAAACATTAGGAAATTTGATTTTAATGTTTAAATCATAGCCAAAAGCATGTGACCTGGGGGCAGCTGGATAGCTCAGTGGATTGAGAGTCAGGTTTAGAGATGGGAGGTCCTAGGTTCAAATCCAGCCTCAGACACTTCCCAGCTGTGTGACCCTGGGCAAGTCACTTGACCCCCATTGCCCACCCTTATCCACCTAGGAGCCAATATACAGAAGTTAAGGGTTTAAAAACAAAACAAAACAAAAGCATGTGACCCCTTTAAACCCTTGAAACAAAAGGAAGTGATAAGATCCAGTAAAAAAAGATCACTGAAATGAGAATGTAGAGATCAGGACTCAATTTCAGGCTAATATTTCTTTTTCCCCAGCAGTTACTTTGATCTAAGGCAGAATTTAAGGTCAGTCTACTATGGGTGGCCTCTGAAGCTAGACAGATACTGATAGATGAGCTGGAAACCCAGACTCCACAAGGAAAGGGAAACAAGAATAGATCCCCAAAAGACTCAGTGATCTCTCATCCTTCAGCAAGAGATCATAATTGGCAAACTACCCATTTCTCCTCCTTTCTCCATTTATAGATACAAATAGTGATAACTACATCATGCCTGTCCAAAATAGAAGGAATCGTAATGATCACTAGTTCAGTCTTCATTTTGCAGCTGAAGAACCTGAGATTCCAGGACATCAGCTGGTGATCTGAGAACCTGAGATTGGTAGGAAATGGCCAGAAGAAAGAACAATGGATTAAAGGTTAGAGGTCCTGGGTTCAGATGCCAACTCTACCACTTAGTACCTTTGTGATCTTTATCAAGTCACATCCTCTCTGAATGTCCTCATCTTTCAAATGAAGAAATTGAATTGGACAGCCTCTAAGGTCATTTTCAGGTCTAAATCTATGAACCCAGGTAGAATATCTGCCATGTCCACAACCATTTTTATTTTCTGTCAACTAAAAGTTACATATATAAAGAGGAGCCTCCTGTGGTTCTATGATCCTGATGATAGAATTATATACTTTTATCTAGCCCTTAGTGTATTTTCCACTTAAAATGAGCACTGAGTCCCCATATCTATTAAGCATTAGAATCTGAACTATTGGCTGGGAAAGAAACACCAAACCTTACAGTGCCTAGTACCCAGAAGTCCTTCCTAATGAATGACCTGGACTAAGAAATGGAGCCAAAACTCTTCTGGTAGATACATAGAAACTAGAGAGGATACTGGGGATAGGGAAGTATATGAAGGAAAAGGTATCACTTCCCCTCCAAAACCTCTAATCTAGATGGGCCTCATGTCAAAATGATTTTTAATAGATTAAGGAAAGAATTAGCTGGTTTGTTCCTTGCTCAAGCTTCCCACCAATTGTTGTGAAGCTGAGCAACCAAATTAAAGATATTGAGGGAAAGTTAACAAATTCAACTCCTTCCTACAGATTTCACCCAAAAGTCCAGAAAAGTACTTTTCTTTTTGGGACAACAGAAAAATTCTCTATTTGTTTTGCACATAAGAATCCTACTGTACTTCTTTCTTCATCAAGTCAGAATAGATTCATTGGAGGAAAGAGGAAAGGTGCTCCTAATTCTCCCCATACACATGCACAACAAATAGTATTGGCCTGCCTGGGTTCCTGTAACTGAAGCCTTCTAATCTTCATACATAGAACCATTTAACATCTAGCAATAGAATCGACCATGGCACGGGCTCTGGAATGAATCAGTAATGAGAAGAATCCTGGATTTAGAATCAGAGGGAAATAGGCTGAAATCCTAGTTCTATAATTTGCTATCTGTGTGTCCTTGAGGAACTTAACCTCTCAAAGCCTAAGTTTGCTAAGAGAATTGGACTAGCTGTCCCCTGAAATTCTTCTACCTCTAAGTCTGTGATTCTATGATATGTGCCATTCCCCCTGGGATAATCCCTGACTTCTACTCTCACTAGAATACTGTTTGCTCAAAGGGTGGCTGGCTGCTATTCTCTCAAAGTTCTATTGGGTAACTCTAAGGGGCCAACTATTGTGCTTGCCATTGACTACCACCCAGATAAAATTAGACTTTTAGCAAAAGGCATTCATTTAGATGGTATAGTAAGACTATTTACTATAAAACATTGCCTCCAAATCAATGCTGAATTCTTCCTCCATGACCACAAAGTCCCTGGGGAGGGTGAGCTCAACTTCAAAATGCAATGTAACAAGAGAACACATGTGGTCAAAAGGTAAAATCACACCTCCTGGCTTCTAGAAATCCTTTTCTCCCAAAGACCTCAAGAAGTTCCCTTGATGCTGGTCTCTGCTGGGTTTCAAGAGTCAGTGCCTTTGTTGAGTCCAATTGATATGTTGGTTAGTTTTGTTCCATGGCTCTTTTTTCCTTTTGTTATTTATTTATTTTTACAAAGGATTGCTCTCAGGAAAGGGAAGAGGAAGATATACATTTGGAAATGAAGGTGTTGTTAGAACAAAAGAGACCAGTAATTTTTAAAATCAGCTGACAATTGACAACCAACAACTGGACAATAAACTCTAGTTTCACTCCCTTCCCCAAATGCCCCCATTAAATCTCCACAGGACAGCCAGAGGAAATGAAACAATGCTACAGAAATGGGTATGTTTTCCCATGAATTTAATTATGCAAGGAGTAAATCTTTGTGAAACTTTTATAATGTGTTCTACTGTAGTGTAGCAAATGTTTATGCACCAATAAATTCAGGCTGGAGGGTAAGAATTCACCTATGCTCCAACAGTAAGTCACTTCTCTCTGGGCTCTGGTCCCTCATCTGTGAAATGATGTTCTCATCTGCCTAGGTGTTCTCTGAGATCCCTTCTAGCTCTGACATTCTATGGTTCTATGATTCTACCAGAAGACTTAGAGGCTGGCTGTGAACCCAATACGTCTGTAATAAATGGAAATACAACAAAGTCATTCCAGAGAAAATGCATGCCAAGACTAAATTCCTTTTAAATTCTTTTTTTTTTCCTGAGTCTATCTCTGGATATAGCAATTGTCCTTTTTATTTATCCATTTAATGGCCATTTTAAAATGCCTACTGAGCGTAGAACTCCATGGTGGTTATATCAGAAATACAAAGTTTAGCTAAGACAAAGTCCCTGAGCTTATGTGGTTCATAGTCTAGAAAGGAGATATAGCCAAAGAAAACTATAATATACAGAAATAGCATGATAAACACATTGTTGTTATTGTTGTTCAGTGCTGTCTGACTCTGTGTCCCCATTTGGGGCTTTCTTGGCAAAGATACTAGAGTGATTTGCCATTTCCTTCCCCAGCTTATTTAATAGATGAATTAATTGAAGTAAACAGAGTCAGGTGACTCGTCCAGGGTAACTCATTCTATCCACTGTGCCTAAAAAATTAATTACAAAAGTAAAAAGCAAAGTACAATTGTCAGGTTTGATGGGAATAAATCATCAATAGGGGTTTTAAAAGACTTCATGTATAAGGAGATATTTGAGCTTGGCTTTAAAAGATGAAAAAAGATTTTATTAGGAATTGAAAAGGCCATTTTGATCAGAAAGAGCATGATCAAAATCCTGGAGGTTTCAAAGGTCAGAACTTGTTTTTATTTATTTATTGATTTGTGTGTATGTTGCATTAAAATTCCCAGATATCTTCCTACCTACCTCCTGCCCCTCTCTCCATTAGAGAAGACATCATTTGACAAAAAGATATATAGATATATATATAGATAGATAGATAGATATACATATCTATCTATATATATATAAAACAATGTCTTACTTCTTTCTATTTATCAGTTCTTTCTCTGGAGTTGGTCATATACAAGTCATTGTTCAAACAATATTTCTGTTGCTGTATATAATGTTCTCTTGGTTTTACTTGTTTCATTCTTCATAATTTCACATAGGTTTTTCCATGTCTGTAAAAAATTAGCCTGCTTGTCATTTCTTATGGCCTGGTAGTATTCCATCACAATCATATGCCACAACTTGTTTAGCCATTCCCTAATTGACGGACATGCCCTCAATTTCCAGTTCTTTGCCACCACAAAGAGATTTGCTATAAATATTTTAGAACATAAAGGTCCCTTTCCTTTTCCCCTGATCTCCTTAGGAAACAAATGTAATAGTGCTATTGCTAAGGGTATACAGAGTTTAATAATTCTTTGGGCTTACTTCCAAAATCCTCTCCAAATAATTGGATCAATTCACAGTTCCACACACAGTGTATTAGTGTCCCCATTTTTGCATATCACCTCCAACATTTGTCATTTTTCTCTTTTATCATTTTAGTCAATCTGATAGGTATGAGGTGATATCTCAGAATTATTTTGATTTGCATTTCTCTAATCAATAATGATTTAAAGCATTTTTAATAGAATTGTATATAGCTTTGATTTCTTCATCCAAAAACTATCTATTCATATCATTTGATCATTTATCAACTAAGAATGGGTCATATTCTTATAAATTTAATAAGGTTCTCTATATATTTTACTTTATTTTATTATTTTTTAAATCCTTACCTTCTGTCTTAGAATCAGTACTGTGTATTGGTTCCAAGGCAGAAGAGTGACAAGGACTAGGCAATGGGGACTTGCCCAGGGTCACACAGCTAGGAAGTGTCTAAGGCCAGATTTGAACCTAGGACCTCCAGCCTCTGGGCCTGGCTCTCGGTCCACTGAGCCACCTAGCTGCCCCCTATATATTTTAGATATGAGACCTCTATCTGAGGAATTGCCTAATGGTCAGGACTTGCTTGGAGACAGACAGAATTGTGGTTTTGCTAGAGCATGGAGTATGAGGCAAAGAATAAGACAAAAATAAGGCAAGAAATATAAGTGGTACCAAATTATTAAGGATCTTTAAAGGGAGGCAAAGTAACATGAATATTTTTCAATAGACAATAGGGGGCCATTGAAGACTTTTTTTGAACTGAAGAATGATGACATGACTGTATATTTAGATAAGAAAGATTAATCTAGCAACTGTATGCCAGATATCATAAATAAATGGTGGCAATCAAAAAGAAATCCAGTAGGGAACTATTGCAATGGTCCAACTGGTTTGTAATTAGGACATGTCACAAGGAAGAAACAATGGAAATAGGAGGCAGGAGACAGATTTAAGAGAGACATTAATTTCTGTCTTTATGTCCTAGTGCCTAGCACAGTGCCTACCATATACTTTGTACATAATAAGGATATGTTGGATGATTAATGATAGCAAGGGATGACATGTGGACAAGAAGACTATGAACTTTGAAGAAAAGTAAGTAATCTTTTTTGGGAAGGAATTTATTCTGAACTTAAATGCCCCCCAAAAGAGAATGTCTATACATACAACCAGATACAGAACAAAGAGTCTATATAATCTGTGAATCTCCATTTAATACTACTTGATTTTTAAAAACTATATGATAAATTATACATGTCACTTTCAAAGAAGACAGCTAAGCACCTCAGTAGATAGATGGCTGGGTTTGGAATCAGGAGGACCTAAGTTTAATGCTACTTCAGACACTTTGACCTGGGCAAGTTGATGACCTTTTATCTGTCTCAGTTTCCTCATCTGTGAAATTGTGATAATAATAGCACTTACCTCCCAGAGTTAGGAAGATCAAATGAGAAAGTATTTGTAAAATACTTTGTAAACCTTTATGTACCTTATGAATGCTAATTATTATTATTTAAACATTGTCCTGCTTATTTTTGCCTCCTAAAATTCCTTCTGCTTTCTTCTGCCATTTAAAAAATGGTCCCATTGAACTCTTTATATCACCATCATTAATATCTTTCTCTTCCCTATCCCTACAATTAAAAGCTAGGAGGAAGAGGTATAGCCTCAGAATGATCTAGAATTGACAATGAGAAGAAAAAACTACCCCATCCTTTCTTCTGTTCTTGTAATTGGGGAATGGTGTTGGGTAGAAAGGGCTTAGATTTATGTGGTTTGCTCAGAAGAAAATTAGTTTTCTGTTAATGCCAGGAAGTGGAAGGAATGTTGGTTGAAAAGAACCATGTCTAAAGATGTCTGAAAGTTTGATAATTGAGTATGGGTTAAAATGAATTACTTTTCTTGCTCACAATCCACCAAACCAATCAGCTCCATCTCTAGAGCACTCCTCTTGGGATCAGGAGCAACAGAAGTAGAGGATTTAAAACAAAAATAAAGGCTTTTTTTTAAAAAAAAAGTTTTTTTAATGGATTCTACTGGACATACTAATCCTTGTTTAAAATTTAAGTTTTATGAATACATGACCTTCATTTTCTATACTTCCCTTAGTTCTCATTAAGTGCTTAGAACTCCCTAAGGACTTTATCTTCCATCAACTTTGGGTACAGCAAGTGCCAGTGACGTGATGTTTACGTGGAAAATTAATTAAGGAGCCAAGCCAAATCCTATTGCATTATAGAGAAAGCCATTTTGATTTCAAATTCAAATGAGTTAATTAAAAAGTGAGTGTGGAAGCTAGATTGAATCACAATGATTCTTTTGGTTTCCCCAGGGAAGCTAAGATGCTACTGGACTCCAAGATGTCTAAGGTCTCCTCTGTCAGCTCTTAGTCAGGCATCAGGAGGCATTTATTTGGGGATTGGAAGAGGAAGCATCATGAATACCCTTGTTGGTGGTGTTTAGTTATTTTAGTCATGTTCTACTCTTCATAATCCCATTTGGCATTTTCTTGTCAAAGACACTGGAGTGGTTTGCCATTTCCCTCTCCAGATCATTTTCTTCCAGATGTGGAAACTGAGTCAAACAGGGTTATTTGGCTTGCTCAGGGTCACACAGCTACTAATTGTCCGAGACCAGATCTCAGGAAGATGAATCATCACGACTTCAGGACCCAAACGAACTCTATCCACTTCACCTAGCTGCCCCCATGAGGACCCAAGAAAGCCACTAAAAAGTTTTCATGCAAATATCAATTCTAATAGCCTCAGATAGCACTTAGTTCATAGAGTCTCAGAGTTCAGGACTGGCATAGACCTCAGAAATCATCCAATATAACCTACTTATTTTACAAACAAGTAAATAGAGGCCCAGTTAGACATAAATTATTTAAGGTCACTTGGCTAGCAAAGCCAGGATTTAAACGCAAGTCTTTTGACTTTAAATCTACTATTTTCTGCCACACCACACTATGTATGTTTAGCCATTACCCTAATCCCATCAGCTAATCCCACAACTAACCATGGATAGCTCTCTGTTGCTACTGCAGAGAGCCCACTAATCCCCTGGTCCATCCAACAGTTTTGATAATCACTAAAATTCTGTGCTCCCTGGTAATATAGCACCTTCCAGGGCTCACATCCTATGACTTCATAAATTGTATGAATTATTTAGAAAACATATGGGACCTGAACATTTGTTTCCTCCATTCACAGGCTCAGCCCAGTAACCCAAGAGATCTTGACAACCTTCCTGTGACTATTAATCTTTGAAACAACATATAAACATATTATGAAAAGAAATACACACCTATTATAGCTTCATTCTTCCTGAAAAACAGCAAGCTGTGTGCCTGAAGGAATGTTTCCAAAGCACAATCTATGGTGTTGGCTGGCTTCAGGTGACATTCTGTTACCTGCTGTGAGGTTGACACATATTCCCTTTCCCACACCAACCACTTCTCTACTTCACTTCAAGAGGACACTCAAATAGGATTTAGGAGACAGAAAGGAACTCTGCCCCCCTCTCATCCAACGAAGTCTGTACCATCACACCACCAAAAAGTCGTCGTTCAGTCTTTGCTTGATGATATAATAGGAGAGGGAACCCATGACTTCTCAAGGAAGTCCAATGCATTTTTGGACAGCTCTGTCAGTAAACTTTTCTTATATTTAACCTAAATTTGCTAAAATACTTGTTCAATCTGTTAGTCAATAAGCACCTATAAAGAGTCTATTACATTTTAAATACTATGCTAAAAATTAGGAATGCAAAGAAAGGTTTAAAAAAGGATACCTTCTCTCAAGGAGCTCACAGTCTAGAAAAGGAGATAATAAGAAAACAACTATGTACAAAGAAGCTACATGTTAGATATATTTGGGGCAATTGAGGGAAGGCACTGGCATTAATGAAAATAAGAAAGGCATCCCATAAATAAGGATTTTAGCTGAAACTTGAAGGAAGCATTTATAGGCATGGGGAATAGCCACTGAAAGTGCCTGAAATCTGGAGATGTAATATCTTATTCAAGGAACAGAAAAAGTTCAGAAGGGAGAGAGATTTTTGGGGTGGGGGAAATAATTCAGTTTTGGATATGTTTTTTTTAATTTTTTTTATTTTTTAAACCTTTAACTTCTGTGTGTTGGCTCCTAGGTGGAAGAGTGGTAAGGGTGGGCAATGGGGGTCAAGTGACTTGCCCAGGGTCACACAGCTGGGAAGTGTCTGAGGCTAGATTTGAACGTAGGACCTCCCGTCTCTAGGCCTGACTCTCAATCCTGAGCTACCCAGCTGCCCCTAGTTTGGGATATATTGATTGTAAGATGTCTACAGGTGGGAGAAGCTAGGTGGCTCAGTGGATAGAGTCAGGCTTGGAGATGAGAGATCCTGCGGTCAAATCTGACCTCAGACACTTCCTTCCTTTGTGACCCTGGGCAAGTCGCTTAACTCCAATTTCCTAGTCCTTAAACTCTTCTGCCTTGGAACCAATACTTAGTATTGATTCCAAGACAAAAGGCAATGGTTTAAAAAGAAAAAAATTCTACAGGTCATTCAGTTTGAGATATTGAATAGTTAATTGGAAGTATGAGTCTGGATGTTAGGAGAGATTAGGGGTAGATAAGTATATCCAAGAATCATCAGCATAGATGAAACCATAATTGCTTATGAGATAACCAAGTGAAATAAAATAATGGAAGGAGAATAAAGAGGGCCCAAAACAGTGACCAAAAGAACATCCATGTTTAGAGAATTTAACCTAGACAAAAATCCAGCTAAGAAGACTAAAAAGGAGCAAATGGTCAGACAGGACTATTGATTTATAAAAGACCTGGAGTGAGAAGGGCTGTCAGCCTTTCTTCTCACTCTTTCCTTTGGAAGTCATTTAATTCTTTGCCACCCACAAAGTCAACTATAACATTAGTCATTCAGACCCCAAAATCAGATTTCTCGTGGTATAGTCGTCCCACATATAGAATTCTGTAAAGACCAAAAGAGCTACAAAAACGCATTTTAAAATCAACAACAGTGCTTTTGAAGACTTTCACCCAAGTACTTTCTATTTGTTCCTACTTTGGCTTATTTTGCTTATCTCAGGTCATATGTAAGTGGACATCAATCAATCAATAAGGATTTATTAAATGCCTACTAGTGTCAGGCACTATGCTAACACTGAGCATACAAAGACAAATGTGAAACATTTGCCTTACCATTAGTTTTCCTTTAAAGACTCTGAACCTTACAGTTGTTTAAATGTTCTTAAATTGTGCATTGGAGAGAATCATTGCCATTAACAGATCCATCTGCCCGGCTATATGTAAGAACTCTAACCAAAGAAGCCTTCTTTAATTTTCTATGAATCCTGGCCCTGGTACTTATGTGACCTTGGCACCATGCCCAGTGCTTCTCTGAACAAGGACCCTCCAGTCTTGGTCTTCCCTTGCTTCCTAGCACCACGGGTTACTCTCCCCTCTCTCCCAACACATAAAGCATTCTCTACCTCCAGATATTCCCAGGAGCAGAACTTGTTATTTATCCTCCAAGGAAGCCCTCCTGCCCCTATTATGGTAGCTGTTAGACACACCAGCCTTTCTTGAACAGTGACTTTAAGAACTACAAACAAACCAAGAATATTATACTCCAACAAAAACCAGATTCTATAACAAATGAGAAAATAATTCTTAGGAATAAATGGCCACCTAATAAAAAGAGAATGTCTGTCTGCATACCCAGCTAAACAACTTGATGGGAGGAACTGTCAGATCAATAGCACTCCCTGATATATTTTTCCTTTGAGGTTCAATCTCCCAGGGCTCAATACTTAGTCAAAGCTATTTATAGACAATGCATACTTGGTCTTAGTTTTCCAAGATAGCCCTCCTGGTCTTTCAACCACTGCCAGGGCAGAATGCCCTCTATTTGTCAGGCATTCAAAACCTCAAAGATGCCTGTTTTCAATTTCATGTAGAATCTGTCAAAAGATCTACTGACTCCAGCAGGGAAGGGGTTCCATAATAAAGATAGTCAGGAAATTTCAAATTCTTAATGAAGATTTCAAATGGAAGAGCCAAATAGTGTTGATGGATCAATTTATGCAGAGCTTAGCAGATCTTGTCCAACATGAACCATCTAGCATGCAGTTGGCAGAAACTCTGCAGTTTCTGATCTCATCAAGCAATGCATCTAGATCAGAATGCATCTGACTCTGCCAGACTATACACTATTATAGCTGGGGCCACAAACAATCTACTGCCCGACTGAGAACTGCCAAACACCCAAGCATGGAGATCCCATCCAAGACCCTAAATTGAATATAGCTGCGCAGGCCCCATATCTGGATCAGGAGACATGTTTTCTATGAAGGCTTTTGGGACATTTCTCAATCCACTATCAAGCAGAAGCTTTGGGGAAAGAGAGGACACACCATATGTGGTGTGAAGGTTGCTGACACAACCAATCTTCTATTCCCAAAGACCTCAGTCAACCCAGGCCTTTAGTTTAGTCATTAGACCACATTTTATGCCTGTAGATTTAGTATTCTCTAGGCCTGGGGACTTCAGGTCAAAGCATAGAGAACTTCAGCATACTTTTTAGACATAGAACCAAACAAGGATGAACACATATTTCTTTAGCTACTGGCAGATGGCTAAATCTTATAAGTGATATAAACCGTGGACAGGAAGCCTCTATAGTAGGAGCTTATAGAACTAAAAAACTCAACTTGAAGGTTCAGGTGAGGAATGCATTGAACCCTTGAGCTTAGATATCACTAGCTCTCACATGTCCCTGATTATCTTGGGTTTGAGTGATAGATTGTTATGGCCCTGACATATCCTGTGCCCCTGGATTTCTGTTTGTCATTGCATCTATATGGACCATTGGCATAAGGGATTAATTACATTTTCAGTAAAACCATGTTCATTCAAGCTACATCTACTCACTGAGAGGTATATGTTCCAGGGAAGTCTTTGGTGAAAACAAAACAAAACAAAACAAAACAAAACAAAACAAAACTTGTGTGTTTTGACTCTCCATCCTCCTCTTCCTCTGGGGCTCTGAGTTATTTATGAAGAAAAATAAAAAGCCAGAACTCCATCATGATTAGCATAAGAGATATAGTATCACAGTATTGAATTGGGTCCCTAATCAGTGATCCTTGACTGGCTAGTCTAGCTACACCAAGCAGTTATTTTCACTAATCTAGATGTATGGAAAACGTCCAAATTCATCCACATCCACAAAAAATCTCAGGATTGGAAAAAACTTCATAGGCTGGCTAGTTCAACCTCTACCTAAACAGGTTGAATATACCTGTAAAATAGTAATCCAATCTGTATTTGAAAAAGTCCTTTGAGGAGGACTACTTCCTGTGACAATATGTTCCATTTTGGGATAGCTCTAATTATTAGGAAGTTTTTTCTAAATAGAAACTTTCTTTCCTCTTTGAAATTCCTTTTCATTATTCCAATTTCTGCCCCTGAAGCTGGCCGAGCACATTTATTCCCTCTTCCATATACTTGCCTACAAAACCTTAAACAGTTATCATGTCTTGCCTAAAACTTTTTTTTCTCCATGCTAAAAATCCCTGTTTCCTTCAACTAATCCTCATATGGCATAAATTTGATACCCTACTTCTATCTCAGGGACCTGGGGCAAATCACTTCAAATAGGTAGGACTAAGTTTCTTCATCTATAAAATGAAAATTTTTGACTATAGATGACCTTTAAAATCCCTCCTAGTTCTATGTGTATAGTCTATAGTTCATCTAGTTCAATGACTTTGGGGCAATGTTAAGCTCCAGTGGTTAATGAACTTGGTCTCCCATGATCTGCTGAAAATAGCAGAAGAAGGAGGAAGAAAGAATACATCAACAATATTTTAATTTACTCTTGGGACACCTAACAGCATATTATCTTGTTAAAAATGGTTTTCTAGCTCCTGTCTGGAGCTATCTTTTCATGGAGTTGGAGAAAGTCCAATTCAGGCAAGGGAAGCTGAATCCATCAAAAATGGAGGTAGTCTAAAATGGTGAGCATCCATAATACCCAAAGACCTGTGGCAATTGGCCAGCAGCAGGGACATTAAGGGTCACTGGTTATTACCAGTTTTTTTTATTCCATGTTTAATAGCCCTTCCCAAATACCTCCCAGATTTCCTCAGACTCACAGAGGTTTTTTGGTGGAACCCTTGTGTAATCTTTTGGGAAATAAAGCAGTGGTTCACTTTGTCTCTCATAATAAACATCCAAACTCACGTAAAGCACTTTTGATAGATAGAGAAACCCATAATGTGGGAGTAGAAACTGTTTATTACCTAGCTAGTGTCTCTCCCCTCTATTCTAAAGTGCTATGTACACTCTAATACTCTGTTATTGGGGCTGCATGTTGTTCCAACTATTCTGGAAAACAATTTGGAATTATTTAAGAAAAGTTATTGAATTTTTGACCCAGAGATTCCACTATTGGGCATATATGCCAGGGAACTCAAGCAAAAAGAAAGGTGCTATGAATATCAAAATATTTATAATAGTACTTTTGTGCTAGACAAAAACAGAAAAACAAGTGGGTGTCCATCAATCAGAGAATGATTGAACCTGCTGTGATATATCAATGTGATGGACTAATATTGCACTATATGAAACAACCAACATGAGATATTTAGATAAACATTAGAAAATTTGTATGAACTTATAGGGAACAAAAAAAAAAGAATAAGAAAAATAGCATACACAATGGCCATTAAACTACAAATGAGAAAGACACCTAAAGGCAGCTGAATTTAGATTAAATGCAATTTCCAATATTGATGATAGAGGATAGATAACAAAACACTCCTCTCTCATGAAGGTTGAGGGGGAGGATAACTACAGGTGCTAATTATGTCAAGCTTGGACAGATGTATTTGCTGTATTGGTCAGGTTTTGCTTAATGGTACATCTTTATGACAAGGGAGGGTTCTTAAAGGGCCAGGGTGTACTTTGGGATTTGACCATTGTGATTAAAATTATAAAGATATCAATAAAACTAACATTAAAACTGAAATAGTGCACATATTATTCAAGGAAACTGACAACAGCAGAAAGAAATCACACCATAAGAGAGAAAGCACTGGTAGCATGAAAGCCATGGTACTACCTCTTAGAGACACATCTCCATCCAGTCCAGTCACCTGTAAAGAAACAAGAACACTAACAACGTGCCTAGCAGTAAGGCAGGGTGGGAGGCAAGTAAAGGGGTATCATTTTATCAGCCAGTTTAAGCTTTCCATTACCCATGGCTGGAGTTATTACTGATCTGCAGTCAAGACCAGTTCTGTTCAATGAGAGAGAAGATACCTTGTACTAGAAACTATAATGTAGCAACATTAAAGTTAGAGACTTTGGTTCCTACCCAATCTTAACTAGACCTTATACTACTCCAATAGGAATAGGTGCAAGATATATAGAACTATGTTCATCTGTCTGACATCTAGACAGGAGAACCCCCCTGGGAGAAGAGGAATGTGATAATCATGTCACTTAGGCTACTGCATATGAAAATCAGGATGTGTGATTTCCTTCCAATGCCTACTCTCAGCATAAGGAGGACCTAGTAGACACATCTGTGAATATGCCATGACAGGTCAATGGTAAAAGAAAGAAGAAACAACACTTGGTCACTTTGGACTTCAGGTAATCCTTTGTTTAGTATGAACCAGCTGGTACATTTGGCCTATTGGAAGGTTTGCCTAAGCAAAGGAAACCACAGAGAAGTACTCAGTGAACAGATCTGGGCAGCCCTGAGAGTAGATTTTAACTGATCAGTCATTAAGCATATATCTATCACCTACCATGTGCCAGAAACAGTACTAAATGCTGGGGATACAAAGACAAAATTTTA
The DNA here is from genome assembly GCF_016433145.1 of Gracilinanus agilis. Lineage (NCBI taxonomy): Eukaryota > Metazoa > Chordata > Mammalia > Didelphimorphia > Didelphidae > Gracilinanus > Gracilinanus agilis. The sequence goes on from NC_058131.1 coordinate 216,956,463, forward strand.
ACAGTAGCTTCCTTCCAGAAGTTTACATTCTAACAGGTTAACAGCATAAACTTATATAGATATCCACAAGATATGTACAAAAAAGGTACAAGACAATTTTGGAGGTAAGGTACCAGTTGTAACAATTAAAAGAGCCTGTAACCAATGTTATGATAGAATGGGAGATAGAGAGAGTCTATGTGGTGATCCTCTCTTCCAGCTCTCCCCTGAGGCCAAATACACTGGGAGACTTTAAGGGGGGGGTATCACCCCGAAACTGGGTGACCTGGATGGTCATGCCACCCTACAGGAGGTAGGGGTGAGGCTTCTTTTTAAGGCGAGGTATGTGGTACCCCAATCTGATTCTGTATAAGGACAGGGATCATACAACCTTCCCCCCTGTCAGTTAAATTCACAGCGGGTGGTCTGGCTTCAAGATGGAGGCAGCCAGACCAAGCTGTGGTTCCCCTCTCCCTTGTTGTCTCTCAGGCACTCTGGAACGCTATCTGACTGATGAATGGCTTTTATTATTTGCAGTTCAGGGATTGGGAAAAGGGGTGAAGGGCAGAGGGATTTGGGGGTGCCCTCTTCTCTATTTCTATGGGGTCCATCACTCGGATGGGAACCGTTGGGGTTCCCACTCCTAAGCTACTTCTCCCCCCTTCTCCTTCTGTTTCTATTTCTATTTTTCTGTTTCTATCCTTTTCTATAATTGCAAGTTTTGACTTGAAAGGGGTCTCTCAGCAAGGTTAGGTAATGGGAGAAGGAGACAAAGAGATCGCTCCCAAAATGGAGTCCAAAAACTTCTCTAACTCAATGGTTGAAGTCTTGATAGGAGAGGTGCTCCCCCTGAAAACCTCTCCTCACTATCCTTCCTCCTCTCAGAAATTCCCTGAATCCTCTCTGGTCTCAGTTGTCAGCTGTCAGCAACTGCCTTCTCTCTGGATCCTCTTGTCCAATCCCCCTTACACAAATTCCATACTTACACAGAGGGAACAAAAAAGATGACCAGGAAAATGTGGTGATTTAATTGACTCCTGAAAGAGGTCAGAGATACCAAGAAATAGGAATAAGAAAGAATAGCATTCTAGGCATGGAAGACAGTCAGTGCAAAGGCACAAAAATGGAAGATGGAGTGATGTGTCATGTGCATGAGGTATAGTGGAGTTTAATATCACTAAACTATAGAACACATAAAGGGGAATAAAATATTAAGAATATTGAAAATATAGAAACAGGTTGCCTCCATTTCCTCAATATAGTGGATATTGTCACAGATGATTCAGTTCATTTCATTCCTAGCATGGTCTTTCCCAATGCATCCTGCACCTCTCTATCATGCTACATCTCTTCTGCCCTTTGTAGCTAAACTCTTCCAAATGGCCATCTACAATAGGAATCTCCACTTTCTCTCCTCTTACTCTGTTCTGAACCCTTTGTAATCTGGCTCCTAAACTGATCATCCTATGAAAACTGCTCTCTCTATATAGTTACTAATGCTCTCTTAGGTGCCAGATTCAATTACCTTTTTCTCAATCCTCATTCTCTTTGGCTTCTCTTCAGTCTTTGACACTACTGAATACTCTCTCCTCCCAGAAAGTCTCTTTTCTCTAGGTTTTTAAGATACTACTCTCTCTTGTATTTTCTTCATACCCATCTGACTTCTCCTTCTCTGTTTTCTTTGCTAGATCCTACTCCAGATCATATCTTCTAACTAGAAGTATCCCTTAAGGTTCTGTCATGGACCTTCCCTCTCTTCTTCCTCCATATTACTTCACTTGGTGATCTCATCAGCTCATATATATTTAATTACCATATATATGTTGATGCTTCTAAAATCTACCTATCTTTCTTCAATCTCTCTGCTCACCTCCAATCTCCTATCTCCAACTGTCCTTCAGACATCTCAAATTGGATGTCCAGTAGACATCTTAAACTGAATATGTCCAAAACAGAACTCATTATCTTTTCCCCATATCCTTTCTCCCCTCCTACCTTCTCAATTATTGTACTGGGTAACAAACCCATCGGGTTTGCAACCCAAGAGTTATACTGGATTCCTTATTTTCCCTCACCCTCTATATCCAAGATGTTTCTAAAATCTGCCAATTTTACCTTTGCAACATCTCTTGAATACGTCCTCTTCTCTCCTCTGATACTGCCACATCACTTTGATTACAAAAGTTTGCCGGTGGGTCTGCCTGCCTCAAGTCTACCCCTCAAAACCATTCTCCATTTAACAACTAAAGTAGTTTTCCTAAAACACAAGTCCAAATGTCACCCTCCTACTTAATAAACTCCAGTGGCTTCCTATTGCCTTTAGGGACAAAAACAAAAAAAATGAACTTTTGGTATTCAAACCTTTTATAACCTAGTCTCCTCCTGCCCTTCCACGCTTCTTACAGCTCACTCCCTGACTTGTACCTTTGAGTCAATGACACTGGATCACTGCCTCTTTCACAAATAAGGCACTCTCTCAGCTCTGGACATTTTCTCTGGCTCTCTCCTACGCCTGGAACGTTCTCTCTCCTCTTGTCCAATTACTGACTTCTCTGGCTTTCTTTAAGTCCCAACTAAAATCCTATCTTCTATAGAAGCCTTCCCTAACCACTCTTAATTCCAGTACTTTTCCTCTTTTAATTATTTCCTACTTATCCTGCATACAGCTTTGTTTGTGTATTTGTGTGTATACATACATACACACATATTTATTGCACATTGTCTCTCCCATTAGATTGGAAGCTCTTTGAGGGCATAGATTGTTTTTGCTCTTTTGGTATCTGCAGTGTTTAGCACAGTACCTGGCCCTTAATAATAGGCACTTAATAAATTTGTTTTCTAAGAATGAATGAATCATAACATTCAAAATAATTGAGTTCTTCCATCTACATAGTCATACATAATGTTATACCTAATCCACAAATTGTGTCACCTATTTAAGAGAATAACCCTTCATTGCTCATTTTAAGGAACATTTTCCTACATCTACTACCTTCTCTTCCAAAGCCAATAAGAAAATCACATTTAATGATCATTGATAAACACACACTACCATGTAGTTTTGTTTTCTTTTTTTTGTTACAATACCATTCCCTCCTCCAACATGAATATAAATTATAGTTTTCCCTAGCACTCTTCACCCCATGCTTGTTATTCTTAACCCCACCCCTGTGTCAGTGAATAATGACTACCCAGGGGAAATAGAAGTAGCTTAAACTGGCCAACAGGAGACACGATGTGGTTAATGATGGCTATAAATGGCACACAGATAACCTCAGATCCCTGGGGGAGCCCTTGTGCATAGGGCCTAAGTGTGGCTGAACACCAGGAATCTCTGTAATGGGGAAATCCTCAAATAAGCTAACAGATAGTATCATAGAACATAAAGTATTGTGAGCTCTTGGCCCCCAGACACCATGGTAGGAACAGAAAAATCACCAGTAAAGAATAACAATACTTAGCATGTATAAAGTACTTAAAGGTTTGCAAAATACTTAACAAAATAATTAACTCATAATCTTATTTGAGTTTCCTAAACCCTCAGTGAGGAGTAAAACTGAGGCTAAGAGAAGTTAAATAATTTTCCCAGGGTCATAAAGTGAGCATCTGAAAGAGTATCTGAACCAATGTCTTGCCTATTCCAAGGCTAGTATTCTACATCAAGTTGTTCCTGTCTAGGATTCCCAGAGCCATCTTCCAAGAGTATATCTCTATGTGCACTAGAAAACTAGGAAACCCCATTTTGGGGCCCTTCCTAGGTCTTTCTCCTTCTCTTTTCTCCTCTGCTAAACCAGCTCCTCTTTCTTTTTATTTCCCCCTCCTATTCTCCTCTCCTTTCCTGATTCCCCCAACCCTTTGCAATTTCACTCTCCATCTTTTCTTTTATAAGCTTGTTTCTACACTTCAGCTTTTTTTGTCATCTTAATGGCCATGAGCACCCTCTCATACTCTGAGGCCCCTTTGATCTCTGCCTGAGCTGGGCAGACTGCCATGGGCTGGTTGTGCCTTTAATCCTTCTCACTGCAAATCAGTAATAACTCTGGCCACTTCTTTTTTGAGGTTCTGAGCCTGGAATTGCCACTTTCTTCTTTATTTTATTTTTTTTTGTGGATGAAGCATCATTTACTTTGGCCCTGAGTCAGACATGAAACTGTGCTAGTGCCTGAGTTGTGCGTTAAGAATTAGGAATATTTCAGATGTGTGTTTTTTTTTTCCTTTGGCATAAAATAAATCAATTAACCTTAGTCCTCATAGAAATGAAATTGTCCATTTCTGAATGAATCTTTGAAGAAAACATTTGGAAAATCTCAGCTATTACTGTTTACTTTAACTGCTATTATAAATCAACTTGAAAGGGATTTTTATATTTAAACATACTTAACAGTCCTATTTTTGAAATAATTTCCTATGAATAACTAAATGATTATGTCCATTTTATGGATAAGTAATTGTAATAAAAATTAACAAAAGAACTAAGGCTATAACTGAGTACCAAAACTCAGTGAACTCTAGCAATTACCTCATAAATAAAAGCATATAGGTAAAATTCAGTTAATCACATAATTTAATTCATTTAAATAATGTTTTAATGGTGAAGAGGTATTTGGTGTTTTTATACCTCTTTTCCTTCCCAATAAGATTCTAACTCCCTTAGAATCCTTTTTAATAATAGAGTAAATCAGTTTAATAATACCAATCTCCACAGCAGTCATATCTGATAGTATATGCAACAGAACATATTTGTAGTCAACCATCTCTCTATGAAGAAGAGGTAAGCATATTTCTTAATTGGACCTCTGAAACCAAAATTAATCATTACCTGGGGATTTTCTTCAGAAGATCAGAGTGTATTCCATAAATTTCAACTATCCAGGGCCCATGGTAGCCAGAATAAAGCCCAGGTTGAGAAGAGTTATGAATCAGAAATAGAGGGGATTCTTATTTGAGCATTTAGATCTCTACCTCTATAGATACATGTGATAGCATCTATTTCAATGTTTGTCTTTTTGAGTTAGAGTTTACATGTGTATGAGTTTGGGGGTCTTGTGATTGGCAAATTTACTATGCTTATCTGAATATGTGCACACTTCTTATATGTATTCTCCATGCCCTTTCTGCCCCTTTAGCAGAGATCTTTGAGAGATGGCTGTAGTAATAGAGCCTTCTTTTGTGTTGTACTACTTGAAAATTCTTGATTCTTCATTTAGGACAGAACAATAACTAAGGATGATTCTGCCTATGAGAAATTCATTTGAGCAAATGATTAGAATGGAAGAGGGGGTAGAACTGTAGAGAAGACAGTCTATCTGTGGGTGATAACATTCTGAGAGAGAAAACAGTCTTCCCCCTAAAGAGTCAATACCATGACCCTTGGGAATTGGGAAGAAAGGCATTCCCCAAGATAGGAGTGCCACAGTAATGGAACCCTGAGGTGTGGGAATGGTGGTAACCATGCAGAGAAAGTACCACAACCTCAGGAAATAAATACTTCATTAATGCTTCAATGTCTTTAGGTTTTTTTTAACCCTTACCTTTCATTTAGAATCAATACTAAATATTGGTTCCAAGACAGAAGAGAGGTAAGGGCTAGGCAACTGGGGGTAAGTGACTTGCCCAAAGTCACACAGCTAGGAAGTATCTAAGGTCATATATGAATCCAGGACTTCCTATCTCCAGATCTTACTCTCTATCATTGAGTCACCTACTTGCTCCTTCTTCAGTGTCTTTAAAGAAAACCCAAGTAACCCTGTACATGTTAAAGCTCTGATTTAGAACTTCAGAATAACCCTTAGAATGAGCCTGGCATTTCCTATACTTTTCTTACTAATGTGTATTCATATCTAATACTTCTCTGTGTCTGAGGACTTATAGATCTCTTTAAGTTTAAGATTCAATTTAATTCAATTCAACAGTCATTAATTAAGTACCCATTATATACAAGGTATTATACTAGGTATGCTGAATACCATGAATCATGGGTCTGGGGCATTAAAAACAATGGGCTAGAGTAAAATGTGAACTGTAAAGAACAGGTAATATACAATCTATACTTCCTAGATTAGTTCAGTTGAATTGTAAGGGTGTACCTTTTTCTGCTATGGCGGTATCCAACATTAACTTTCCAGGGAGTACACTGTTATTGTCTTCTAGATTCATGGCTTCCTATGTCTCCATGCTTCCTAATGGGACTGCTGTCCAGCAGTTCCAAGTTCTGAAAAGTGCTGCGACTCCAGTGGTTGTTAAGGTGCATGTGTTTCAGAGAGCTATTAACAGACTTTAATTTCAGAACTCAATGTATTGAAACTAACCAATGTTTCTTATTCAGCAATACTCTCATCCCCAATCTCTCCCCACCAACAGGAGATTCACTTGGGAAAGATTCACTTTGTAGCCCCAGAATAGTTTAAATAAACTTTAGTGATCAGGTAGTTTGATTGCTGTTAGGGGTTGATTCAGAATAGAACCGTGGAGCTAGAAAGGTATTGTACATAGAGAGCCCATCTGTGTAATCTGCATCTAGATAACTGAATAAAGAAACTATCCAAAACAGAGTTCTCTGTTTTACATTAAAGAGTCCTTTATTTTAAAATCTCTCTCTCTCTCTCTCTCTCTCTCTCTTCTCTCTGTCTCTCTCTGTCTCTCTCTGTCTCTCTCTCTCTCTCTCTCTCTCTCTCTCTCTCTCTCTCTCTCTCTCT
>NC_058131.1:216966131-216975684 GCF_016433145.1 Gracilinanus agilis
CTCTCTCTCTCTCTCTCTCTCTCTCTCTCTCTCTCTCTCTCTCCCCCAAAGAACAAATTCCTCTGTGGGGGCTGAAATCTCAAATTTGGAGTTCACTCCAAATGAACTGATTGTCTCCCAAATTAACCTACTGCTTTTATCCATAGCTCATAGGAACTGCTTAAAATTATCTTCAACCAGTGACAAGATTATTTCCTATGTGATTCTATCTGCTTTCATCCAATGACCCAAAAGCCTTTTGATCTTCACAAATTGATTAAGGACTTTTAGTATCTAATTTACTTTTGATAGATTGATTAGTTCAATTTGGCTTTATGGGCTTTCTTTGATTAATTTGGTTGGATATGGACTCCCACCTCTACAATATAACCCTATGATCTCTACCAAATGATTTTCCAGTTTTGACATGAAAATCTTCAGCGATAGGGGAACACTAGTAGAAAAGTAGCAGAGCAGGGCAGATAAATAGCTCAGTAGATAGACTGCACACTAGGAAATGGGAGGTTTTGAGTTCAAATCTTACCTAAACACTTCTTAGCCATGTGACCCTGAGCAAGTCACTTAACCCCAATTGCCCAGCCCTTACCACCCTTCTGACCTGGAATAAATACTTAGTTTTGATTCTAAGACAGAAAGTAAGGGGTTTTTTAAAAGGAAGAAAGGAAGTAGCAGAGCCTGAGATTCAAACCCAGGTCCTCTGATTCCAAAATTATCTTTCTATCCTACCCTTTTTTCCCATATCTTTTCCATTTTAGACTAAATTAAGCCTCATATGTGGCATGGTCTCCTACTCTTCATCAATCTAGTCATTCATTTCTGGAAACTATTTTGTTCGTTGCTTTCCTAAACCTGGTATTGGTTTGTTTTGTCTTTTCTTACCCAAAGTAAACTTCTTCTTAAAACAGGAACTATGTCAATATTATTTAATCTAACTTCTCTTGCTATAATATAAGGCAATGTATTCTTCCTCAATATTTCTTGTGGAGAGACAAAATTACTCTCCTTGTAATGTCTAGAAAGTATAGCAAAGGGGCCATAACACTAAATTTAGATCAGTTGATGCACACATTGCTGAGAGAATGGAGGCTTAGAAGGTTTAGACCCCAAATAGGTGGCATGGTAGGTAGAACATCTGATTTAAAATCAGAAAGGATTGCCTTTATCCTACCTAAAATACTTACTAGATTTGTGACTGGCAAGTCAAATAATCTCTCAGGCTCAGTTTCCTTATCTGTAAAATTAAGGTAATAATAGTACCTACCTCAGAGGTTAGGTAAAAGAATCAAATGAGATAATATGTGTAAAGTACATTGTAAAATTTAAAGTGCTATATAAATAGTGTTTATTGTTATTATCATTATTATTATTCCCAAGATAAGAATATTTTACATTTGGCCAATAAAACATTTTATGAACCAATTTTCACCACAACTTTTCTCCAAAAGCAGGGGTTTTTATTGGATCACAGAATTATAAAGCACATGAACTTGTAGAGAAATTTCTGACTTACAATCAATTGTTTATAACCATAGAAAATAACACAGATATGGTGAATTGATATATAGTTTAATAGTAACCCTAAAATATAGGTACCCATACATTTCTGAAGAGAGGATGAAATTAGATTATACAGCCGATGACTCATTCTAGTTTTTATTAGGTTTATGTTGGAGAAGATGACATCGTCCAGAAGATCTGAACTCCCGGCTAGGGGATTAAGTGGCAGAGGGGGTTAGAGAGCAAAAAATAGTGAAAATCAGTGAAAAAAAATAGTGAAGATCAGGAGCACAAAATTAAAAAACAAAGATTGAGAGGAGAGGAAGAGGAGAAGAGAGGAAAAGAGAGGAGAGGACAGAAACCAGGATAAAGGAAAGGTGAAAAGAAAACAAGTCTTCATGACCCTAGAGTACAGATACTCAGTCTACTTTGATAAAATTAAAAAGGATGCAAGGAGTGAGAAGAACATGGTGAGCTGTAGTTTTCAGAGACAGGAGAAAAAGAGGTAGAAAGATAGCTACATGGCTTGAAGCCTTTGAAAGAGAGGAAAAGAATCTTGGAATGTGTCTTCCTTGGGAGAGAGCCAATAGAGAAACCACATATTCCAAATGCTGGCCTTCACAGGGCAACCGCGTGCCCCTAGTTCCTCACCAGTATTACAAAACCACCTTCCTGTCCGCTGTCATCTCTACAGTCTACTTCTTAGGTTCAGTTAAAATTGAAGCAAAATTACCTGTTCCCCAATCCACGCTCAGGGCTAGATCTGACGGTCAGTGGGGACAATGAACCTTTAAAACCTTAGCTAGTTTGGAATCAAAAGCTTTCTGTCTGAATATCAAAGCAACAAAATAACAAATGAACAAAGGGAAATCATAGCAATACCAGAAGAAGTAAAAAGCTTAATCAGAACCTATTATACACAGTTAAATGCTTTTTAAAAAAAATCATAAGAAGACAAAATAAGAGAATATCTTCAAAAATATGAAATACCAAAATTAGCAGAAGACCAAATAGAAGTCTTAAAGACTAATAGCAGAAAAAGGAGAACCATCTATAAAGAGCTAATAAAGCCAATAAAGGGGACAATTCCTCATCCTGATAGATTCAAAGGAGAATTATACAAAATTTTAAAAGAATAATTGACATCAATATACACAGATTTTTCTCAAAAATTGAAAGAAATCACCCTTACCAGATACTTTTTATGAGGCAAATATAATTTTACTACCAAAACCAGGGAAGGAAAAGGTCCAGATGATATTGATTCAAGAATTTTACATTTTAAAACCATTGACATAATCATACTAAAAACAAAAATGTCCCCAAATAACTATGTCAATAGATATGCTAAAAAGCCTTTGACTAAGTAGAATACTATTTTGTGTGTGTATATATATATATATATACAAAAATAACTTACAAAGTATAGACATAGATCATCATAAAATGATCTATCTAGAACAAAAAGCAAATATAGTATACAGTGAGGTACAATTGAACCTGTCCCCATAAATATGAAGAAAACAAGAATGTCTACTCTTTCAGTTATTGCTTTACATAGTTCTAAAAATTATAGCAAACAAGAAAAGAGTATGGAAATTAAAGGAGTTAAGATTGGTAAATAGAAGATAAAGCTAACTCCACTGCTGATGTGGCAGTTTACTTAGACAATCAAGGAAATGAGCAAAGATACTTAAGACAATAGCTTCAACGAAGTTGTAGGCTACAAAATAATCCCTCAAAATAGCAGTATTTCTATATTATCATAAAAAATCCAAGAGGCTATATAACATAAAGGGAAATGCAATTGCAAATAACTATCAGACTTAATTTACAGTTTTAATGGTATACTAATCAAATTATCAAAAGGACATATTCAGAACTTGATAAAATAATAACAAAGTTCATTTGGAAATATAAAAGGTTAAGAATATCAAGGAAATTAGGAAAAGAGACAGGGACAAAAGAGGAATAGCATGTCTAGAACTTAACCTATTAAGATGACTTAATTAACAATCATTAAAACTAGTTGGTATTAGTTTTTTAAAAAGAAAGGCAGATCAATGGAACTAACTGGATAAAGGAGAATCAGAAACAATAGAATTCAATAGCCCAAAGTTTGTGCTACTAGAAAATATAAATTACTTAGGAAATAACTCCCTTTAAAATTTTTCTGGGAAAATTGGAAAGCAGTCTTGCAAAAATCAAACTTGGACTTAGACCAACATCTTATACCATATTTTATAATACCTTCAAAATGTGTGCATAACCCTAATATTAAAGTTTATACTACAAAAATTAGAGATCATATATTTTTCATAGCTATGGGTATAGGAGATGCATTCTTTTTTAAAATTAATTTATTTATTTAGGATATTTTTCCGTAGTTACACAATTCATGTTCTTTCCCTCCCCTCTTTCCTTCCCACTCTTGGAGCTGACAATCAATTCCACTAGGTTATACATGTACCATTATTGTTCAAAACCTATTTCCAAATTATTAATATTTGCAATAGAGTGATCTTTTAACATCAAAACACTAATCATATCCCCATAGAACCATGTGAATGATCATATGTTTTTCTTGTGTTTCTGTTCCCACAGTTCTTTCTCCAGATGCAGATAGCGTTCTTTCTCATAAATTCTTCTGGATTGTCCTGGATCATTGTATTGCTAATACGTAGAAAAGTCTGTTACATTTTATTATGCCACAATGTATCAGCTACTGTGTACAATGTTCTAGGCCAGTGATGGTCAAACTACAGCCCTTGGACCAGATGCAGCCCCCTGAAATGTTTTATTCACTGGGCGCCATTTTTCCTAATCTGATGAAAACAATGAGTAGGATACAATACAATGAAACTTCGAAAGAGTTGCCTTAGAAACAGACTGACAGATGAGCATTTCCTTTCCTTTGGCCCCTCTTTAAAAAGTTTGCCCATCACTGATCTAGAAGATGCATTCTTAGTGAAACAAGGCAGAGAGATAATTACAAAGGATAAAATAAATAACTTTTATTATAATGTATTAGATTAGATTATTATAAGTCCCTTCCCTTTCTTTTTTTTCCTTTGTTCAGGTACCGAGAATAGGAAAGATAAGTTAGGAATTAGTCATGTAAGAGTAGATTGTTTGTTATTTTGAGGTTAGAATTTACAATAAGGAATCAAGGTAAGTTATTGGTGCAGAGATAACAAAACTAATTTTGCAAAAAATGAGTTTTGATCTCCTCAAAGGGGGGAATATTAGATTAGAATAGAGGGACTGATATATTTGCAGAGGTTTTGGGCAATGCAAATACTTTGCAGGCAGCTTGGCACATGCGTGGAACTGGATGGACTTTCATTCTGGAATGGTAGGAAAACTTTAGGGATACTCAGATTCCAGTGGGGTCCATTGACCTCTGGACATTGAGGAGAGCAGAGGCTTACTTCCTGTGGCCATCTTGGTATCGAGTTATAGGAGGATGAGTTCCTGACTCAACTTGGAAGTTCCTGAAATCAAGAAGCCTTCTTTGATCCTGATCCTGTGACCCGGTTCCCATCTCAATCATCTGTTTGTGTATGAGCTGCCAAGGACTCAATCTATCTAGCCTAAACCGAGCCAGACAACTGGGCTCTGGTCTTTGGGCCTCTAGCCAACCCATCTGACTAAACTGTACTAATTCTGTTTTAATTCAGTGGACCAGCTAGTCAGGAATAGTTAGCTAGATTCAATTTAGGCAGATAGAGAGTGTAGAAAGAGTAGTCAGTCCAATGTGGGGAGGAGAATAAGAATTTTAGAGCTAGGGAGTCCATCACCCTGGTCCACTCACCCATTCTGTGGTTTGACAATAAACCAATTTCCTTGTTATAACATTGTGTGAGAGAGCAATCAGATTGTGTAGTCATCAGCCCACAGGAACTGAGCCCTACCAACTTGGCTTCAGCCTGTGGTCAACTAACATTGGGTCTTCATCATTAGTCCAAACCTCAACCCAGTATCTAGTGATTTTTTACCACGTTCTCCCACTCACTTATTTTAGACGATATGAAACTGAAAGGTTTCTGCAAAATAAAAGTATTATATCTAAAATAAGAAGGGAAGTGGTAAAATGAGGAAGAGAAAGTTTTATATTAATCTCATGTGATAAGAGTTTGGTATTCAAGATATACAAACAATTAAAAGAGAGATGATGATGATGATAGCAGATAGACAGACAGACAGACAGACAAAAAACCATTCCCCAACACATAATTAGTCAAGGAATGTGAAGCAATTCTCAAAAGAAATGCAAACTATTAACTACATGAATGAATATTTCAATCACTATTAATAAGAGAAATGCACCTTAAAACAACTCTGAAGTTTTACCTAGCACTCAGTAAATTTGCAAAAATGGCAAAAGAAAGGAGTAGTAAATGTTGAAGAAATTATAGGAAGATAGGCACAGCAATGCATTGTTGGTGAAACTCTAAGTTAGTATAGCCATTTTGGAAAGTATTTTGGTATTATGCAAATAAAGTGACTAAAATATTCTTTGACCCAAATATTCCAATAGTAGGCTTATAATCCAAGGTCACTGATAAGAAAGAGAACATTATTACCAGCAATAGAAATATTGTTTGAAGAAGGTTTTGTGTATATCTACCTACAGAAAAAGAATTGATAAATAGAAACAATCAAGACATAGTTTTATATAAAAACATATAGTGGTTGTTAAATGATGCCTTCTGTAGTGTGGGGAGAGGAGAAGAGTGGGAGATGCCTGGGAATTTTAGTGTAACAAACAAAAAAAATATATATATATATATTTTAAGAGAATAGATACCAACATATCCCAAAATATTTATAGCAGCATTTATATTTATAACAGCATTTTTGTGATATTGCAAATTAAGGATAAGGGAGAAGTTGATGCCCATAAGTTGAAGAAGTTAAACATATTGTGATCCATAAATGTAAAGGAATATTACTAAGCTATAAGAAATGATGAGTGTAACAAACACAAAGGATTGATGAAAGGTAATGTAAGCAGAGTCCAAAAAACAGTAAACACAATGACTATAACAACATGAATGGAAAGAAGAACCACACACACAAATCAAAGATAAATGGCACAAATTATAAAGAATAAGCATAGCTAAAAAGAAAATTATAGTCTCTTGCAGAGGTGGGAAGTTCACAAGTGTATGTTTGTATGTTTATTTTTTCTTCCTCTTTTTCTTTTCTTTTCTCTTTAAAAATATTATCTGATATACAAAATGGCTTTCATTGGAGGGGACAAGACAAAAGACATAGGGAGGGGAATACAATGATAAAAAAAGATATCTTATAAGATAGAGGGGTAGTTTCCTATCCTTTTACTAGCAGGGAAGCACTTGGGCAACACAATCATGTGATCCACCCCTTCTCTGAGACCTATTTTATTGGCTGGAGTAGAAAGGGGGAGAAGGGATGCTGAATTTTCAAAGCCCCATTTCAAATAGCTAGACATTAGCAATGTATTAATCCAAAATTATTATATTAGGAGTGTCTCCACAGGAATCCCTGGTTCTAGTCCTGCTTCAATCACACTGTGTGACTAAGTATAACAGCAAAGTGGCTTTTGGGGGGACCTCAATTTTTTCTTCTATAAAATGGGGAAAATAAAAAAGTATTAGATGATAGCTGTTATTAATATTCAGTTGTTATTCAGTCTTTTAAGTTGTGTCCAACTCTTTGTGATCCTATCTGAGGTTTTCTTGGCAAAGATCTTGGAGTAATTTCCATTTCCTTCTCCAGCTCATTTTACAGATGAGGAACTAAGGCAAACAGGGTTAAGTGACTTACCCAGGGTCAAATAGCTAGTAAGTGTCTGAATCCAGATTTGAACTCAGGAAGATGAGTTTTCCTGACTTCAGACCCAACGCTTTATCTGCTTTGTCACGTGGCTGTCCAAATATTTATATGGGATTTTATAATTTTCAAAGTACTTTACATAGTTTTGTTGGTACAATAGAGCACTGAATTTGGAATTGGGAGATCTGAATTGAAATCTTGGCTCTTCCACTGACCTAAGAAAATCAATTAATGTCTCTGTACCTCAGTTTCCTCACATGTAAAATGAAGGAATTGGATTATATGTCTTCTAAGTTCCCTCCCAGATCTAAGTCTATGACTCCATATGCTTCTGGGAGCACTTCCCCTCCCTTTAGAAATATCATTATATGTCTTGTCTTTCTCTGTTAGAATAAAAGCTCTTTGTGGACAGGTACTATTTTTGTTGCTTGTACTTATATCCCCAATGCTTAGCACAGTGCCTAGACCATAGTGAATTATTTTTAAAAGTACTTTTTAATTCATTCATCCTAATATATGTTCCAATGATCTCATTCAATCCTCACAGTTATCCTGTGAGGTAGGTACTGTTATTATCTCAGTTTTACAGATGAGGAAACTAAGGATTAGAAAGGTTAAATGATTTGTCCAAAGTCACAAAGATAGCATCAGCATTTTAATATTCTAACTCTTCCTTTCCTGTCCTGGAGAAATCATCTGTTCACACCTCTTCACCTGCTTTAACAGAATGCTGGAGAAACACAATATGCAAATTAAAAATGGAGACCATAAAGGTCATGATGAGGCTAACAGTGGTAACCTTTCATTACCAAATAGTCCCTAGAATCTCAGAACCTTCATGATTAAAATAAATCTCAAAGCTGGAAGGACACAGGAAATCAGACTGGAGTTAACAGCCTTCAAGATGCCTTCCAACCATAATTCTTTAAAACAGACCTTTGAGTACACAAAGACAGTTATTCTTCTTTCCCAAGCCTTCTCTTCTGCCATTCCCTTTACATGATCCTCACAGAGCACGGTTTACAGTCATTTCCCTATCCTGGTCACCCATCTTTAGATATGCTTTAGCACAGTGATGGTGAACCTATGGCATGATGACACAAAGAGAGCTCTTTGTGGGCACATGGCCACCCTCCCCCCAGACTTTGTTACTAGAAAGGCAGAGGGACTCAGGCAGGGCTGCTCTCCTCCCCCTCTGTACTATGCCTGATGACATTTTTTCACATCTCCCACCCCTCTGCCTAGCAGACCAAAGTGAGCACACAGGGGATAAGGTGGGCAGCTCACAGGTGAGAGAGCAGGAGGGGAGCAGAACACTCAGACCACTCCCCTTCCCCTCTTCACCTGAGCTGAGGATGTTTTTTCACTTCATCTACCCTTCCATCTAGCAGCCGAATGGGAGCACTTTCTCCCTCCCCTGTGTGGGGTAATGGTGGGGCACACAATTTGGGGGAGGCAGGGGTAGAACATGGTACATGGTCACTAAAAGGTTTACTATCACTCCTCGTGTGTCAGTCACCATCACTTTTCCAAAGTAGTACCCATAAGTGGATTTCTAGTCCTGAACATTATTATTGCCTTTCTATGTAACTCATGGCGTCATCACTGGAGATTCTCAGGGTCCAAGAACAAAAGGAATTATAGTACTGGTAGTAACTGTCTAAAGTTCCAGTGCCTCCCTGGTTCTGGAGATACTCTTGGCTCTTAGGATTATATCAGTGAAAATGGGGCAGAAAGGAATTTGCCAGTATTATGCTCTAAACCAGATTTTGGCCCCATCGCCTGAGCCACATTTTTTAACTTCTTTCAATGTCAGTGTTTATATTCCTCCATGGGAAACATGTCCCTACCTTCATTCTGTACCATCAGGTGTGGTATGTATGTGTGTATGAGAGAGAGACAGACAGACAGACAGAGAGAGAGAGAGAGAGAGAGACAGACAGACAGACAGACAGACAGACAGACAGACAGACAGAGACAGAGAGAAGAGAGACAGAGAGACAGAGAAGAGAGACAGAGAAGAGAGACAGAGAAGAGAGAGAGACAGAGAGAAGAGAGACAGAGACAGAGAAGAGAGACAGAGAAGAGAGAGAGAGAGAGACAGAAAGAGAGAGAGAGAGAAGAGAGTCAGAGAGAGAGAAGAGAGACAGAGAAGAGAGACAGAGAAGAGAGAGAAGAGAGACAGAGAAGAGAGACAGAGAAGAGAGAGAAGAGAGACAGAGAAGAGAGACAGAGA
>NC_058131.1:216978657-217043814 GCF_016433145.1 Gracilinanus agilis
AGAGAGAGAGAGAGAGAGAGAGAGAGAGAGAGAGAGAGAGAGAGAGAGAGAGAGTTGCAGAGAGTAGGGGGAAGGCTGTAGCTTGATATTTCTCTGTCTAATTGGATTCTTTAAGTCTCTTTTATAACAAATGTCCCCTTTGTGTTGGGGAGAGGAAACGTAACCATAACTACCCAGAAACCCCCCCAAACCCCTCTCCCTGTCACAGCTACGGCTCCTGCAGAAACACAAAGCTAATTGGTTTGTGCAGGGGGCTGTGTGGCAGCTCGTTAATTTCCTATCATCTGACCTTTACCTGAAGAACATGGTCCTCTGGGATAGGGATCATCCCAGACGTGCCTGAGGTGGCTAATGCACCAAATAAGACTCTCCAGGTGGCTAGCTGCTTGCAGTACCACTAGAATAAGTTCTAGGGGGGTAGAGCCTCCTCACCATGAGACTGGTGATAGAATTATGCACTGGGAATGTCACAGCCTTGGGGAATGCGGTGGGAGAGCAGAGTCTTCAGTTCCTGTTTTCAGTGAGAATCTCTGGTAGTGGAGATGGCATTTTCCATGAGTCCTGAGGCTTGTGGGCACCTCTAATTCCTCTATGTGCTTTTATTACCAATAGTAAAAACAACGATTTGGGTATGGTTGGGAGGAAGTTGTCTGGTTGGTTGTGATTATTCTAAGGAATGTGACAGTTTTCCTGATCTATCAGCAGACGCTCCTATCCCAGCCAGTTTAATTAACTTTTGTCATGTGGTTCAGTGAGTCTAGAAATGCAAAATTATCTGGCTGTGTCCAGAGATTTGTCAAACAAAACCTTAAAAATAACATTTTTAAGATTACCTTTTTTTTTTAGAGGGAGGGGAAAGGACACAGTGGAGAGAAGACTCAAAAAAAGCACATATGCACATCCAAGCACAAACACAACTATTCTCAGATACAATGATTTGATTAGAAAAATGTAAACCATCTATCAAACATGGGATGAACAAGCTAAAATCCAGAATAATGATACATCCCCTCAGCAAAGGCACCATCATTGTCTAGGAAGAACCAGCCTCTAAAGGTGAACCGAAAAGACAAATATCAACTTGAGGACAGAGTTTTTCTTTGTCTTTGAATTCTCCACCTTCCTCACACCCTCCCACGGTGCCTGGTACATATTAGGCATCTTGATAAATGTTTATTAATTGGTTTATTGATTAGAGGCTAAGAAGGGAATGAGTATTGATAATAGGGAAGTGTTTTACAAGACACCAGCTTACTAACTGGTTGTGGCTATAAAATGAAAATAAAAGTATTTCCCATTTGGCAGATCTTGAAGTGGCTGATGACAACAGGAATGGGAATTTCCCCTAAATGTTAGTGGAGACTATGAAGGAGAGATTGGTTTCAGATACCAACTCTTCAAATAAATCAAAGTTGTGATACACTCTTTCAGAAGTATTGCCAACGTTTGGATCAAAATATTTGGGAGAATCTTAACATTCATTTGCTCAAAACTGAAAAAAACAACCTCTTATCGCACTGATTTTGCTGTCCCTTGTTCCTGCCTGACTTAGCCAGGGCAGTTAACTCTGTGCCTCTCACAGAAGGAAAGACTCAAACAAATGCAATGGAGTCCAAGAGCACCTAGTCCCTTGCAAATCATAAGACAGTCCCATGAGCTGAGCGAGGACAGAGCTGAGAAAGTTCTACCACAAGATCTTTAAGGCCAGACCCAAAGCAGGGGAGAGCCCCAAACCTTCCCTCCAGAGGACAGTCAGTTCTGGTAGCTCTCAAATGGGCAACCATGGAAGAAAGTCTTCTCAGCAAAAGAGTTTCATTGAGGACAGTGCCAGAACCATGGAAGTAGGGGAGAGAAAAAGGCACAAAATAACATTTTGTCCTTCATCACCTTTTGGAAATCCACCATATTTTCAAGTCTAATTAGTGTATCAGATTTTGAGAATCAGATTTGGCTACCTAAGCACACAATAGACACGTGTTTTACCAGGATAAAGATATATAAAAGCACATACATACACATGGATGTGTATATATACATATATACACACATAAATAATCTGTTTCCTGGTGAGAGATCATCTATAGAACATCTTGTGCTCCAATGATACCAACATTTAAAGGAAGGGCAGGTCACTCAGCCTCAAGAAGCCACCTTCCAGTTTTAACCTCTTAAATCTATGGCCAATGCCAGAGCTATTCAAAGCTACTATCCCTAGAAAAGGTAACCAGGAAAACTAGTTGCTTTATGAAGATATTTATGAGTAGTAGGGGATAAGAAAGAGGAAAGAATCAAAGGAATACTCAGAGTTTGAAGCTGAGAGAGGCAGGATACATCCAGCTTCAGGAGAGCCGATTTCATGAAATGGGTAGAATATAAGCTCTTTAAAGGCAAGAACAATTTTATTTTTGTCTTTGTATAGAAAGAAATTATAACCAGAAGAAGAAAGCAACTTCAAGGAGCACAATTCTTCATTTCAAAGAGGAATGCAGATATGGATTCAAAAGAAGAAGAGGCCTGGGGGACAAGCAGAGTTGTCCATAAATCAGAGATGTTGCACCTAAAGAGACCTGAGTAAATACTCTACCAAGAGAGAAAGGACATAAAAATCATGTTATGAGAAGTTGTGAGTTACCTTTTGTCACATTTCTAAGGACACACAAGTGGCTTACTTCTTTAAGTATGCCCAATTATTCTCATGGACACTATTTGTATTTCTAGTAAAATGTGGCCTAGGTTTTGGGAGAGGGAGAGAAAGAAATGTTTTTGTACTTATTGTTTTTATTATACCATTTGACTAAATGCCTTGGCTAAAAACTAATTAGGAGGCAGCTAGGTGGATCAATGGATAGTGTACTGGGCCTGCAGTCAAGAAGACCTGAATTCAAATTAGGCTTCAGACACTTACTAACTCTGTGACTCTGGGCAGGTTGCTTAATCTCTGCTTGCCTTAATCCCCAAGAGAAGGAAATGGCAAACCACTCTGGTATCTTTGCCAAGAAAACTGCATGGACAGCATGGTCCATAGGGTCACAAAGAGTCAGCTATAACTGAATGACATCCAGAAATAATTAAGCCTGCTAGCTGATTGGGGTATATGCTGATAGGGGCTTATGAGTTGCAGTAGGAGTAGCTAGATTTACCACTAGCCCAAGGTTAGCAGCCATCCTCTGAAGACCTGGTCAACAAGTATGGCTACAAGTTAGGAGAGTAAGACAGATTTATTACACATATAAATAAAAAATAAAGTGATTTTGGTGTGAAATATCATTAACAACTATCACCACCAAATCATCCTAAATTCATTCCATTAAATACTCATCTGACATTGTCTTTGGGTTACTCATCATCCTGGGTGTGCAGCCCAGTGAAAGGAAGATGGGATAAATAGGCAGAAGACCTAACTTTAACTTCAAGCTTTTCCTTTTTTTCATAGTTACATTACATATTTTATCATAAACTAACTTCAAGAAAACAACTATTTAAAAGTTTGCCTCAATCACTTATTACCTGTGCAGTGTTGGGAAAGTCACTTAACCTCTTCCTTATCTTTAAAGGAGAGATGGAAAGGGAAGGAAATGATCATTATCAAATACCTACTATGTGCTTTTACAAAATATTTTCTCACTTGGTATTGAGAGAGGAAACTTTCAATTAACTGATTTCTAATGTCCTTTCCAGCCCTAAATTCCTTTACAAAATTATACAGTATGTTTCAGCTTATTGATATCCTTTCTAAAATGTGACACTGAAAATTTAACCCATCACTCCAAATGGGGTCTGATTGGACCTGGATGATTACTTGCCTACTTCTGAAATCCTTGTTTCAAAGAGCACAGCCTGCAATTGAATTACCTTTTTTAGGTGCCATGTCATCTTCTTAACTCACATTGAAATATATTAATCCTTTATTGCACAAACTATAATCTTCCATCCCCTTCTTGAATACTTTTTAAATCAAAAATAAAACATTATATTTGTCCACATGAAATGTCTTTTTATTAGATTTGACCCATCATTCCAGCTAGTCAAGACCTTTTGGATCTCCATTCTGTCATTTGGGCTCAGTAAAACGAGAAGGTTTCTAACAATTATGTTATCCAAGAGTAGAATGAACTACTTCATGAGTTCCTTATCACAAGAGGTCTTTGAGTGGAGATGAATTCACTTGTGAAGAGTATTATAGAGATCACTCCTAGTCAGGTATAGGTTCGAGTAGATAAAAACCATAAAAAGAGCACGTTAAGGTTAAGAAAGGACTTTCCTGCCACCATTCTTGAAAGGTAAAAAGACTTTTTATTTTTACAGGTGAAAAAAATGAGATTTATAGAGATTAAGTGGCAGATATGGGACTAGAACCCATATTTTCTTCTTTGAGACATCTGTTCCATTACAGCATGGCACTTCACCTAGATGACCTAAAAGCCCCTTATAGTTCTGAGAGTCTACGACTATTGGAGAGAACATAGAGCAAAAGTATCTCTTTGTCTTTTTTTACAGAAAGTTTGCTACACTATTTTGGTTAACATTGGGCATAATCCTTCCTCCCTCCTTCAACATACTCCGTTGGAGTCAGCATCCCTAAGAACAATGAGAAGGGCTTCCATCAGCCAAGTTGGCCCATGTTTCACTTAGAAACTTGTTTTACTTGAAACTAAGGCTCAGTTCCATTATCATTACTTAATGTCAGTGTAATGCCAGCATGATACCAAGGCTTTGTGTAAGATATATCATCTCTACAAACTTCAATGTGAGCAGCACAGAGCAGGAACACTGCATCCCAACTTCCCCAAATGCGATCAACCATTGATATTGATGGGGGACCATCAATCACTTGCACAAGGCTTTTAACTTGTCTCATTTTTAACTGAGGTTTACCATGCATTACAAAGGGATATTTAAAACCTTGTATACATTTTATCAAGCCTTCATGACCACTAAATGCTTTCTGGTTTGCAGCTCTAAATATTATTCATTACTTCTGACGAGGCAGTATGGGAAAGCTAGAGGAAAAGAGTGAGGGCAGAATTTGATTAAAAACAAGTAAGCAAAGGGAACCCAGAAGAGAACTTGGCCTTTCACATACAGGCCATTTGACTGGTGCTCCTGAATACACCCCACAGGGTAGTGTAAACGCTTAGTAATGATGCAATGGGCATGGTCTGTTAAGGACCAGAAAGCCCTCCTGAGCCAAGGGTCTGAAAAGGAGAAAAAACTGTTATTAATTTAGAAGGTTGATGATGGGGCTGTTGGAGTATTCCACAAGAGCAAAAAAAATGGTCTATGTCACAGAATCACAGAATTTAAGAACTGGAAGGGACCTCAATGGCCAGCTTTTCCAACTGATAGAATATTTGAGAATAATTAATGATTATCAAGTCAACAGTGCTTTGCACTCTTCTAAGCATTGGACATTCACATGCAAACAGAAGACAGTCCCCGACCTCAAGAAGTTTACATTCTAATGAGGGAAGGCAACACTTAAGAAGTAATAGGTCTCCATGCCTTCTGATTCTTCATAGGATAAACATGGAGAACCCAAATGCCCCCAATCTGTAAAAGCTGGAAAGAAGAGGGAGTTGTTTCCTTTTTGTAAGAAGACAGAACAGTAATGCATGAAGAGATTGGTTCATATGCCACAATGGGTTCCAAATGAAAACATGACCTAAATAAATAAGATCATATCATAAGAAAATGAAAGGATAATTGAAGGAAACAGTATTGGATGGTAAAGTTGATTGATTTTTGTTAAATTTCCAATAAAAGGGTTAAAAACATAAAGCAATTTTTATTATAATGTATTTCAACTCAGTCAAGAAGATGTCTTGAACTTAAAACAAAATTCCCAGATATATGAATACGAAGGAAGAAGGGCAACACAGAGAGACACTGACAAGCAAAGGCCTAAGTTGCCAGACACAGTGACAACAACCAGGTCTTAGTCTTTGGAGGGATCTCTCAGCAGAGCCTGGATTGCACTGGATTACTTTCATATAAAGAGTGATAGGAATTAGAAAGATCATTTAAAAAGGCTATACTGGGATCTGGCACACAGAGTCCCCTGAGCTCTCTGTCTATCTTCCTCTTCAATGTGCCAGGAGACCTGATTCTTTATCTTCACAATAGAGAAGTTCATCTCTTCATGATGGCCCTAGCTTTTCATAAAAGATGGGAAACCTGATATCCTCTCCTCCCTTTAGGCACCACAGCTACATGAATCAGCCAGGGCCAAAAATGTCTGACTTCAAAAGTAGTAAATCATTTCCAATAGATACATATAAAAAGATGGTAGGGATGTTTACATAATAGTGAAGCCTGCTAGATAATTATTATTTACATATATATGATGTTAAGGTTACTAAATTCCTTTACATTGATTATGTTGTTTGGTCTCCATAGCTATCTTGTCATATTATTATTAGTCTTATTTGATGGTTAAAGAAACTTAGGCACTCAGAGATAAAAAGACTTAGCTAGACTCACACAGCTGAGGAGTATGTGAAGCAGGATTTGAATTCATGTCTTCCTAGTGCCAAATCCAGTACTTCATCTATTACATCAAGGCACCTTGTAGATTTATACAAGGGTACAGGAATTGAGTAAGTGGGTAAGGGGTCTCAATACCTTGCAACACTGTGTCACCAGTATGTATGACCAATGTATGACTACTTAAGTCCAAAATGTTTACACAAGCACATAGTGGTAAAGAAAGTAAATGGGGATCACATTGCCCTGAAATATTCTGTAAATAAACCATTTATGGCTGTCTCCTCCAACTGATCAATCACATTGCCTCTGATCTACCATCAGATTTTGAATTCTTTTATTGTATTTTTCATTCCCCCAATTTTTGCAGCATTGAAGTATTCTCCATTTGGTTTCTCTCTGATGTGTAATAGACAGAGCCAGGAGAACAGAATTTGAATCCCACTTACTGGATGCATCAGTCTGGGTAGTGAGAGAAGCCATGATGGGATTAAAAAAAACTGGATTTGGAATCAGAAAACCTGGCTCTGAATTTCTGCTTTGCTATTCACTATCTCTCTGATCATGGGTATTTCCCTTCCTCTCTCTATCTATCAGTTTCCTACTCTGCAAAATGAGAATTGGACTAGATGATCTTAAAGATTATTTCCTGCTCTAAATCTTATATCTTAAGTCACTCCTCTCTGAACATCGCCAGTAAAATGAGGGTGATGTCATTGATACAACCTTCCTCTCAGGGCTGTTGAAGAATGCTTTGCAAAGCTTAAACAATCATAGAAAATTCAAGTCACTGGTATACTGTTATTCTTTGCAGATACATCAATACCCATTTATTTAGTACCTATTCTGTGCAAAATTCTATGCCTAGTGCTATGGATAAAAAGATAAAAAATGGTTGAAGAAGTTTACAACCTACTAACAGTTCAAAAAATTCAGTTCAATTTGTAGGAAACTGAGGATGGTATATGATAAGCAGAGCAACACTGTAGTTGATTTCTACATACTCAGCAGTCACCATGAGATCAGCAGACACAGCAAGACCAGCAGAGTCCAGGAAGACACCACACCCAGCAGAGGCATGGTATGCCATACCTAGTGAAGATCAGACCCTTTGAGAGAAGTATAATGACATAATCAGAAGACATAGTGGGAAGCAGGAAGCATTACAGTGTCAGAGGTCTGAGCTGCTCCCTCCAAACTATTCCCCACATATGGACCCCTCACTTGGATCACTATGCATGATCACTCTTTCCACTTGTAGTGATTATATTTTGTATTTGTGGGAGAGGGAGCCTAGGTTCATGGAGAAGGGATATGGAATCTGCTTTTGAAAATATTCTTGCTCTGCTATACCATTAAATGTCTTAGCCTTAAACTAATTTTGCCCTGTAGTTGACCATAAGGTATAATTTTGAGTGGATGTGGATCCAGAGGATCTTGAACCTAGAGTATATGCTATACAGACCCCACAGATGAGCCAGCCTTATAAGGACTAGATTCCAATTCAACAAATATTTATTTGGTACACTGGTTTAGGCACAAAGGATGGAAAAACAAAACCAAAAGTATCATCTTTGCCTCCAAGAGTCTTAGATTTTACTCATGTCTAGAGGATAGGCTGTTTAAAGTATATAAGTAAATGCAAGATAATATAATATGGGCAAAATCACTAATACTAGGAGTATTGTCCTTGAAGGATGCCTAAGGTAAGCATTGAAGGAAACTAAGACTTCTAAGAAGCGAAGGTAAAAAGGGAATGAATTCCAGACATACAACATGAAGTAGAAAGGAGATGGAATGCTGAGATTGTCTTCTTTTTAAAGTTCTTGACTGTGGGAGACAGGAAAAAGCCCAAGGCTGGCAGCAAGTTGAACTGGATGATCTATCTGTCAGACACTTCTCAGTTCAAACATCCTCTGTGCTTTCAACATGATCTTTAGGGACGGTGACTTTCCCAAAGCCTAACACATCACAACCAGTTTCTTAAGGTCTTCAATTTATTTTTTCATTCACAGAGATAAGTGAAATGCAGCCAAAGCCAGCAGTGACCAAGTCTTGTCACTGACTGCTAGAATAGTTCTAATCTGAAAAAGCTTTCTTCAAGCCTTTAGGTGAGATGTAACTAGTCTTTGCTTTTAGTTTCAATGAGGATTAAGGATTTTCCCAGCCCAATCCAGAGCCTAAAGCAGGGGTCGGCAACGTATGGCTCTTTCTGCAGAAGCCATAAAGTCAATTTTTTTTCAGGCGCTGTTACAGGAACGCGCACTGTTATAGGAGCATGCACTGTGGGCACTGTACGGCTCTCACAAAATTACATTTTAAAAAATGTGGCGTTTATGTCTCTCACAGCCAAAAAGGTTGCCGACTCCTGGCCAAAAGGTACAAAAAGAAGGTAAAAGACAAATACTCTCAAAAGTTCACCATCTCCTAGGAATGGGGAAGATAGATGCCATAGGGGGAAGAGTTCTGGACTGGAAATCAGGAAACCTGAACTACTATTCCAGATTTTAAACTTACTAACTGTGGTACCTTGAATAAGTCCCCAAACTTTATTAAATTTCACTTTCTAGCTGGATAGCAGCAGCAACAAGCTACCTCCTTGCCCATGTTTTTGGCTCAATCTGAGATGGACATCAATGAGGCAAAAGGAAGGTCCCAAAAAACTCCAATTCTGAGACTCGGAAATTTTAAGGGAATATTCTGTAAAGGGGGCTGAAGGGAGTGACACTACAAGTAAAAATATTGCTTATATTTATGAGGAAACAATTGTGATTGGATTTTAAAATAGGATAAATCATCTCTTTTACCAATGGTCAAAGTCAATTAGAAAGACAGAAGAGGACTACAGAGCCTGGTCAGCCACAACTTGACAGGTATCTTTACAAAGGTCTCTTGAGCTAACACTGTTCATAGACTCATTCCCATACTATTTCCCAAGCAACCTCCCTGAAGAAGTTATGAGAAGTGATGGGATCATCTGTGTGGATAGTAAAAGGAATAAATGCTCATTTTTTTTTTATCTCATGAGCTATTATTGACTTTGATCAGAGTAGGAGAAAGGTTTTGAAGGTGTATCTGGGAGAACTGTATCAGAGTGGAAGAACCAATGTTGTCATGGAATATCTGGCAAGACCCCTATTTTTAAAAGTGGACTAGTGTGGGAATGGTGGTACATACCTATAATCCCTGCTGCTGGAGAGGCTGAGGCCAGTAGATCACATGAGCTCAGTTTTTTGAGCTGCATTTGGGCTAAAGTGATTGAATCACTAAGTTGGTTTGTATGGTGCGCTTTTAGAAGTGAAGGGGCCACCAGATTGCCTAAAGAGGGGCAAACTAGCTGGGGTGGGGAGTGGAATTGAATAGGCCAAAGCTTCCAGGAAGATTGATAGTAGAGCTGACTAAGAGTGGCCACTGCGTTTTCAGCCTGGGTGAGATAGGAAAATCCAGTCAGAGATAGATCAGACAGACAGACAGACAGCTAGATAGACAGAGTGACCTGTGTAGCACTATGCAGCTTGTTTTTGTCATTTTTGCTTGGCTTTTGTCATCTTTGCTTTTGTCATCAAAGCTTTTTGAACAACAAAATGAAAAGTCTCCATCTCTAAGCTAACTTGAAACCTCTAAGGCTCTTTCCAGATGTAAGTCTATGTCCCTACGATCCCATGAACTGGTCCTTCTATGATCTGTAATAGTAAGAACACACAGCCGGAACATGGACTTCAAAAGCTAACTCACAACACACTCCTTGTACATAAGGTCATATGGCTGTGAAACCTTTCAATGTCTCTATTTGGAGAGATAAGTGAAGCCCAGCCAAGGCTAACAAGGACCATTAGAGCAGTTGCAACACGAAAATTTTCTTCTCCCCAAGTCTTTGAGTGAGTTTCAGGCAGCCTTTCTGACTAAAGATGAACTAACGATGTGCACTTTCTCAATTAAATCGTACTTTAAAGCCTGTGTTCTTGTTTGGGGGTTTATAAACTATGTGTTTATTAGAGTGAGAAACAGTGATATTTATAGAAATGTTCTCTGGTTGGCAGGTTCTAGAATTTTCATAAACCAGTTTAGTTCATTGACTTGGGATATAGCAACCTCTTCACAAAGGGGAGGTAGGGAGGTGAACAGCTACAGGAATGAGGGAGAGGCATACATATGTTTTTACTTGTCTCCTTCAGTCTAAAGTGATGCCAAGACTTACTTAAGGGAACCCAGGTCTGCCCTTAGCTCTAAGCCAACAACTCCCTCTCAAGGAACAAGAGACTTAGGTTGTTACTTACCTGATGTTTATTTTTGTTGATGAAATAGAATTAGGACCAGAAAAGAAGCTAAAGTAGTGCAAATATTTAAAAAATATAGTAGCCCGAGCGGAAGAAAAAAGTTATCCCTCATGCAGAGTCTAGAAGCAGGTGATTTTGAACGACAGCAAAATAACTCTGCTTACATTTTAGTAATTGTTTCTATATTTATATATATATGTGATATATATAATATAATCCTATATATTTTATTGTGTATGTTTAAAGATGTCTCTTTTGAGAAGAAATCCATCAGTCTCATTAGACTGCCAAAGGGGTCCACAACACATAAAGAACCCTGGAATAGAGATACAGTTAAAGCTACTGAGAGGACTTCGGAGAACTAACCAGAAAAACAAAGGGAAAATAAGGTTTCCAGAGTACCTTTGGAGGACATCCTTCATTCCCACCCCCCTATCTAATTTATACATTCAAAGAAAGCACTGGAGGAATTGGGGAGGGTGGATGTCCAGCCAGCCCTAGAAGTGACTAAGGCCACAAGAAGAGAGAATGTCCCTTTTATAACCTGAGAGCTCCATCTAGAGGGTGAGAATCATGGGATTAGACCTATAACTTAGTTCCATAGACTCACAGAGTATTAGAGCTAGAAGGGACCTAAGAATTCACCTCATTACTCACCAGTTCCTCATCAGCCTTCCCAAGGACACCTGACTATACCACTCTAAACTCCTCTGGCCCAGTAAGCCATTTGTCTGTGTAGCACCTCTAACTCTCATGGCATTGAACCTTGCCCTCCTGCCTTCATTTACCTCTGAATCCAGCTTCCTTAATAGCCCATAGTGATGAAGAGACACTAATCCTTGGAGAAATATGGAGGATATTCAGGGTCCCTGGGGCCCAGACTTTATGTGAAGTATGTCAGGTGGTATGGACTTGAAGAACAAAAAGGAAAAGGGAAAAAAGAGATCGAGGTACCATATATGAGGGGAATAAAAGTAAAGAAAATGAGTTTGCTGAAGCATAGATGGAGATATGACTGGGATCAGCTTCTTAGAAATTCTGAATTGTTTTAGAATGACTAAGGGAAAAAAGAAGCAAAATGAGAGGCCATGGGCACATTGAGAAGATGGATAGGGGAGTTCACAGAACGGTGCTTCTATTGCATTTCCTAAACTCAGGAATCCAAATGGAATCTTTCTTTCTCCAGTACCAACCCAAAACGTTTGATAGATTACAGCCTGCCTCAAGAGGCTAAAAGATTGTCATACTGCCTAGTGAGTGCATGATGAGAAGAGAATAAATGACTGATGGTTTCCTTACAATCTCATGTTTTCCTATGAAGTTTTCAATTGTACCCATTATTTTGAGATGGGTTGCACCCATTTGCATATGGGTGCAAAAGGGGTCTGTGACACACAAAACACAAAGAATCTCTGGAATAGAAAGCCAGAGCTTACTGACAAGACCCTAAATAGCTAACTAACAAGAAAAGGAAGGATGAAGTTCCCTGAGCACCTTTTAAAGACACTCCTCACCATCTCCCCAACTCATTCAACTACTTAATTCTCTCTTGTTATTTACATAGTTTTAATATCTTAATTAAATGTAGTTTCTTTATAGGATTAGTGGGCATGATCTAGAGCACAATTATATACCCCACAAGAACCACATTGAACCGTGGGAAATAGCAAGAGGCTCTAGAATCAGACTTCTCAGAAACTTTAGATCTGGGTTAAACTAACATTGAGTCTTCCCTAACCTGGAAAGATATGGACACTCTAATCTTATTTCCCACTGTTTCCCAAACTGATTTATCCTTTCTAAGTGTATCAATCCAGTCACTATAGACTAAAAGGACATGTTCCTTCTCATCTGTCTTTCTCATGATGTTCCTCTTCTAACAAGGCTTGTTTAGTGCCCCTTCAAATGCTCTCTGCCTTCTAAAACTGGCCAATCCCACCTTCTCTGCGAAGCTTTTCCCCACCGCATACTGTGTGCATTGGATTATTTTATGGGCCTCATTATAAGGGGGAAGTTGTATATGAAAGAACTATAACTCCAAAGAACTATTCCTCAGTCAACAAGGTTTATTCCTTCCAAAGAGAAAAGAAAACAGAGTCTGACCCCAAGCAATTTCAAGATCAGCTTACTCAAAGGGACTGTCAGCAAGCTGAGGTTCATCTGGTGTGCCTGCGGAGACCTGCTCTTCTTTCATCCCTAAACACAAGAAGTTTTGCATTTTCATTACATGGCTCTAGAGTAAGGTCTAAGTACATTAGCCATGGGTAGGCCCTAGGGAGGGCAAATAACTACAGCTTGTAAAATGCCTGACTAGCAGAGTAGAGATTGTTCTCATGGTACAAGGAGAGCTCCGGTTTAGACTCAACTCCTTGAGAACCCCTTGGCTGTATTGTGCTCATCTTCAAGCTATCAGCTCAACTATTGCCAATGAACAAAGGAAATGCTTTTTTTCGTTGAGTGTTTTTTAAACTAACAAATCTGTTCCCTCTAATCCAATTCCATTATATCCGTTCCCTCCCTCCACCCCATTGAAAAATAAAGAAAAAAGAACAAATTCCTTTTAAATATACACAGTCAAGCAAAACAAATTTTCCTGTGGGTTGTGTACAAGAATATACATGTCTGATTTTGCACCCTAATTCCATCATCTCTTTCAGGAAGGGGAGAGCATGGTTTATCTGTGATCACTGGGTATCATAGATAGTTACTGAGTTGATTACAGTTCTTATAGTTGTCCTAGTATAAATTGTTCTCCTGGTTTTGCTTGTTTTGCTCTTCATCGCTTTATAAAAGTATTCAGATGGTTCATTTTTATATTATTGATGTTCAGTATG
Source organism: Gracilinanus agilis (assembly GCF_016433145.1). Taxonomy (NCBI): domain Eukaryota; kingdom Metazoa; phylum Chordata; class Mammalia; order Didelphimorphia; family Didelphidae; genus Gracilinanus; species Gracilinanus agilis. The sequence goes on from NC_058131.1 coordinate 216,992,252, forward strand.
AATTATTATTCTGTTTCTTTTCACTTCACTCTGCATCAGCACAAAAAAGTCTTTCTGTTAAATCACTTACTTCCTTGTTTTTATATAGCACAAGAGTATTTTATCACATTCACATGCCACACTTTATTCGGCCATCACAAAAGACTGAAAGGAAGGAGGCTCTAACTTTTTTCAACAAAAGGACATTTTCAGAAGCACCTTTAATAATATTTCATTCGTCAGTGATTAATGAATTGAGTCACTCATTCATCCATTCACTCCCAACACATTTACCAAGTAATTACTCTAAGGAATGGTTGAAGGAATTGAGGATATTCATCCTGGAGAAGAGAAGGCTTTGTGGGTATACAATATCTATCTATAAGTATCTAGAGTATTGTCATATAAAAGAGGGATTGAATATGTTCTTTATTGGGAACAAACTTGGTGAAAATTATAGATTTACACTTAATATAGTTGCAGATTTAGGCTTAACATAAGGAAAAACTTGCCAGCAATCAGAGCATTTGAAACATCTTCATAAGGGGCAACTATGGGAGCAGGGGTTCTAAGGATGTGCTCTTTCCTCATAGAATTTCCCTTGACCGTCTGGATAGAGTGACAACTATCCACACCATGCTGTATACTCCTCAGGAAATGAAACATAATAAAAAACTCAGTGAGGAAGCATTGAACTACCTGTTATAAATTGGTACCAAGACAACATTAAGATACTCAATATAGATTGTGCCCCAAGCCAGCCTGCTAGAAAGATCATTGAGAAAGATAGTATCAAGAAGAAATATGTAAAAGAAATTAATGATCTCTTCTATGATGCCAAGTCTCCAACCAAAATCCTAGCTAATCAATAGAATAAATATATGAAGTAAAATTATAGTGCCATTTTAACCCTTTTAAGTTAAAATGGAAAAACACCAAGAATGTGCCCTAGATTACTAAACCAGCAAAGATGTAAGGATGCATATTTCTGAAGCAGAGAAACCTCTGGACTTAATGTCTGTGTTCTAAGTTATGAGCACTTGATTTTGTGTGAAACAATTAATTTAAAATTAATATATCTTTTCCCATAGTTTCTGTGTTTCAAGTCTTACCTGGAATATGTTTTAATACTATATTTTAGTTTGTTTTTTTTAAAAAAGGAGAATGGGCTACCCAGGTAACCATTGGATATTGTCAAGCAGAGATTGGATGAATACTCATCAAGAGGATTACAGAAGGAATTCTTGCTCAGGAATAGGTTAGATTTGACAGTTTCTGAAATTCCTTCTAACTCAGATTCTAGGATTTTGCACTAACATCAGAGACCTATGCTCTGCACTACATTAAGAGAAAGAATGCTGGCCTTGGAGTCATGAGAATTCCAGGTTCAAATCTTCCCTCCAACACTTGTTAGCCATGTGGCCATGGACAAATGATGTCAAGTCTTTAAACCTCAGTTTCCTTCTATATAAAATGTGATTGATAATGTTTGTACCTTCTACCTTATAGGGATGGTGTGATGATCATGTTAAAAACTATATGCCTGGCATTGCTATCATGATTAGAAAAGAATCTAACAATAATCTAAGGTAAAGTGTGATAAAAGAATTATAATCTCATCATTCAACTCAAACTGCTCTCTCCAAAGTTACTAATGTTCTCTCATTTGATAAATCTAATGACCTTTTATCAATTCTCATCCTTCAAATCTGCAACATCTGCCACTGTCAATCAACCTCTTTTTGATTCTCTCTCCTTTCCAGGTTGTCAGGGCTGTAGTCTTTCGTGATTCTCCTCCCACCTATCTTACTGGTCCTTCTCAGGAGCTTAAATTCTACTTCCCTTATGAGGCCTTTTCCAGTTCTTTCCACTAGTACAATCTTCCCTTTGTCCATGGTTGTCTATCAAGTATGCTCTGGTTTTGTTTCCCTAAGCTAAACCTACTACATCTTCCCCCTCAGAGTTATAGGGATACTTTGGGGGTCTAGGTATCTTTTCTCTACTGCCATAGGTTTAACCCCCAATTGGTTTTATTCTCCTCACTCCAGTGATTAGTGCTCCAGTTACATTTGACTATCTGACAACACAGACTTTACAAAGAGATAATAACTTTGAATACACAGCAATAACAAAAATATAAACATTTGGCATATACTCTCTCTAAAACCACTTTGGCCTCTATGGAGAGTGAGTTCAGACTGTTTCTTCATATGTAGCACCAAGTTAAAGTCCAAAGGTGGCATCACTGATGCCTCAGCTGCCACTGGGGGTGTTCCGAAAAGTTACTCCCAACTGTCACTCATTGATCCTTGGGACTTTGACTTAGAGATGGTTACAAAAATTAAAAGGAACTTAAATTCTTGAAATCCTAATGACTCAGACTCCCAGAGGGTCCCTTTCCTCACCTTTCAAAACTCACAGCAGTCAGCGCTTCCAGATTAATCTTATTGTAAAACAAAAAAACATAGTTTAGCAAAGGACCAAGGAGCTTTCATGGGGCCACATGTTGACCTTGGACAATAAGGGCTATTAGGCTCCTCTTCCCTCTTTTACATCACTCTTTTTCACTGGATACCAAATGCAAAAGCACTAAACCAAGAAAAGAAATCTACCAAGAAGATGCCACCAGTTCTAGTTCTGTGAATGTGGCCAGTTAAAGATTCTGCTGTTTACCATGGAATTAGCAGACCAGAAGCTAGTATAGAACATGTACACTTACTCCACAGTGTCTACAAGGCATTCCCATTCCACATCATCACAACTCTCCTGGAAGCAGACTCTCTAGGCTTTGCCAAATGTGGAAGTTTCATCAGCAGAAAAAAGTGATGCACAATCCCCCTTTGCAGTGTTTGTGTGTCATCTCCTCCTTAGAATGGCAGCTTCTTGAGAGTAGGGGTTGTGCTTTTTACTTATTTTGAATCCTCAGCATTTATCTCAGCAGCAGACACATATATAAGAAGCACTTAATGCTTGTTGATTGACTTTAAAAAACCCTAACACTTATTAAGTGCTAGAAACTGTGGTAGGTACTTTACAAAGATCACCTCACTTAATCCTCACAACAACTCTTGGAGGTGGACATTCTTATTATCTTCATTTTATAGTCAAGGAATAGAAGCAGGGAGAAGTTAAGTGACTTGTCCAGGGTCACATATATAAGAAATGTCTGAGGCTGAATTTGAATCCAAGTCTACCTGATTCCAGGCCAACATTCTATCTACCAAACCACTTGTTTACCTCTGAAAGCTCAAAGGAGGAGATCACTTCTGTAATGCAAGGATACAACAGAAGCTTTTGCTCTTGCAAAAGTCAACTGTAAACAGCCCTGGCAGTTAAGTCTTAGAATGTTCAAAAAAGTCAGTTGGAGTCTGAGGCTTGAAGAGAGCTGAAGTTCCAACTAGGGTTCAGCTTTTGGCTTTTGGCTTGGCTTGGCCTGTGCTTTTGTCTCTGGGCAATTTGAACCTAGCTGATTTCTCTGGACCTCTCCCTGACCTCTCCATATTACAACCCTGTTTATTTTCCCTGAATTTCCCTTTGGGCTCTAGGAGGAAGGGTGGTTTTGGTGATTAGACATTTGTGGGTTTAGTTTTCTGTAGGCAAGTAGGACATCCTTAAAACAAGTTATCCTTTATTTAATTGATCTAGTAAATACCTTACTTTAAGGCAGTCAAATCTTCCTGACTGGGAGAGCAGGCTCCAAACCCTCTCTCCTTCTGATTAATCCTGATATTAATAAATCCCCTTTGTTACCTATTCAAGCCTCTGGTGAATCATTGTATCTAAATTAAGGCAAGAGGAAAGGAATTGTTTTCTTTTATTTCTTGAGGGAACTGCGGGCATCTATCTTGGCAGGAAGTCCTTACCCGAGACTTCCTGCACCCATTGGTTTGACTGGCAGGAAGGAGCCCTCTCGACTCCTCCCTCAAGGGACTTTAGAACCCAACAAGAGAAGCCCTCTAGCCAGATTTGAACATTTCTGACTGGCACAACTCCTTTGTGTCTATAGAGATACCTTTCCTGCCTTGAAGGGGTTAGCCTATCTCCCCCAGTGTCCTCTGCTGTGACTAGCCTATTTGGGCAGCCCCTCCTGAATACTCCCATCTACTCCCTTACCATCCAATATACCATCTCATTCATCCCTTCCCTAAACTCAACTATCCCCTCCATTCCTCCCCATATCACCTCATCCACCTTTATCCCTCCTTTTATCCAAGAATTTTACTTCACTTCTTGATAACACTTTCTATGGGGACCAAATAGGAGAGTAATTCATTTCAGCAAAAGCATTTAAATGCCTACAACGTGCTCAGTGCTGTGTTAGTAGCTAGACATTTGACAAATAAGATTTCAATAGCTCTAGCCCAGTGGTTCCCAAAATTTTTTGGCCTACTGCCCCCTTTCCAGAAAAAATATTACTTAGCCTCCTGGAAATTAATTTTTCTTTATTTTAATAGCAATTAATAGGAAAAATAAATGTACCTGTGGCCATCACTGCTCTCCTGGATCTCTGCAGCACCCACCAGGAGGCAGTAGCACCCACTTTGGGAATCACTGCTCTAGACTATGGGTTCGGGGACCAGCAGTTGTATTTTACAAAATTAGAGAACAGTGGAATGCTTCGTGGGCTTACTCCAGTTGAGTCAGCAGGTCGGCAGCTAGGCACAGCACAATTTTTCCACACACTGATCATTTGTGGCCATGTGGTCCTGCAGCCCTAATGTAATTTAATCATCTTCAATTCCTGGGGGAGATGGGGCTAGCACAGTTTGGGGAGGAAGAGTTCTCATAAAAGCCCAGTGATGGAGAGAGACTGTCAGTAAGGCTGTTCAGCTTCTCCATCCGCTGACTTTGGAGTCCATCAATACTTCCTGGTACTGATGCTTCTCCCTTAACATCCTGACACAAGTTTCACAGGAACTGGCAGGGGAACCCTGCACAACATGCTAACCCCCAAAACATAAAGATCTGCTGAAACATTGATGTCTGCTACTAAATATGCCCCCTTGTCAATCTATAAAGGAGCTTGGGGTGGGAGATAGCGAGGCTGTGTTATCAGAGGCTAGCAAAGTCATTTCAGCTCAGAGGCATTTTTTTCAAGTTCTTACTGCCAGTCAAAGTATCTACAAGTTGATCATAAGCATTTATTGTTATTAATAATAATTTAATATTTATATTTTGTATAGCATTTACAAAATAATTATAACAATTAATTAAAAAATTAAGAAGTTGAAAAAACTAAAAAGCAGTTATAACAAAAAAACTAATATTTATATAGTACATACCATGTGCTAGGCACCATGCTAGGTGCTTTACAATTATTATCTCATCAAATCCTCACCACAACCCAGGGAGGTAGCTGCTATTATTATCCCATTTTGCTAATGAAGAAAGTAAGACCAATTTAAGTGACTTTCCCAAAGTCACTCAGTCAGTAAGTATAGATTCAAACTCAGGCCTTGTTAACTCTAAATCCAGGGCTCTGACCATTATACCACTAAATGAATATTTTATATATAATATATGTATATGTATATGTGTGTATTAGACAATGTATCTAACTCTATAGATATAGATATAATAGATAATGGCCTTAACAAAGTGATTAGAGTTCATCATTACCTCTATGGGAACAAGATTTGTAGATCCACTGGAAAGAAAGGGGGAAATGGAGAAGGGGGATCCTTTTCAGTCTTAACACCATCTTAAGTCTTTGCTTATTTTCTAAGAATTAATCAGTTCTCTAGGAATAACATGATAGTAATAATTATTTTATGTATTATATAACAATATCTGAAATGGGGAGGCATCACCTGGAAGAACCAGGAAAGGTTCTTGCACAAGATAGGATTTAATTTGAGTCTTAAAGAAAGACAAGAAAACCAAGATGAGGCACCAGGACATTAGGAGCACCAGAAACACTCAGTACAGAGGTACAGATCAGATTTGTTTTTGGGGAACGGCTGGTAATGCAGTGTAGTGTGTGGGAGAGAGTAAGATATAAGGAGGCTAGAAAGGTAGGAAGGGGGAAGGAAAACAACAGTTTTTAACTCCAAACAGAGGAATTTAGGCATTATCTAAGGGTCAGGAATAAAAGCAAAAACAGTCCCCTGTCCTCAAGGAGTTTACAAATAAACAGAGACCCAAGTTCACAGGTGTCAAGTTAAATAACTAAAATTATTAACATACAATAATTCTTATGATTTTTTATATCTTAAAAAACATTAACATGTCATGTCTTCCTTTTGGTTTTTATCACTTGTTTCACCTGCTTTGGCAGTGAGTTTATCCATCTTTAATTCTTCAGCATGAAACCACACTTTATATCACAGTGAATATTAAGCATGCTTTTGACAAATAAGTCTTCCAAGTCTAGCCTTGAGTTGCTCATAGGTTTTTCAATAGGACTTAAATCAGGTGAGTTTTCAGGTCCAGAAGCATGTTTAAGCCCTACCTCTTAAATAAATTTCTTGATCTTACAGCACTGTGAAAGGTCCTATCCTGTTTCTTCTTCCCTTGGGAATTTCTGTAATTCTGAGACAATTCTTTCTCAGTATATCAGTGAATTGATCTAAGTTTGTCATTTCCTCTATAGGAGCAAGGGAAAAAACACAGGAGAAGGAGAGATGTTTTATAGTCTCATCCTTGGTCTTCAGTTTCTATCAGTTTTTTTTTTATTTTTAAACCCTTAACTTCTGTATATTGACTTATAGGTGGAAGAGTGGTAAGGGTAGGCAATGGGGGTCAAGTGACTTGCCCAGGGTCACATAGCTGGGAAGTGTCTGAGGCCAGATTTGAACCTAGGACCTCCCGTCTCTAGGCCTGGCTCTCAATCCACTGAGCTACCCAGCTGCCCCCTTCTATCAGTTTTGCAGCAATAACATGGTGGCCTAATGTCATTGAAAGCACACAGGCATAACCACTGATATCGCAAAATGAAACTATAGGAAATTACAGCTTTTGTTGTTGTTATTATTTGTTTTTCCCCTCATGGGCACTTTCCTTTGCATTCTGGTATTATCAACACCATTTCACTGTGAGCTTGAATGGTTCTTAAAATGTTTGACTTCCCCACACCAACACTGCAAGCATCACACAACAGTTTCATGATCACCTGATGATGATGCCTAGATTGTACAGGCTCGCCCATATTTCTCCTAACATAGGTTTTGGTATAACCTTGAATGAAAAAGTATGTTTCAGAAGAAAACTTTTTTCTAATTTTTACTCTATAGACCTTATTTAGGACATCTCCAAAATCTGACTTTTGGGACACCCTATATTATGCCCTTTATAAACCTATCACAAATTTTTTTCTTTATAAACTACAGTAAATAACTTTTTAAAAACCAGTATTACTTATTTTCTTAATGTCAGGAAATCTACACCACATTTTAGAGGAATAATAACAAACTTTCGAGTTGCCAAATCACTCTGAAAGTCAGTGCTTTTTTTCTGGAGATTAATTAAGTTATTTTGTAACAACAATGTCATTTCTTGATATTTTTTGTTTTCAGTGGCACTTTACATGTGTGTGTGTGACTGATCCAACTTCATTGTGTGCTTGAAATATCCTTGAAATGATTGACTTCAACACCAACAGCCAGTGCAATATCTCTAAGAGTCATTGAAGTATACTCTTTAAGAATTACAGGTATTTCATATTTCCCTGAAGTAATTACCCATTCTTAGAAATCACAGAATTAAAAAAGATAATCACGAAAAACAATAAAAATGTGTCTACTTTTGCCAACCCAGCATACAACTGATAGAAAAAGTTGGGGAAAAAACAAATCCATCTGGTTTCATTTGATTGAGTAAGACTTCTGAGTCAGCCTAATGTCAGTGAAAGCACACAGGCATAACCACTGATATCGCAAAATGAAACTATAGGAAATTATAGCTTGAATCAAGTAATGTATATATTGTATTTATACTCACTCTGTGCACAAACATAACTAACTCTCCTCCCATCTATACATCACTATGTATACCTCATTTAGATCTGAATTAAAAGCAAAACTTGAAGACATACCTTTTACTTGTACACACTGTGATACTGAGAGATACCTTTCAGGGAATTTGGACAATGTTTCTGGCATAAGCTCCAGAAAAAAATATATAAGCCAAATTATCCAGAGATATTTCTAATCTAAACCCCAAAGTGAATGTGAACAGTTCATCCTGAAAATAAACCAGATATGATGGCAGAAGGTGATCCTTTTACCACCTTCTCAAGATCAAGTAAGCTACTATCTCCTCTGGATTCTCTTGCCATAGGCACTCCATGAAGGTCTTGGATCATTTTGGGTCTGCAAGTTGACATTCTCAAAAATAGAAAAGATATGAGGGATCATGGTCTTCTTCAGGCAAAAGAATCTCCAATATTTAAAAGTAATTACTAGACAATAGCTAGTTATTTTTCTGCCAAGATCTTGGTGCTTTCTTAAGGGCTAAATTAACAACAACAACAACAACCATGTTTCCTTAGACCAACACAAAATAAAGTTATGATACGGAATTCTGAGATCAGCATTGTAAGACTTCTTGCCATTGTGTTCGACCTTTACTTGATAACATTATATGCTACAATGTATATAACAAGGGGTCATTTAGTCTTTGTTTGAGAACTGACAATGAGGGTAAACTGGCAAAGAGGCAAACTCTGTACCTGCTAAGGCAATCCATTCTGCTTTTGAACAAGTTTAACTGTTAAGAAAAGGGTCTTAGTTTGAAGTCGTAACTTTTCTCCCTGCAATTTCCACCTATTTCTTCTGATTTTGCCCTTTGAGATCAAGAAGAGGGAATTGAATTTTTCTTTCACGCAGTAGCCCTTCAAATATTTGAAAACAGCTATCATATTCCCTCATCCAAGTCTTCTCTTTTTCACATTTTAATTTATCTTTTATATATTTTTGCTCTATGTTTTTCATGCTCAAGATCATACTACTTCTGAGAGAAAGCAAAAACAAAATAGAGATGGAACAATCGTGCCTTTTTTTCTATTGTATGTGATGATCATCCAGTACACCCAGAACAGTGAGCCTATCCCTCCTTTGCCCTTCCTTTTGCCCCTTATACAGCTTTTAAAAAGTCTTTTGCGGTTGTTTGTTATCCTTAGCATTCATTTAACAACTCAGTTCCAACTGTAGCTTTACTACCACTTCTCACAGGTCCATGACATTCTTTCGTCTTCATGATCAGCTATTTGCCCTTGCTTAAAATCAATTTTGGTTCATAAATTCCCGGTACGTCTCTTTGAGGTTCTTTAAACATCTTCCCGTTTCTTCCCCATTGAAATAATCTGCATTTTTGTTGGCAGAATTTAATTCTTGAGAACCTTCCATTTTTGTTGGTCCACATCCACTTTAGAATTTCAGATTTTATCCTGTCTCCAAATTCATAAAATCTAGGTTACATGGGAGATTGCACATGGAGGACACTGTCAGATGAAGACTGGTCTCAGGGAAATGAGTTTCCTCCAAGCAAACCCTCTACCTGAATGTCAAAGATTTTCTCCACAAAAATCGTGACTTTCCAGGGAGAATCTCTTAGGACAAAGCTCCTCCTTTAGCTTGATGGGAATTGTAGGCTGAGACAAAACCTCCCTCCAGCTTGGTCAAAATCCAAGAACGAAGTGAAGTTCAATTATTTCCAGTTGTTGACTCACAATTCCTTTCTACCCAGAATCCTTTCCCAGGGCTTCTCTCACAATTCCCTTCCTTCAACTAACCCTAGAAATCAGACTATCCCTAATTTATTCCTACACTTCTCTCTATCACAAACTCCTAGATGACTTAGTTACTCTCCCAAGGTTCATGTATTTTCAATTTTTATGACTTCTTTATTAAATGGTCCAGAATGTCTTGCATCTACTAAACAATCAATAAATGTTTGTTGAATTAAATTGAGTCTATTCCTTTCCCACAGCAGGGGAAAAGAGAGTTTGAGGAAAGGCTTTGTCATTCAGCTAATACTCTGAATGGAAAGAAATACAGGAAAAAAATGCCCTGCTCACTTCCATCCCTCCATATTTCCCTCCATAGGGGAGCCCATGGTGTTCCTGGATCTAGAATCCCAGAGGCTGGAGATGAGTTGATGTCTGGGAATGACCCAGTCAAAGACCTACAAGGTGACTGTCAAGGTTAAGACATGCATTTACCCCATCAGCAGAAATACAAAACCCTTCCTGGGGCCCAGGCAATGGATTATGGCTTTGTATAATAACCACATACATAGTGCCCTCCAGTGGGCAAGTGAGGAAATCAGTAAAAAAAAAAAATAACAGTAATGGTAATCCCTCCTCTGTCATCTACATTTCAGTGACTGATTTTCAAACTACATTCTTGTCCATTATCTCATCTGAATCTTATAAGAATCCTCTGGTTTAGGCAACCCAGCGATTTATATACATAAAAAAATGACAGAGCACGGATTTAGAAGGTGTCACAGAGGTTATCTAACCCAAACCATGCCATCTGACAAAGAAGCTTAAAGTCAGAAACCGTGCGACTTGATTCAGCCCACACAAGCGAGTGAGTAGCAGATTTGGGACTAGAAATTGCACTCTTGACATGCAGCAAAGTACTGTTTCTATGATTCTGCACTGGCAAACATTCAAACACGGTGCCCTTTAGTATCCAAACAGTAGAACCGTGGAGTTTCATTGCTGAGAGAGGAGTAGGCGCATACTGCACCAGGGTTAGCTGTGCCATTTGTGGCGATATAACTTGACTTTTTCCTCTTTGTCTGCAGATAAAAAGAGTGACCCCTGGCTTCATTAGTCCTCCGCTCTAGCCACTGCAACAACCCACCTCTGGAATGTCAATGTGACCTCTAAGTCTCCATGGACTCACAAACCCCCAGGAAAATGCTGCCTTTTCCTTGCAAATCGTGTGACTCTGCAGTATGAAATCCTTTTGAAAAGGATAATTAGCCCTCAAATTGGTTTTGATTTTATTTCATTTTCTTGCCTTCAGTTGACAAATGGGGAGATTGTGTTACTTCCCCAGCACGGAGAAACAAAGCTGCCTGATTTCTTCTATTCCTGCAGGATCCCATGACTGAAAAGCCCTGCCCATGTGGAGTGCTGTGGTTGATGGAAGGAAGCACCTAAAAGCATTTTAATTTCAGTGTGCTCTAGCTATTATGTCCAATTATGGGTGTGGGGCAGTCACTACCCTCTCAGCAAAGAAGCTATTCTCCCTCCACTCTTTTAAGAAGGGGAGGTATAGTAAGGAGGAGGGGGAGAGCTGAAAAGCTAGCTTTTCTTTAGAAAGGATCAGCTGGCCTCCGTTCCTATGGGACAACCAGTCACCTGCCAGACCCACACTAAGCATCAAAGCAATCTTTCCGAAAGGGTCTCCCCACTTGGCCATCATTTCTCTATTCTTCACCTCCCAAAGGGCAAAACTAGAATTTGTAGGCATTGTAGAGTGTCAGGTTCAGATTAGATAAAGGGAAAAGCAACATGATAATTAAACCTGCTCAAAAGGCAAATGGATTGCTTGGGGAGATAATAAGACCCCCCCACACACCATTCAAGGACTTTTAAAAAAGGCTGGGTGACTAGTTGCCATGTATATTATATAGGCTGATTCTTTTTTTCAGGTTTAAATTTGACTAGGTAGCTACTGAGGTCTCTTCCAAAACTGGAATTCTGTGGTGAAGTCAATAAGCATATGGTGTGTGAGGCACTGTGCTTAGCACTGGATATACAAAACCAAAATTCCTCAAGGAGCTTACATTATAAAGGGGGAGGCAACGTGCACATATGCACACAAAACCTATAAAAGAGTCAGTCAATGAGCATTTGTTAAGTACCTACTCTGTGCCAGGCACTATAATAAGAAAAAGAGATACAAAGAAAAACAAACCAAAAAAAAAGTCTCCCTTCTAGAGGAGCTCTCAACCTAATGGGAAATCAACAGGCCAATATTTATATAAAAGCAAGATGTAATGAGGATAAATCAGAGATAAAAAAGGACTAGGAAAGATTTTTTTTTTTGCTACAGGTAGAATTTTAGCTGAGACTTAAAGGAAGAAGGGAAAACTGGTTTAGATTTCTATTAAAGAGATCAAAAATATAGATCTGGAAAGAAACTTAGAGGTTATTTAATCTAATACCCTCTGTTTACAGAAAAGAAACTGAGGCTATATGCCTTGCCCAAGGTCAGACAGGTGACAGGTATAGAATCCAAAATCAGGCGTTGTGACACTAAATCCAGTGTTCTTGATAATATTGATGTTTTCCTTTCAAATACTGATAACTCTACTCTAATAGTCTACTACTCTTGTGTTTCAACTTCCCCTATAGAACACAAGTCAACCTTGCCTACTTTACACATAGGCAGGAGGCACAACTCTCATGTGCTCAAAGCCTTTATTATTCACATTAATTATTTCTCTGATACTCTGACTTCATGTTACTATATCTTTTCACTGCCGGTGAAATCCTCCTTCCCCCACTGAAATTTTTCACTTATACCTTTAGAATGGCTCCAATTCTAAGATCACAGACTCAAAATTTCTTTCTTTGGTCAAAATCTCCTTAATTTTAACTTCTATCATCCTTTCTGAAACCATTTCTCTACCTTATAAAAATCTTCAGGCCCTTGAGTCTTTCTTCTGTCAATACACTAAAAATCCCTTCTAGATTCACTTGCTTTCCTAAACAATCCATCTGAATAAGTTCATTTTTAACTTTTGCTGGACTAACTAAACTTTAAAGATTTTATGGCATATATCATCCTTCCTCTTCCCTTCTTCCTATCCTCATCCACAGAGAGCATGAATTCTCTGAGCATTTCTTGGGAGCAAAACATTCTATGAACATTCTTTAATTTCTAGGTAGACTACTCAAGTGCTTTCTTGTGGTCCAGACCTAGTAAGTTACATGAGTATTCATTTTCATTTGTATATTCTACTTGTAAAAATAACTAGGTATTTTTTGAATTTACATTTTTCATATTGCATTTTAACTTTTGTTGTATTATCTTGTTTCATTCTACTCCCTACCAACACAAGTAAATTTTTTAAAAGATGTTTCATTGATGTCTTTTGTTTTTACACCGTGCTATCATTTCCAGATAGCCTCCTTATTTTTTTTTCTTTCTCATCTGGCACTTTTAGCCTCTCTCATTGATCATCCATTGAATCCCCTTTTTCAATCCCCTTTACTAGATGGTCCCCGTGGTCTGCATTCTCTATTCCTTTACCCACATTACTAGAGAAAGTTACTAAATGCTACTGAATAGTTCCACCACCAATACATATTTTCTAACCTTGTCTGGTGTTTGGTGATGCTCAGCAATGCCTCTATTCCTCTCTTGTTGACTTCTGCTTTCATTCCCTAAAACAGTTTCTCCTTTCTTTTCTACCCTCAGTCTCATTCCCCTCACTCTCAGCAAATGATATCACCTGTTTTATTGAGAAGAGGAAAACCATCTTGCTATGAATTCCCTCACTTATCTCATTTACACATCAAAATGTAATTGTATTTTCATCCATTATCATCCCCTTTCGACCTGTTTTAAATTATTCTCCCTACATCTTAAGAGTAACCCTTGCATTAATGTTTTTAATACTATTCCCTCTTGTCTCTAGGAGGCCTTGCTCCATCCATCACACCCTTTCCCTTTATCTCCATTCTCTCAGTTCCTTCTCCTCCAAATTCAAGTATATTAAGCTCTCATCTATGCTTTGACCATTCACACTGGTGATGGCTAACTCAGGCTACCAGTATTTCCTTCACCAGGGAACTTCTCCAATAATCTACATTAAATTCCTCCATTGATTTACAATTGTGCCCTTGCCACAAGAATGTACTATGATCTGCTTTCTGCTCCCGTCATTTGACAAAAACTACTCTTTTTGAATGATTCCCTAAACATCAATCCAATGATCTTTTCTCAGAATCATTCTCCTTGGTTTCCCTGAAGTATTTGATATCATTAACAATTCTCTTACTTCTTGAAGTCCTCTTTTTCATATAGGTTCCATGAGATTACACTATCTCAAGTCTCCTCATTATGCTCAGGCAATTGTTTCTCATTTCCTAGAATCAATTCTCTTCTTCCTTCTGCTCTCAAATTAGGATATACCTTAGAGCTCAATTTTTATCCCTCTACATCAGAGAGACAATTCACTCATATAACTTCAACTATAGTCTCTTACAAGAATGAATCTCAAATCTGTATCTCTAGCCCTGATTTCAGCTCTAGTCCTACAATTCCTAAATGGATATATCTCAAATGCAAGTTTCTTAATTCAATTCATCATCTTTCCAATAAAATCAGTTTTTTGTCAGTATTCCCTATTTCTACCAAAAGTCTCACCACTCTGCCAAGTCTCTTTCACTGAAAAACTCATAGTCCTTAACACAGTCCTCTCTCTTTAAATCTTGATATACAAGATAGAGCAAAAATGTATTTACCACCTATTTTGTGGAAAACTCTACTGATTCTTCCTTTCCTATAGCTATTATCCTACTTTAGATCATTCGAACCTATAGTCTTTAAATAATCCCTAAATAATAGTCTCCTAAACAATCTTTCCACTCTCTCCCATGCAGCCTATATACTACTATTAGTTTAACTATCCTAAAACAGTTCTTTTAACAGGTCACCTCCTTGCTTAAAATGTTTCAATAACTCCCTGTGTCTTCTGAAATAAACTTCAAACTCCAACTCATAGAAGATAAGCAGAAAAGAAATGCCACTTTGGATAAATTCTAATAGCTGATATCTTAATGAAGAGTGTCAGTGATGTACCCAAGGTAAACAAAGAAAGATGTTACTTGTGTTGGGTTTTCCCCCTATTTTTGTGCTCTCCTGGGATCTAGAAAATAATCATTATAATGTTAATAGTAAAATCTGACATTAATAGCAAGCTTAGGCTTGCAAAATGCTTTGTATGACACATTTAACCAAGTAATAAACATTTAGTAAATGACTACTGTATACCTGGCACTGGGGCTACAAAAATCGTTACAATAAACCTGTAAATCAAAAGAGATTAAGTGATTTGCCCAGGATCACACAGCTAATAAATATGAAGGGTTAGATATGAATCAGTCTTCCTGACTCCAAGTTTAGTACCCAATCAACTTTATCACAAAGAAGCTAAACTTAATCTCAGTTATTTGTTTCACTCTTTCAGTGCCTTGCTTACACCTAACCATAATGAAGATCCATCTCTCTCCATTCTATATGTTAGGAGTTAAAATTTGGGTCAATAGCCACACTCGTTGTCTTATAAAATAGGGCAAATGTACAGAAAATCTTACCCATTCTCAAGCAATGTGTTCTAGAGATTTCTGCAAACATAAATCCACATGTATAGTTCCTAACATTAAATGATTCATATGGCTACCTCTTTTCTTTCTATAATTCTCTCCTTTATTCATTGTTCTTTTAGTTCTTCTCCAGACTGCACTAGAAATCAAGAAAATTTAAGTTCAAATCTCATCTCTCTGACACTACCTATGTGATCAATCTCAGTTTTCCAATCTATAAAATAGGTCTCATAGCATTAACAGAGCTGTTAAGGGGATCAAGTAAGATATTTCATTTAAACATTTTGCAGATTTGAAATTCTCATGTCAATGATGGTGATGATGACTGCTGCTGCTGCTACTATTAGAATTAAATTTAGGTTCTAACAGTTTTCAAGGTGATTCTTTAATAGTGGTATGACTGCTGGTATGCCCTACACTGGGGATAAATATGAAATAACCAAAGACTTTGCTGAAACAATTTATAAAAGAGAAAGATCAGGATCAGGAAAGGGTTTTGAGCAGATGACTTGTGGCCAAACTGTCTAAGCCTCAGACACCGTGACTCAGGCAAGTTAGTACAACCAAGTAACATAGTCCAGCCAGAGTTTAAATCAGAAACTAAAGTTGGAACCAATGATAAGATCATATACAAGGAAAATAAGTAAAAATAAAGGGTAAAATATGGGAGCCAGAATTAAGAGAACAGGAAGGACGGTCAATGAAATGGCTTCCACAAGGACAGATTTGAGACTACTTTGCTTCAAAGAGACTACAGAGAAGGGAAAATATGCATTTTATTATTTTACATGTACTGACACAAAAATTGATCATGTTCTGGGCCATAAAAAAGACATAGTTAAATACAGAAAAATATAGATTTTACTCCCTACACCTACAGATCATGATGCAATAAAATTTGTAGTAAATAATGATGCAATGAATAAAAAGTATAGGCCCACAATTTCACTAAAAATGATTTATTAGTGGCTGAGTGAAAGAGGAAATTATAAAAACAATAGCATATTATGTCAAAGATAATGACAACATAGATACTATATATAAAAATCTATGGGATGTAATCAAAGAAGTACTTTGAGGCAAATTTATATCAGTGAATATATCCATGAGAGAAAAGATTAAAAACTCAGAAAAGTAATAAGGCAACAGAATTATAAAAATTTTAAAGAAATATACAAGATCAGAAGAGAAATTAATACAATTGAAAAAATTTAATATAATTTGATTTAAGAATCCAAGAATTAACTCTTTCTTCTCTGGAATTCCTGCCTAGGACTTATGCTGTCCTGTTGGTGAGTGCCTCACGAGGGCTATTTATTATATCTAGCCATATACAACTATGAATCATTTTACATACTAGTCATTTGCCATAACTCAAGAACAATAATCAAAACAACACTGCCATTATTACTAGAAGGGTTGTTTCAATCTATTCACCTATGAATGGTCTCACCATCAATTCTGAATCAAAACACCTCTCCCTGATCACCATTTATATATATATAAAATCTCCCCCTATTTAAAATTAAGTTTTGCTCTGTTAACTGAATACATGATAATTTGGAGAAATGAACTAAAGCTAACAAATGGGAGGATAAGGAAAATTTTATACAAGAGGTAGCACTTGAGATGAATTTTAAACAACAGCTGAGATGAATAGGGAATGCATTCCAAGAATAAGGGATATCATGTATAAAGGCATGAAACAGGAGAGGGAATGTTAAGTTCAGGGAACAATTAGTCCACTTTGAATGGAACAGAACATGTAATGGGGAATAATGGGAAATATTCTAGAAAAGTAGAAGAGAGCAAAGATTAAAGAGAACTCTCAATGTTATACTGACATATTTAGTTCATATTTTATCCCAGAGGCAGTAAAGAACTGGTATACATTTCTGAGCAACATCTGTGCTTTAAGAATATTAATTTAGTAGTAGGATGGAGAGAGGGAGAAACTGGAAGGAGGGAGGCAAGTGAAAGAGGCTATTGCAATAATAGAGGTAAAAGATAAAAAGGACCTGGAATAGGATCCAGGAGGCAACTAAATAGCTTAGTGGAAAGCATGCTAGACAGGCAATCAGAAAGACCAAGTTCCAACCCTGATGAAGTCACTTAACCTCTAAATCTCAGTTTCCTCATCACTAAAATAGGTATAATTAAAGCACCTACCTCAGTGAGCATCAAATGAGTTAATATATGTAAAGTATTAGGAAAACCTTAGAGCAGGGGTCGGCAACATATGGCTCTTTCTGCAGGAGCCATAAAGTTAATTTTTTTTAGGTGCTGTTACAGGAGCGCTCACTGTTAGCAGTGTATGGCTCTCACAAAATTACCTTTTAAAAAATGTGGCGTTTATGGCTCTCATGGCCAAAAAGGTTACCGGCCCCTGCCTTAGAGTGTTATATACAAGTGAGATTAAATTATTATTAGAGTGGTAGATACTGAAAAGAGATGTGGGAACACATGCAAGAGAGTTACAACTAACAAGACTAAAAACATTGGATATGGGGGAAGAGTGATAGAGAGGAGAAAAGAGACAAAGATGGTGGTACTCTAGAGAAAAACAGGTAAGTTTGAAGAAAGAGTGGATTTTGTAACATCCATGATCTTAGTGGGATTAAAGCTGCCTCACAGAATTCCACAGTGCTCCCCAGAACTCTAGGAGAGGGGGCAGTTGGGGCAGTTAAGAACCTGGGTATAAAAAGAGTCAAGACACCCAACTTGCAAGGACACTTTGGACACTCCTTTTTCGGTTCAAGGGGCTGGGAAATAGACTTAGGTTGCTCTTTTTGTTAGCTCATCTCTGACCTCAGGGAGCAGAGTGTTACTTTGCTAGTTTACTCCAGAGACTGGAAAAATTACCTCAATTGCAAGATCTCAATTAATCTTCAATCAAAGTTACCTTCACCATCTTAAATTTAGTAACAGATTAGGAGAAAGGTTAGTTAGTGAGTGAGATTAAAGTTAAGTTATTCAAAACACTTTCCCCTTTGGGGAATGTGAAGCCAAGTTTATTGAAGATTTTAGATAGCTTACCTCTTCCTCATTCCTAAAATCTACTTCCTCTCTCCCCGTTTTCCTGAAATTAGTAAATCCCTTTCCTACTTAAATTTGAGAGCTTATGTGAAGTTATACTAGGCTATACCATCAATATACATTACCTAAGCAAAATCTTCATCTAAGTAAGCACTGATACAGCTTTTATCCTGAGAGCAAGTCTGCTGTACTGAAGACAACTTGAACCTTCACTATCCCAAGGTTTAGGGAATAGTCTTAAACAGTGGGAGTAGCTAATCTCAGTGGGATTATTTCCTATCAATCTACCACTTTAGCCCTGGATTATTCAAGCTTGTTCAGCCTCCATTATTTGACCTAAAGGAGATTCAGTTAACTGTTATTTCCTTCTGCTCTAACTGCCTCAAGAGGAGGAAGGGGAAGAATCCTATTCACTCCTACTCCTAATCCAGAACAACATCCTCCTTGTTCTGACTCCATTACCAATCATTGCAAATCTGACCCAATTCAACAGTTTGAAGGGTAATTGATCAATCAACTGATCCCTAATTACTTACTATTTTTCATGCATTTACTATGTGCCAGGAAATATTGTAGTCATGGGAAGATATAAAGGGAAAAAATGAAACATGACTTTCCCTCAAGGTGCTTACATTCTAAGGATGGGACAATATGGACATAAGTAAAGAAAGAGAATATACAAGATAAATACTGGGTAATTTGGTGAGAGGTGATATTAGGAACTTGAGGGACTGTAAATGAGTCCATGTATAAAAGGTGCTTGAGGACCAAAGAATTCTAAAAGGTAGAGGAAAGGAGACAGTGCATTCTAGGCATGGGAGATAGCTTGTACAAAGGCCTCATGGTAGGAGAGTGCTATGTGTCAGGAATATCAAGAAAGACACATTGGTTGAGTAGTAGGAGAAGAAAAGCAATAATATACTAAAAAGTAGGTTAAAGCCATTTTGAAGAGTCTTAAATGACCAAATGAGTAATTCATAGGAAAATAGGGTAGCCATTGGAGTTTATAGAGTAAAGGAATGAGATATTCAAACATGTTTTAGGAAAATCTCTGACTTTCATAGACCTGACTTTTCTGTTACTTTTAGTTAGTCATTGGTGATTAATATCACACATCCATTCAAAGAAGACTCTTATCCTTTGTCATGATCCCTTTCTCAACTATCTAACTATTTAAGCCTCCAAACACAGTGAAAATAAAGATTTAATCAAAGTAATCACAACTATAGTAGAGCATAGTATCATTAAAGTAAATGTCCCATTTACCCATTCATAAAGCCACAATCTCACAGCCCAAATCACCTCATTCTGTCTTCAGCATAAATTATGATAAGTATTATAATGGATAGAGTGTCAGTTCTGAAGTTAGGAAAATTCAACTTCTTAAACTCAAATCTGGCCTCAGACTATGTGACACTGGGCAAGTCACTTAACCCTATTTGCCTCAGTTTTCTCATCTGTAAAATGAGCTGAAGAAGGAAATGGCAAACCACTCACATATCTTTACCAAGAAAACCCTAAATGGAGTCATGAAGAATCAGATATAACTGAAAGAACTGGAAAACAATAAATATTTTATAATGACTAACAATTACATAGTGCTTTATGTTTTGAAAAATGCTTTTCAAATATTACTTCACCTTATCCTCACAACATTGGAATTTAAGTACTATTATTGTCCATATTTTACAGATGAAGAAACTGAGGCAAACAGCTAAGTGATTTAAACATGATCAAAAAGCTATTAAGTTTTAAAAAAAGCTATTAAGTATCTAAGGCTAGATTTGAACTCAGGTCTTCCTGACTTCAGAGTCAGCACTTTATCCACCGCATCATCTAAAATCAGAAGATTTCAATGAATACAGGACTTCTGAGATCTACTCGTCATCTTGCCTAAGGAAAAATAGCATTTGCATAGTCTGAGAGTCATTTTATCTAATTACAGAAGCTCAACCTTCTGGTAACTCCAGTCCATCTCTGTTATAACCTATCATACTGTGCAATCTAATAACAGCCAGTCAATAAGCATTAAGCATCTACTATGTTCCAGGCACCAGACTAATACCCAAGGAGACAAAGAAGGCCAAAAAACAGTTCTTGTTCTCAAGGAACCCACAATATCATGGCAGGGACAACATGCAAACAATTATGTTCAAATAGGATATATCCAGGACAAATATAAAATTATCAAGTGAATCAAGACAGAAGGTTCTAGAATCAAGAAGAATTAGAAAGAGCTTCCACTAGAAAGTGGCATTTTAGCTGGTTCTTTAGTGTCAAGGAGCCATGAGGTGGAGATCAGGAAGAAGAGAATCCCAGGAATGAGGAAAAGCCACTGAAAAATGTCCAGATATCAGAGAGATAAAGGATCATGTTAAAGAAACAACATGGAGGCCAGTGACACTGGATCACAGAACTATAAAGAGGCATACAATGTAAGAAGACTGGAAAGGAAAGCATGGAGACTGAAGATGAGTAACTTAGGTTATCAAGGTTTTTGAATGCTAAACGGAGAATTTATATTTGATCCTAGAGGTATATTGGGTAGGATATAACATGGTTAGACCTGCACTTTAGGAAAATCACTCTGGTAGCTGAGTAGAGAATGAACTAGATTGATGAGAATCACAGCAAGAAGACTAACAGCCTATTGTAATAATCCAGGCTTGAGGAGATGAAGTCCTTTACTAGGACAAGGTGATATCAGAGGAGAGAAAGGAATATTTCTTTTTCCATTCTGTTTTACTTTATTTTTTTCTTTTTCTTTTTAATTAATTTATTTATTTAGAATATTTTCCATGGTTACATGATTCATGATTTTTCCCACCCCACTTCCTTCTCCCTTCCCTGAGCTGACCAGCAATTCCATTGGGTTATACATGTATCATTGCTCAAAACCTATTTCCATATTATTCATATTTGCAATAAAGTGATCTTTTAATGCCAAAACCCCAAACACATCCCTGTCAAACCACATGATCAATCATATGTTTTTCTTCTGTGTTTCTAGTTCCACAGTTCTTTCTCATAAGTTCCTTGGTATAGTCCTGGATCAGTGCATTGCTATAGTAGAAAAGGAGAAAAGTACATTCAATTGTACCACAGTGTTTCAATCTCTGTGTATAATGTTCTCCTGGTTCTGCTTATTTCACTCTGTATCAATTCTTGAAGATCTTTCCAATGCACATTGAAATCCTCCAGTTCATTATTGCTTTCAGCACAATAGTATTCCATCACCATCAGAGACCACAATTTGTTCAGCCATTCCCCAATCAATGGACACTGTTATATGATAACAGGAGCACAAGGCCCTCTGATGGTATGAGGAGCTGAAGCTGAATGAGTGTGGGAATCCTTAGGTGCAGCACTAAGTTGTGGTGGTGAACACTAAGGACCCCACAGGTATATATGTGAAGAAATTAATACACCCAGCTTCAATATAATAGTGTTCCAGGATAACTGATAAAGTGAAGAGACTGTGGGTTAGATCACAAAGCTCCTTTGAATAGTTATCCTGGTTCCAAAATGTGGATAAACACTACTTGACTATGACTTAACTTTAGTTTGAATAATCACTCTTCCTTCAGATACCCAAGGATATGTTTGATGATCCTTAGGGTAAAATGACATCCACCTAAGTAAGTGTCAAGATTTAATGATAACAAACTTAGGGAAAGGGAAACAAGGAACTGAAGGAAAGAAAGTATAAAGAGAATTCTTGGTTAAAGCTACAGATGATCAGGTGATATCAAATTGAAGGTTGTCAAAGTCTGAGATTAACAGTTGAAGAGGTTTATCCCTCTCAGTTGCCAGGCTGCTTTAACATGAACCAGGATGTTTGATGGTATTGATGTTGCTGCTTCTTTGATGATTAATTGATTAGGATGTATAGTAGATTCACACAGGATTGGAATTCAGGTATTGATCAGTATTGGCTGCTGGTATCCTAAATTGACTTATGGCCTACCGAACCAACCAAACCTCCCACCAAAGCCCTTCTCCAAATTGAGACCCGCTTTGGTCCCAAATCCTGCTATTTATAGTCTTCCCAGCAACTGACTTTTGCCCTTGCTGGCTCATGGCAAGCTTGGTTGATTCTAAGTTCCAAACTGCTGTGATAATTAGATTAAGTCTACACTGCCCATCTTTAGATTTAATCACCAAAGGCGAGAACACCTCCAATTCTGGGAGGTAACTCACGTGTGCTGGAGTGGGTGACGAATCAGAATCAACTGACTGCCCCCTAGGCAGTACTATGAGAAGCATCTATTGTGATTGGACATACAAATTATGGAGGAGGCACAGGAAGTGATGCATAAGTGAGCCATTTAAAAGGAGAAGGTCTTCTGCTGGAGGGGGTTTCAGGTGAAGAGGGCGGCTGGTGAAGGAGTTCTTCTGGTTTGTGGAGGAGTGCTGGCTGGAAAACTGAGACCTTGGTGAGACTGCTTTCAATATCTTCTTTAGAAGTCCACATGGTGAGTTTAAAGACTGAATCTTCCTAAACTTCTCTTAAGGAGAACTTCCCTTTAATAGACTCTGTGAATGAAGCTTTGCTTCATTCACCTCTGGGCTTCTGGCCCTCTGACTCTTGAATGAGGGTTAATTAGATCTACCTGGATTAAATAGAGGATCATAGTAATTTACCTACTGTGTTAGATTCTTATTTCTTTATTTCCTCTCTCTCTTCTCAATTGTAAATAAACTTCCATAAAAGTCAGTTTTGACTTGATTATTCTTAATTGAGGACTGATAATTGTTCAATCCTCAATATCCAATATATTTGACCAAAAACTCTTTTCCCCCCCTTACACTGCTAAATGTCAATCATTCTGCTCTCCATTTTGCAGAAATGATATTACAACACCTGAAGGGAGGTTTTTTCTTTTTTTTCTTTTTTAGAAAAATTTTCCATGTTTACATGATTCATGTTCTCCCCCCATTATCCAATGCACATTTCCACTGGTTTTAAGATGTGTCATCAATCAAAACTTATTTCCATATTATTGATATTTGCATTGGTGGGGTTGTTTTGAGTCTACATTCCCAATCATGTCCTCATCAACCCATGTGTTCAAGCAGTTGTTTTTCTTCTGTGTTCCACTCCTGTATTTCTTCCTCTGAATGTGGAGGGCAATCTTTTTCATAAATCCATAAACATTGTCCTGGGTCATTGCATTGCTGCTAGTACAGAAGTCCATTACATTCTATTTTACCACAGTGTATCAGTCTCTGTGTACAATGTTCTTCTGGCTCTGCTCCTTTCAGTCTGCATCAATTCCTGGAGGTCATTCCAGTTCACATGTAATTCCTCCAGTTTATTATTCCTTTGAGCACAATAGTATTCCATCACTAGTATATACCATAATTTGTTCAGCCATTCCCCAACTGAAGGACATGCCCTTGTTTTCCAGTTTTTTGCCACCACAAAAAGTACAGCTATAAATATTTTTGTACAAGTTTTTTTTAATCTATGATCTCTTAGGGGTACAAACCCAGCAATGGCAAGGCTGGATCGAAGAGCAGGCAGTCTTTTAGAGCTCTTTGGGCATAGTTCCAAATTGCCAGCCAGAATGGTTGGATCAGTTCACAACTCCACCAGCAATGCATTAATGTCCCAACTTTGCCACATCCCCTCCAACATTCATTACTCTCCCCTTCTTTCATTTTAGCCAATCTGCTAGGTGTGAGGTGGTACCTCAGAGTTGTTTTGATTTGTATTTCTCTAATTATTAGAGATTTAGAACACTTTCTCATGTGCTTATTGATACTTTTGATTTCTTTGACTGAAAATTGCCTATTCGTGTCCCTTGCCCATTTATCAATTGGGGAATGAATGGCTTGATTTCTTATACAATTGATTTAACTCCTTGTATATTTGAGTAATTAGACCTCTGTCAAAGTTTTTTTGTTATAAAGATTTTTCCCAGTTTGTTGTTTCCCTTCTGATTTTGGTTGCATTGTTTTTGTTTGTACAAAACCTTTTTAGTGTAATATAATTGAAATTATTTATTTTATATTTTGTAATTTTTTCTAACTCTTGCTTGGTTTTAAAATTTCCCCTTTCCCATAGATCTGACAAGTATACTATTCTGTGTTCACTTAATTTACTTATATTTTCCTTTTTTATATTCAAGTCATTCACCCATTCTGAATTTATCTTGGTGTAGGGTATGAGATGTTGATATAACCTAATCTCTTCCATGTTCTTTTCCAATTTTCCAAGCAGTTTTTGTCAAATAGTGGATTTTTGTCCCAAAAGTTGGGCTCTTTGGGTTTATCATAGACTGTCTTGCTGATGTCACTTACCCCAAGTCTATTCCACTAATGAAGGGAGGATTTTTGAAAGCAGTTGCAAAGGTGAAATCAACAGACCTTAACAACAAATTGGAAATGAAAGGCCAGGGATATTGAGGAGCAGAAGATGACACTTAGGGTACAAGTCTAAGTGACTAAGAGAATGGCGATATGCTTAACAGCAAAGGGAAAGTCTAGGATGGGAAGTGTTTGGAGGAAGGTGTGAAAATAATGGCTTGGATTTAGAAATTTGAAATTTAATATGTCCACAGAATGTCTGGTTCAATATGTCTAATAGGTATTTGAGATGAGATAAAGATTAGTAGATTTGAAAATGATCAGCTTTGAGATGATAACTGAATCATTGGTAGCTAATGATATTACCAAGTGAAGTAGAATAAAGGGAGAAGAGAAGAAAGTCCTGAACCTAGCTCTGTGGGATATTCTGTGGACATGACCTGGATGAAGATTCAGGCAAAGAAAATTGAAGATGAACTGTCAGATAAGTTGGAGAAGAACTAGGAGACCAATGTGTCTACAAAACCTAAAGGAAGAGAATTTCAAGGGTCTTCTTACTGTTTCTTAAACAGAACACTCAGCATTCTCTTTGGCTGTCCTACATATCTGGAATGCTTTTCCTGCTTATCTTCAACTCCTGACTCCCTTAGATGCCTTCATGTTCCAGTTAAGATCCCATCCTCTAAATAAATGTTTTTCCAATCTTTAATTCTAATGTCTTTCTTCTGTTAATAAGTTCCAATTTATCCTATCCTATCCTATATAGCTTGTCCACAATTATTTGCATATGTCTCCACCATTAGAGTGTGAGCTTAAGAATATGGAGTGTCATTTGCTTTTCTTGGTATTCCTAATGTTTAGCATAGTACCTGGCACATGGTAGGTGCTTAACAAATGTTTATTAATTGACTATTCTCTTCTCCAACTCATTTGCTGCTGCTGCCACTCCGCATTTGAACCTGTTTCTCATTTATCTCAGTGAATTTCCTCCTTCTCTCTAGATCTGGTTCATTCCTGAGCTCTGGCATAGTTTTTATATTCATACCTACTAAAAAATTTGCCATTCTGGTAAATAACATGAAGTATACTTGAATAACTATCATAAACAATACAAATGGATATAGATAGGAAAATATAACAACTTCTTAGATACGTTCAGGAACCTAACACATGCCATTCAGGGTGCATGGGATGTTCAGAGAGGACTAGTACCTCTGTGTAAGGGCTTGCCTTTTCAGGGCTGCTCATCCACTTTTGGTGTCTACCTCTCTCCCAACTCTCACCTGAGTCTCCATGAAGCCATAGCATGCACAGTGGCCACATTCCAGTAAAACCATATTACACATATAGTAATAGTACATTCATAATATTACATACTAGTATATATATAGAGAGAATATAAGTATAACATAGCAAAAGAATCATTTCACATAGCAATATTTAGGATATGTTGGTTATGATGGAAGGAACAAGAGATTTGGAGTCACAGGAACATGGTTCAAATAGCAATTCTGCCACTTGCTACCTTTATGAACTTGGGCAATAATCCAATCTTAATCCACTCTGGACCACAATTTTCTCATCTACGAACTGAAGGGATCAGATTTGACAACCTCTAGGTCCCTTCAGGGTCTAAATCTAATATTCTATGATCCTATGATCACTACTCCAACAATAGTTATCATTTTGCTATCTAGGTTACCACTTCTATTTCTCCTAAAGCATCAGACGGAGGCAAGCCTGGCCACTGACCATTATTAAAGGCTTCATACTTCTACTCTAAATTCTTGAACTTGTGAATTGCCCAGCTTGGCTATTAGCAATCTCAAAATCCTGTAGTTTCTAGTTCCAATTCTTATTATGTGTCCTAATTACTCAAGCTTCATGCACAGTTAGAACAAACATTTAATCAAGGCAATAGAAGCCACAGAAAACATAAGAATTAATGAGAGTCAGCATCAACTTTCATTCACCAGTGTATACAACTATCAAGTTTGATCTCCCAATCCAATCTATCTTAGTCTGATCAATCTCCCAATCACAGACTAGATAAACTGATTACAGCCTAGCCTTGAGAAAGCCATTTGTTCTCTTACCACAGAAGTTATAACATATTCCTCTGGAGGTCTGGGCCATTAGCTCAACTCTTCTTTACTCTGGTCTCCACCGAACTGGTTGCCATGGATCCCAAGCACTGCTAGCTTCTCACTCATTTCATTACATTCATTGCCCATGCCTCGATAGGTTTCATACCTAAAATGGTGTGCGGCTTCACTACTAAATTCTTAGCAAAGAAAAGCAACTGGAGTAGTAGTCATTTTTGGCTATCTCCTGATTCACTTTTCAGGTAAAGGAAATTTATGTCAACATTTCAGGTAAGCTGGTATGTCTATTGCAGATTGATGAAATGAACCTTAAAGAAGAGGCTGATGAGTGATAATGGCATAGGAGGTCTAGAAATGTTATTCAGATCAAATAGGATGCCACCCCAACTCCAGAGCCAGTTAATGTTACTAATATAAGAGAAATTACCTCTAAAACAATTGGCCAAGAATGCTATATCTTCCACAGGAAGGCAGTTTTCTTTTAATACTAAAAGATTCAAAGTATGAGAAATAAAGAGAACATGAAGAAGAAGAGATTGTTTAAAATGGAGTAGGCATTCCAGAGGACACAATGGAACCCAAAGACAAGGAAGCATATTGTCTGAAGAAGGGATGAGGGTGGGAAGAAATAGCTGAGGGAAAGAGTCTGTGTGATGTTGGATAAGTCCGAAGAAAAGTTAATACTCTTGACTTGAATTGTCTTTGTTAGAACTTTCAGCTCTAGAGTCATGACCTCATGACTCTGAATCAGTATGATAAAAGGGAAAAAGTGTTGGAAGTTTGACTACAATAGTTTAGAAGAAGAGCTAATAGGCCAAGATCTGTACCCTTCCCAGTCTTATAATGACTGGACACAGGGCAGAGATAGGCATAGTCTCAGACTAATCATTCCAAACAGTCAGGCATGGGTGGAAACAAGATGATGGAATTAGTAAAATATTCTATCTTAGTATCTGGTTCAATAAATAACTAATATCTAGGCTTCCTCAAACTAATTTCACACCCAGCACTAACTCATTGGCCTTATCCCACAAAGAACAAGGATGATGCCTACCCAGAAGATATTCAGAGTGGAAATAAGTCTTCACCTCACAATCTGAGTCCATAGAAGCAGAGCTTCTTGCCCCTTTGGCATCCTAGGATTCAGGATCTCTGATGAAAATTCTCAGTGCATAAAAATAAAGTTAAAATAAGAAAGCAATTGAAATGATAAATAAATCCAAAAGATTTTATTTTTTAAATACTAGCAAAATCAATAGATAATTAGCAAGTCTAATCAGAAAAAGAAGAGAACAAACCTGAATCATCAAAATTAGAAATGAGATCTCAATTAAAGACCAAAAAAGAGTTATCACACATTACCAAATGTAGCTCTATCCTAATAAATCTTTTTAAAGGCATGATTATCTAAAGAAATATAAAATCAATCACAAGAAGTATAATAACCTAAATATTGTGATATTAGAAATAGAAATCATACAGGTCACTAAGAGCTGCATCACAAAAAGGCACTGAGCCTAGATTCACTAGTTAATTCTACCAAACTTTTAAAGAGAAAGGAACTCATAATGTGTATTCTGACAAGCAGATTGGTTTCATGGAGAGTGCATTGAATTGAAAGTCAGGAGGACCTCAGTTTGAATCCAGTCTCAGACAGTGTGATTCTGGAAAAATCTTTAACTTCTCTCTCACTGTTTCCTCAGCTATAAAATTGTGATAGTCATAGCATCTACCTCATTGAGGTACTGTCATAATCAAATGATATAATTGATTCCAAGTGCTGTGCAAACCTTAATGTGATATAGAAATGTAAGTTGTTATTCATAATTATGTTATTTCGTATAGACAGTTTCAAAGTGGAGAATCAAATAGTAGACTTCTTTCTATGAAGGAAATATAGATTTTGGTCCATATCAAAAATGAAGCTAAGAAATAAAAATATAGAATGATGACAATAATTAATACTTTTGTGGATCTGTGATTTCATTGATACAGAAATCATCTTCAATTTTGTATATTTCCATCAGTGCTTTCACTTGTCCATGTTTTCCCTTAAATCCTTTATGGGGGTTGAGTCAACAAGCATTTGTTAATTCATTTATTACTACTAATAATTTAGTGTCAGATTTATTAACAAAATTAGATTGACCCAGTTTATACTCAAAATACTTGGGCTTTTTCTATATATCATGATATTCATGAATGCCAATGGAACCTACTAGCTATACCTCAAGTATCCCCCATTCCTACTATGTGACTAGCTTATCTTTCCCCAGGCATTATCTTTCCCACTAGAAACAGAACCAGAAGAGAAAAGCAGGTTGAAGATGAATGGAAGAATGACTTATAGGTTTTCCTTAGAGATTCAAATAAAGGAGTTGGCAGAATTGGTTTTATTATGCATCACAAGACACCAAGAAATAACATTGAATTGCTATAATGATATGTTGATGCAAAAGTTTTAAATGAAGCATTTGCAAATAGGATGCAAAAGTACATCAAGAAATATTATTCATCATGACCAAGTAGATGATTATTGTATTAGGGAAACTGTAGATATCAGGAGTCTATGGCAATGTAGTGTCTCTAATCCTTTGGTCTTTGGAGGGACACACAAAAGAAGGCTTGACTGGAAGGGAGGGGCAGGATCTTATGAAAGTTCTCCTTCACTTCCCCCCTCCCACTAGGCAGTTGGATACTCAGTTACAGTTTGGTAATGGTGGAAAAACTGATCTGTTAACTCCTGGGACAAGACAGTAAGAAAGGAAAGGCTAAATTCTTAAAGATGATAATTTTCTTTGAATTATTTCTCCACAGGATAGGATTGGTGAAGCTTGTGTTCTTAGAAGCTCACTGGCTCAGAGAATTAGGATTAACTTCAGGGCTACACATAGGAGGAACTTGGCTTAAGGATGTTGTGAGTATATCCCCCCCCCAAAAAAAATATATATATGTATATATATATATATATATATATATGCATATATATACATATATATATATAGACACTGTTCCCAGTTGATAAAAGTTTAATGATAAGTGGAAATGGGAAGGTGGGAGATGGATTAGGATTGATAAGGGTAAGGGAAACTCTCTTAGCAGTTATGTCAAAAGCAGCCCCTCCCCCCAAAGGGGGTAAGGTATCTTGAATGGTTGATCTGCTCTCTAACCCTATAAATATTCTTCTTCTAAATCAAAATAGCTAAACTAAGGTAGACTCTGATATTGTTGAAGGTCTAACAAAAGTAAAACAGCTTGGCAGTCAGGTACTGAATGGCTCAGCTCAGAGTCACCCAGATTGTAGAGACAGCACCCAGACTCAAGACCTACCACCCAAGACCAGCAAGCAGAGTGACCTGCCTCTTTATGCCAGGACTCCAACTGCCTTTAACTACCCCCTTTCTTAGAGTTTTGAGGGGCACTATGGAATTCTGTGTTTTAGCCTGAACCCCTCTCTGAAGCTTGAATGCCTCTCTGCAATACAGATCTCACACCATACAACTGCAGTACAAAGATGGCTTAATGCCAATATGTAGGTGTATATAAAATCATATCAACAAGGAAAAGATTGATTACAATATTATATCATTAATTGTTTTATTTTATCTGACTCATTGTGATCCTATTTGGGGTTTTCTTGACAAAAATACTGAAATGGTTTGCTATTTCCTTCCCCAGCTCATTTTAAAGATGAGGAAAGTGAAGTAAAAAGGATTAAGTGACTTGCTCAGAGTCACATAGCTAGTAAGTGTCTGTGGCCAAATTTGAACTCAGGAAAATTAGCCTTCCTTACCCCAGATCCAGTACCCTATTTACTATGCCCAAATCATATCACTAAATATATTTAAAAGCCTTTAATCAGATCCAACATTCATTTACATTAAAATAATATGCATATATAAGAATAAGATCCTCCCTTAAAATTATCAAAAAAATGTCTTTTAAAAATCACAAGTTAATGCTATATACCATAAGAAAGGAGAAACATTCAAAGTAATAACATTTAGAAAAAGGTATAAACAAAGTTCACTCTTATCTGTCCTCTTTGACATAGTTTTAGAGGTCTCATAAACAGCAATGAACCATGAAAATTAAAGGAATGAGATTTGGCAATAAGGAAGTTAAAGAATCTCTATTTTTTTAAACCCTTACATTCTGTCTTAGAATCAATACTAAGATTGGTTCCAAGTCAGAAAAGCAGTAAGGCCTCAGCAGTTGAGGTTAAGTGCCTTGCCTGGGGTCACAGGTAGGAAATGTCTGGGGCCAGATTTGAACCTAGGACCCACCCCTCTCCAGGTCTGGTTCTCTATCCACTGAGCCATGTAGCTGCCCCAAGAACCTCTAATTACAGGTAACCTCATAGCTAGAAAACTCAAAACAGTCAATAACAACAAAATTAATGGTGATAATAACTTTAATAAAGTAGCAGGATATAAAGTAGACTCATAAAAATAATATACATTCCTATATACTACTCTCAAATATCAAGAAAAATTGATAGTGTAATATTCTTTAAAATGTAAAAAAAATATATAAAGTTTTCAGACATTAACTTAGCAAGACAGAAAACAGTTGTACAAAGGCAATTTCAAAATTATTCTAGTAGAAGACAAAATGGAACTGCTTATGGTTAGATTGAATGACATAATAAAAAGGTGAATATCTTGTCGAGACCTGCTCAACAAATTACTTGCGGGTCTATGAACCAGGATGAGAGAAATGATTCTGGGATTACAGTAGGGTTAAACTGACAGACTGACAGACAGGCATGCAGAGTCCTTTTGCTGATAACAAACAAAAAATAATTGATTTAAATTAAACATTTTAGGTTTACTTATGAAAATGAAAAAGAAATATAGAAAAAAGTGACAATAACCCAAAAATTGTTTAGAAATTCCCAAAAGTTTTCTAAATTTTCAATAATTTCAAAAATTACCATTTCATTAAATTTCAAAGTTAGAAAATGATGACACATCCTATACAAAAATTTGGTTTAATTTAAGTGATTATCTTTATTTCAAAAAATATTACAAAAAGAAAAAATTCACATCTATTGGGGCAGTTTAAAATTAAACTTTTAATATACTGAATCTTAGTCAAATAATGTGTGTTGATTGTCTGACCATCCCTAAAAGGTGATTTGAGTAAATTGGAATTGAGATCAAAATATAAAAACTAAAGATACTAATAAAAAAGTTCAAACATTATTAATCTGTTATTGTGAAATGACATTGAAGATTAATATGCATTAAAATACAAATTGTCAATGGGTGATTATGTGGAAAAATGAAGTATGTGTGCAGCTATACTGTAAAGAAAAATTTATTTTTGACCTGCATTGGATAAGGTAGATATACAAATGTAATATACAAATAGAGTAAATGAATAATGCATTTGATTAGAAAAATCTGACCAGCCCAAAAATCACATAAGACTTGGAATAATATTGTTGATTATAGACAATTAAGTGTAATTACCTCTATTCTATTTGTTATAAGGGTAAAGAGGAGACAAGGAGTGAAAAATCTAGTGTAAAATACAAACAACAATGTTATATTAGGAAATAATTGGTGAAATTTAATCAATTATGTAAAAATATTTTGAGTTATCCATTTGAAAGTTCTGAAATTTTAAATCAATATCCATTCAGAGTAATTTAATAAGGTTAAAACATGCAAATTTTACAAGTACAATAATCTAAATAGCAAAAGAGGATTAGAAAAACAAGGTTGCTAATAATAAAAAGATTTTTTCCTCATTTTCTCGAGCAGTATACACCTACTAGGATATCAAGCCAAAATAAATCACAATCAGGACACCTTGTAGAAAATATTGCAAAAGACTTAAAACTTCTTACAAATTTATTAACCCCTTTCTCACAGTAATTTAAAGCCTAAGATATTAATTAGCAGCTTCACTGAATTTTGATCTGGTATGAAAAATAATACTGCAACCTAAGCAGTCACAAATATTGGATTTTTCACAAAATTGTTATATACTGAGTGTTACCAAAACATATACCTTATTCTATAAAAACTGAAAATGTGTTTAAATGTAAACTATGTATAGAAATAAATTGTTAGGAACTGGTCATGTTAACTTGCAATGATATATGACTTGTATTTCAAACCAAAATTTTAAGGTAAATTGGTTATGACATGTACAAAAATATTATATATATAAATATTATATTTATATAAATATTATATATATAAGTATATATATATATAGCATATATATATATATAATGTTGACTCTCTTCCAAGTTACTGACAAGCCTCTGTAGCAGCCATCATTAATCAAGATAATGTTAATGGAAATTTAACTCCCGCAAAATTGTTAACCTTTTTTTCTGTATGAATTGGGAATACTTTTGCCAAATAGTTTAAGCATTGTTAGTGAGTATTGAAATTTAGAAAAAACTGGAAAATTTTTGGAAGGAAAAATTGGTTATTATGAATTGTAAAATCAAGTAGGTTGGAAATTTTTCAGCTCCAAGTTGCAACTGGTGAGATTTGCTGTTTAAGGTTAAAGCTTTCAAGATTGCAACTAATATCATTTTTGAGTTCTGAATTCAGGTATAGATCATTGAACCACTCAAAAGGAAAGAATAACCTTGACTCTTACCTGAAGTCAGTGTTATAATCCTTTCTCTGCTTTTTCCTTTCAAAGCAAATTGTTATAATCAAAACAAAGTAAAATAATAATTGAAACCCCAGAAATTTGAATGTGTATGGCAATCAGATATGTTCTACTACTTACTTAACAGTACCCCACCCCAAGTTTTTGTTTCAATTGGAATTACAATGAATCTCTTGTAAGTTAATTCATTTGTATAATCACTGAACATGAATTGGAGTAACCTAGTTACAAAAAACAAACAAAAAAAATGTTAATTTACACAGGAAACAAACACCTATAGTAGAGAACCTTTCAGCAACAGCCAAACATGAAAAACCCAGATGAGTACTCTGAAGACTGGAGTCACCAAAGCCCATGATTTGGAGACAAGCCAAAAGAACAGTTCACATGGCAGAACAATCCCTGGAGGTGGCAAGCGCCCTAAAACTGATCAATATTAACTAAGTCACTTCTCAAAAAAAAATTACTAGATTTTATGTTAATAAGTGGTTGCCTCACCCTTTGTATTAATCTCAGCCCAATTATTACTATTGTTGTGGTTTAGCTACCTTGAAAAATGTAACTTATAATGATGTACAGTCTTGTATTCTGATATTAGCTATAATTATTTCTGTATCAAATGTAAGCTTTCAAAGTGTATTTCCCCTTCTATTAGCTCAATCTCACCTCATCCTTATTTCACCAGAAGATAGCACAGCATAATAGATCCACACTTAGAAGACTTAGCACAAATATCTTACACCAAACGCTTATTGCAGATTTGATTGGGAAGAAAAGATACACGCCAAACCCCAGTATATTACCCCATAATAGAACATAATCCTTAGCATCAAAATAGCATGAACACTTAGAAAATAAAACAAATTTGACTTA
Organism: Gracilinanus agilis; assembly: GCF_016433145.1. NCBI lineage: Eukaryota > Metazoa > Chordata > Mammalia > Didelphimorphia > Didelphidae > Gracilinanus > Gracilinanus agilis. The sequence continues at coordinate 217,026,491 of NC_058131.1, forward strand.
TAAGTAAAGGAGAAGTCAATATTTGCTTGGCTTATGGAACAAAGAATTGGATGTTAACAGTAATCAGGACTAATAATTCACTAAACTAATTAGTGCATTTAATATACTACCAGTCAAAATGCCAGTAAGTTATTATATGACTTAAATTCATAACAAAATTCATATGGAAAAGTACATGTGCAATAATATCAAGACCTCTAAGGCAAAAAATTGGAAAAGGAGAACTATCTCTATAAGACTTCAAAATGTTCTCTAAAGCAATAATTATAAAAACTGCCTTCTATTGGAAAAAGAATAGAGAACTGATCACAGGAACAGAATAAAGAAACCAAAACTAAAACCCAATGTATTTTAAAGGTTAGTGTTTGGTAATCCAGCAACTTAAAAATACAGAAATACAATCCCTATTCAAAAACATTGTTAAGAAAACTGAATAGATTCTTAGAGAAAAAAAGAGGGAAGAGTTTGCATGCTACATATAATAATTCTAACTGAATCAATAAGTTAAAAAAACATAAAGAACCAGTAAAAGGAGATTATTATAATATTTCAACTATGGAAAAGAAGCAGCATTAAGTAGTAGCGAGAGGGATAACCTTGGAGTCTGGGAGACCTGGGTTCAATTACTGCCTCTGCCACATACTGTCTATGTGACCAAGAGCAAATATTTACCTTTTCAGTTTCCTAAGCAAACCTCAAAGACTCCTGATCTATTGATGATCTGCATCCCTGAAAGAAGTTTCAATTTCACAGGTTACCCACATTGATGAAGTTATAGATCTAGACCAGTGATGGGCAAACTTTTTAAAGAGGGGACCAAAGGAAAGGAAATGCTCATCTGTCAATCTATTTCTAAGGCAACTCTTTCAAAGTTTCATTGTATTGTATCCTACTCATTGTATTCATCAGTTTAAGAATAATGTTGTGGGGCCAGATAGAACATTTCAGGGGGCCACATCTGGTCTGAGGGGCCATAGTTTGCCCATCACTGATCTAGACTACAAAAGAATACTTAAAATGAAGATGAAAATAAATTTAATCAATCCAAAAAACAGAAGAAATTATTGGTTACAAAATTAATGAATTTCAGCATAGCACTGATCCCATTTGATTCTAGTGATGCATGCTACTTTAAGTTAAATGTGGGGTGTTTGGGATAGTCATGGTGGTACGAAAATAGCTTGAGCCTTCATCCACGACCTTCTCTACCTACAGGTGAACCAGTGATTATAAATTAAAAAGGAAAGCATTTAACTAGAACAGAATATAAAATAAAATAAATATCATGTAGTAGAGTCATTCTCCACTCCGCCATGAACAATCCTCTACAATAGGGTAAACTCCCAAAGACTCAAATTTTGGGGAGAGTGAATATTTGCCACATAATTCATTTGCCTGTGTTTACATAGCAGTTGGTAGACCTTTCATGATTCTGTCTCCTGGCAAGCAGCCATGCTTCCCTATTGCTCCACTTTGCCTCCAAAGATACCACTTCTTTCTGCCTCCAAAACACCCATTCTTATCAAGATGTTAGAACTTTGGCACCATCAGTTACAGTTGTGGTTTTTTCCTTCCATACTTAGATGCTGCTGCAATCTATTGGAGTTGCCCTCCCCTCCAAAGAAGTGTTGCCACTCTTCTGTGAGACTTCCCTGGATCAAAGTATCCAAGGGCTAATCAACGCTTTTTCAGTTCTTTCTTAAATCAAATATACAGTCATCCTGACCAGCACAAAAAATAGGCCTCTCAGGTTGTTGTCAAGAATTTTTTTTCAATTTCACTCACTAAAAAGTCCCCTAAGCTTCACTCTAAGCTAGGTTAGGCCATCCCATCATGCCCCTGTTGGCTGGTATCATAGTCATACAAAGAAATTTGAAATTTTGGTGAGCCTAAGGAAAACATTTACTAATATTGGAAAGAAAGGGCCAGAACTCCCAAACTCTGCTTTACTGATCCCTTGGCAAAGGTGATTGTCCCATTATACAAAGACAAAAACATAACAAGAAGCACTACCTTTAAAACTAAAAGAATTGTGTTGAGGGAAATAGTGCTTGCAGTACCTCTAAATATATCTTATCAAGGCCCGACATTCAGAATCTATAGAAATCTGATATATATCTGAAACTAATAAAAAACTTCCCAGTTGAACAATGGTTAAAAAATACAAGCATTTTTTGAAGAAAGAAAACTGTTAATAACAGCATGAAAAATGATTAAATTTCCTAATAATTGCAAAAATGCAAGTCAAGACTAAGAAACTATATTACATCCATTTAAATGCCAAAAGAAACAACAAAACAAAGGAAGAAATAAAGAAAAGAAGATAAATATGAACCTTGGCAGAGCTGCAGGGAAATAGGCACTCTAATACATTGTTGAAGGACCTGGAAACTAGTACATTATTTTGGAGAGCAGTGTTACAAAATACAGTGTCATATAACACATTATACCTTTTGATCCAAGGATCTTATTGATAGTATTTTATTTTTTTAAATCACAAAAATAAAAATATTCAGAAGTGCTTTATTAAAAAAAAAACAACTGGTTAAAACCTTTAAGTGAATGATTACAGAATAGCTGAATAAATTGCTATTTTATATTATAAGGAGCTATGGTGCCTAAAAAACAATAAGGATGAAGTATATGGTAAATATGCAGAGATATATTTTATGTGATGTCAAGTGAGATTAATAGAACCAAAGGTGACAGTACTAAAGGAGATGGACTTCAAAAATGTCTTTTTTATCTATTAATGAATTTAAACTCTCCCTTGTTAAATGTTAATGATTCTGCAAGACTTTATGTCTAATTCTATATGTTTATTTGATCGTTTATTTCTTTTGTTATTAAATCTATTTTTTTTATTTGAAGTGTTTTCACAAGTGGTTATAGGGGGCAATTAGGTGGCTCAATGAATAGAGAGCCAGGTCTAGAGATGGGAAGAAGGGGAATCCTGGGTACAAATCTAGCCTCTGACCCTGGGCAAGTCATTTGACCTCCATTGCCTAGCCCTTACCACTCTTCTACCTTAGAACCAATACAAGTATTGGTTCTAAGACAGAAGGTATGTTTTTTTTAAGTGGTTATAACAAGGATATGAAAGGTCTGTGATGGGAAATTCTGTGGGCCCAAAAGCCACCTCTCCTCTCCTCTCCTCTCCTCTGGTAAGTGAATTTTAAATGCCACTTTACAACAATAGGAAGTCTTTAGAACTTCACTTTGAAGATGCTTGAATAAAACTTTTCTTAAAAATTTTGTTTTTGAGTCTTGAATAAGTTAATGAATTAGAGGGTCAGTAAGAACCCCAGAGAGAAAAATTGTTGAAAGGCCTAGAGAAGGCTCTGAAAGAGGGGAAATGCAATGTAGTGGAAAGAAGTTCTGATTTAAAACCTAAGGGCTGGGATAAAAATTCCTGATCCTGCTACTTATTAGCTATATGACCTTAGATGAGTCATTTAACCTCTCTTGGTTTCAGTTTCCTAATCTATAAAATGAGAAGTTCAGACTAGATGAATTTCAAGATCCATTCCAACTCCAGATCCTATGAATCTATAATATACTCTGCCAAAGTTTTCTGGTCATTGTCTCATAGCCATCCAACAATATGGTACCCCACTGTCACCAAGTAATATATTCAAGTAAAGAGGTCTTCTCTTTTTTTGTCAATTACTGTTATTTCCTTCTAGCTGTATTCACATACATCCAATCCCACTAGCAACTACCACAATCAGCAAGATCATTTTAGTTTACCTGTAGTCAGAGAACCCAGGTCCAAATTTTGGCTCTGCTACATAATACTTGCATGACTTTGGTCAAGTCACCTAAGTTCTCTGAGCCTTATCTTATGTTGCCTATCTATCAATCAAATGGGAAGCTGGGTAATTAAAGCAGAAAATCTCCTAGGTCCTTTCCAGATCTAGAGCTATGATTCTACTAAGCCTTCAATCAAGCCTTAACAGCTTTTGTGCCTAGGACAAGGGCCATAAACCTGGGCAAGCAGAACAAAATGGGCCTTTTCTGGAAGAGGACTTCCCTACCACTTTGTGGTGAAGAGACAGGGTCCCCAAGTCATTAGCTTGAGGTTGCTAGTGGATAAGATATGGTAGGGTGTAGAAAGCAGAGTTTGGGAAGAGTTATCCTAGTATGTCCTCTAATAGTTTCATCATTATTAACATTATTATTCTTACTAGCTATATGCTAAATTCCATTTTTGCTGAAGAATTGCAATTGTTTCCAGCATCCTAAAAATTTGGCATACTGAGAAAAAATCCGTGGTTGGCTTTACCTCGTTAAACCTATGCTCTCACCAAAAATATCCAATCCATTGCCAGAGCTTGACATTTCTAAAACCATCTTTCTGTATATCTCTATTTACATAGACACTATCCCAGTCCAGGTCTCCCATCACCTCTAACCTGCTCTGTTACAATATGCTTCTCATGGTTTCCTGCCTCAAATCTCTCCCCATTCTAATCCATCTTTCATTCAGCTGCCAAAGTGATTTTTCTAAAGCACAGGTCTGACCATGTCACCCCCTACTCAATAAATTCCAATACCTTCATATCACCTCCAGGATAAATGTTTAAAGTCCTGTTTCCTAACCTGACCTCTTCATACTTTTCCAGTATTACAAATTACCCACCTCCATCTAGTCTATTACAGTTATTATATTGGTCCATTTGCTGTTCCTTGCACACAACACTTATCATGGCTGTCCCCCATGATAAGAAAGTTCTCCCTCTTAACTGCTGCTTCTTACCTGCCCTGGCTTCCTCTGAGATTTAGCTAAACTCTACTTTCTGTGAGTAGTCTTTCCAATTCCCCAATCTACTGGTGCCTTCCCTCTCATATTACCTCCAACAGACTTTCTATATCTCTTGCATGTACCTATTTATTTTCACGTTGTCTCCCTCATTAGAATGTGAGTTCCTTGAGGATAGTGACTGGTTTTTCCCTTTTATATATCCCCAGAGCTTAGCAGAATGCCTGGCACATAGCAGGTGCTTAATAAATGCTTACTGATTGATTATCCATGAAAATTGCTTAAGCATCAGCTTTATGCCAGGATTCCTGCTTGGTGCTCTGGGAGAATTGAGAAGGAAGCCTTGTTATTGTTCTCAAGAGGCTGACTACTTAAGAAGAAAAACAAAATGCACACCTTGGAACCACATGAGAACAATGTGCCATAGCATCGTAAGAGGAAGTGCTAAGTGTCATGGACCAAGGAAGAAAGATGAAGAGCTCTCTAGTGGCTAGCATCTCAACACTAATCAAAGAACTAAAGAGATTTTAGGAGGTTTGATTATATGGAAAGAGCCCTCATTCTTCAGGTGGAGGACCTGAGTTCAAATCCAGTTTCTGCTGTTTACTGTGTAGCTGACCTAAAGAATCAGTTGTCTAACTTCAAACATCACTGATCTTCTCTCTAGACCTTAGTTTCCATGGTAAAATGGGGATAGTAATACTTGCTGCCTCTTATATCACAGAGTTGCAAAGGAGAAAGCCCTTCTGTGAGCATAGTTCATTATTTTTGTTAATCTTTCAGTGTTTAGAAAGCTATTGTTTAAGGATTGTATCAAAGCATTATATACTACAGAGAAGCTTCGTGCCTTTATATCATAAACACTCTCTGAGAAAGGTATTCAGTATTAGGTGCTACTTGTGATAAGAACTAAATAATATCTCATAGCTCTGGTAGTGTGGTTGTCACCATTAAAAAGGCAGTCAATGAGATGACATTAATCACCATTATTTCTTTCCCACTTATTTTTGTCTCTGGAGAATCACTCATGACCTTTGGAACAATTAGCTCCTTTTTAATATAAGAAGAATGTAACGACTCTTCAGGGTCATGCTATCCCTTTCTTTCCTTTTTTATGAAGCTAAAATTAAATTGAAAGTTAAGAGTACAATCACAATAGATCAAAGTGCCCAGTCAGGAAATTTCCTAAAATGGAGGCAGAATGTATCTCTCTGATTTGATTCAAATTTATGTTTACCTCTATCTAACCCCATCCTCTTTATGGTTGAGGCAAACATCCAATTTTCCTGGATATTATGGAATAAAGAAGTTAGTAGAACATATTACAGCATGTATCAAGGGATGGATAATGGGAGGGGAAGTTAGAAGAACAAGCCCATTTCCATCAGTCTCCAAAGAGGTGACCATAACGAATAGCTTTAGCCTGAGTCTTCTTCAAGATGGCTCTTCTTCTTCTTTCCTTTCTGTTATGCAACTTACTCCTACTTTTTCTTTTTTCTTTATCCTATTGTTCAGTAACCTCAAATTCTTTCTACCTTGGATCTTGAGATCCTCTTTTTCTCTTCAACTGCCTAAGGACATGTATGACTTTTTGGGAATTCTGGAATATGACTTAATTCTATCTTGAGACTCAAAGATCTTAATAGTCACAGACTGATCTCATAACTGAGAAGGGAATATGTGTCTCTCTGAATAACAAACCATAAAATGATAATCAGTTCTCAAGTTCATGGTACAATCACAAAAAATGAAATAGATATTTCAATGGACAAGAAAAGACATATATTGTTACTGGGGTTGTTGATGAATCAAATCTATGTAATCAGAACATTGGATATAAAGAACTTGAATATAAAGAAGGAAACTATAAGTAAATTAAGTGAACACAAAATAATATACTTGTCAGATCTTTGGGAAAGGAAAGATTTTAAAACCAAGCAAGGGTTAGAAAAAATTACAAAATGTAAAATAAACAATTTTGATTACATTAAATTAAAAAGGTTTTGTATAATCAAAACCAATGCAACCAAAATTAGAAGGGAATCAAAAAATTGGGAAAAAATCATTGTAATAAAAAACTCTGTCAAAGGTCTAATTACTCAAATACATAAGGAGCTAAATCAATTGTACAAAAAATAAAGCCATTCCCCAAATGATAAATGGGCAATGGACATGAATAGGCAACTTTAAGATAAAGAAATCAAAAGTATCAATAAGAACCTGAGAAAGTATTCTAAATCTCTAATAACTAGAGAAATGCAAATCAAAAGAACTCTGAAGTGCCACCTCACACCTAGTAGATTGGCTAACATGATAGCAAAGGAAAGTGGTTAATGTTGGAGGGGATGTGGCCAAATTGGGACATTGATGTACTGCTGGTAGAGTTGTGAATTAATCCAACCATTCTGGATGGTAATTTGGAACTATGCCCAAAGGGCTTTAGAAGACTGTTTGCTCTTTGATCCAGCCATACCATTGCTGGGTTTGTACCCCAAAGAGATCATAAGGAAAAAGACTTGTACAAAAATATTTATAGCTGCACTCTTTGTGGTGGCAAAAAAACTGGAAAACGAGGGCATGTCCTTCAATTGGGGAATGGCTGAACAAATTGTGGTATATGCTGATGATGGAATACTATTGTGCTCAAAGGAATAATAAACTGGAGGAATTCCATGTGAACTGGAATGACCTCCAGGAATTGATGCAGAGTAAAAAAAGCAGAACCAGAAGAACATTATACACAGAGACGGCTACACTGTGGTAAAGTACTAGAAGCAATGCAACGATCTTGAGACAAGGGACTTATAAAAAAGAATGCTATCCACATTCAGAGGAAGAACTATGGCAGTAGAAGCATAGAGGAAAAACAACTGCCTGAACACATGGGTTGATGCAGATATGATTTGGGATGCAGGCTCTAAACAATCACCACAGTGCAATTATCAATAATATGGAAATAGGTCTTGTTGGACAACACATAAAGAAACCAGTGGAAATGCACGTTGGCTATGGGGGCTGGGGGAGTGGGTGGGTGGAGGGGAGAGCAAGAACATGAATCATGTAACCATGGAAAATTTTTCTAAAAATAAAATTTAAAAACTAAAATAAATAAACTGAAATTTTAAAAAAGAACACTGGTTTTTTAGTGCAAAGATTAAAATAAGTAAAAGTCAAGAAGAGATACATACATACATACATACATACATACATATATACATGAAATAATTATCCTAATTTATTTACACAAATAATTAGCCATAAAAGTGGAAAATGGAGCACAAAAATGATATCAACACCAATTACAATGATTTATGCCCAAATTAAACTATTAAAAATCTATTGCCATAACAAGGAGACAAAAAGAGCCCAGGAAATGGTTTAAACAGCTAGTTGCTTATCAAACAGAGAGAGAGAGAGAGAGATGTTTTCCAGAGGCAACACCAATTTAGAATATGAATGTGTTTGCAAAATTCAATGTAAGATCAGACTATATGGAGGCAAAATAAGATCTAATACATAATTTTTGTCACCTCTTCAATAGGAGAAAGGGCCACTAGATGGTATAGTAGATAGAATACCTGACCTGAAGTCAAGAAGGTTTATTTTCTTGAGTTCAAATCTAAGCCTCAAACATTTACTACTCTGGGCAACTCATTGAATCCTGTTTGTCTCATTTCCTCATTTGTAAAATAAGCTGAAGAAAGAAATAGTAAACTGCTCCAGTACCTTTGCCAAGAAAAGCCCAAATGCTGACACAAAAGGTCATATACAACTGAACAACAACAAAAAATAGCTTCTTTTTTTTGATCCACAAGTGTTTCTGCTATTGGCTGGGTTAAGAGTGTGGGAATTTCCCCAATTGTAGGGTTATTGGAACTTTTTTGTAGAAGTTGATAAGTATTAGAAAGAATACAATTATATGAAGAAAAGAAGTACTAATGGTATTTCTATGGTGCTTACTGATTACGTCCTGCTCAAGTATTGTGTGGCTTACAAGGAGTTCAAACGTGAATGGAGACAGAAATATCATAGAAATGAAAATACCTCAGATGACATTCCCTTTCTAAGCTTAGAGAATATTTGCAGCTCTAAATTTCTTTAGTGAAGATCATTTGATGTAGTAACTAGAGCTGTGTCCAATGTTAAAGGATAGATTTAAATCTGAAAAAAGAATAAAATCATAGAAAGCAGGATGATGGATGATTATGTGCAGCTACATCTCACAAAAGCAGAGAGAGGCATTGGAGAGAAAAACTAAAAAAATCTTGACAAGAGATCCAACTAATCAAGGTCATCTGAAGGGTATTTAATGATGAAACTAGAAGGAAAACAACAAATAAAAGAAAAAAGGAAATAGATATGAAAAGATTACTATGATAAGCTATTTCTTCCAAGAAGAATAGCGGAACTACCATATTTAGACTCTAACATCAAAATCTTGAATGTGCTTACTGGGGAGGTAGAAATGTTACTGAGAAGAACAAAAACAAGAAAAACAGCCAAATTGAATCTGATATATATAAAGAATAAAACAGAATACAATAGTCTCCAAGGAATTAAAAATTAGTATCACAGAGTGGGCAGTGGAGAAATGCAGAGTGGTTGTGAGCTGGCTATCACATATAATTAGTAAGGAATTTTAAAAGGAATAAAGGATGTCTTTGGAAGTTGTACAATGAGGAGAAAAGACGGACCAGTCGTGTGGTAAAGGCAAGATTTCACAGCTAAGCACCCACACTGTTCCATTGATATATTTATGATGTCAGGAGAAAATGAGAAAGAGCTTGAACATGTTGAGAAGACAAGCCACACAAACATGTGCATGTGCATGCACGCGCGCACACGCACACACACACACACACACTCACACACCAATAAGGAGCTTATAGGAAGCCATGGATCAGGCTCAAACAAGATGAGCTGCCATGAATATATAGTTATTTCATCACTGAAGAGAATTCCCAATTTGATAACATCAGAGATCCATTTCAGTATTTTGTCTAAGTCTGTGCCAGAATATGGCATTTATACTTTCTTTAGTTGGAAATTGTGAGCAGTGGTGTTTTGTTCTGGGGGGAGGGTTGTTTGTTTGTTTGTTTGTTTAGTACAAGTCACAAGAAGATAGCAGAGCACTAGGAAGATCATTATGAGAGCTGAGTTAAGAAAAGAGTGGAGCTAGATGACACTAGAAGCAGGAAGACCCACCCAAAAACTACCCTATGTAGTAGATATTATAGATATTATCTCCATTTTATTAATGAAAGAACTAACACTCATGTGAAATAACTTGCTTTTGGTCAAATAACTAGTAAACATGAGAGGAAGGATTCAAAAATAAGTCTTTCTGGCTCTTTAGCTCAACAATCCTGGCCATTTTACCATACCATCACCAGAGACATTTCGGAGAAAGAAGTCAAGAGATTTGATGACCGACTGGATGTCTAGGATGAGGGAGATGGAAGAGTCCAAGAAGAATCAGGAAATTTGGTGGCTGGGTGATGGAGAGAAGGGTCTCCTCACCCGAAATCTGTGAAGGCAACAAAGACTAACAGAAGCAGCATAGGAGGAAGTAGGGAAGAAAAGGGAGCCTTTTGTCTGTTTCCAAGTAGTTGGAAGCTGATTTTTCTACCAGATTTCAGTTGAGGAAACCCCTCTTTCCATTGCCTCACCACCGAATTTCCCAATTCTTCTTAGACTCTGCCAGTATTACAGTGGGTGGGATTCTTCTGGCCCCTGGCCAGCTCTACAATCTCCAACTCTATGAGTTAGCCTTCTGATCTAATTTATTGATAACCGCCTGGAGCTAGAGATGGTTAGGCATGGGGAGACTGGAGGATTTGGGTTGAGTCCCCTAGAATGTACCATGCACAGAAAAAGAAAGTACTACACAGTCCTAATTTCCTTCTGAGCTCAAATTGCTCCTGAGCCTCCAGACTTTTATGCTTGAGTACAAGCTTGGGTGTGAGCCTACACCAAACCCTTGGAGGGTTTCAACTGGGCTTCTGCAACATAGCAGTGCCACCTTGTGGCCCTTTGGGAGAGTAATGGCCTCTTTTGGGAGGCAGAAGACCATGCAAAAGAGGCTAAAGGCCATTTTCTGCAAATCACTGCCCCTCTGACACATACACAAGCATAGACAAAAACAAATATGGGCAAATGGAACCTCCTGCCTGGAAGCCAACAGTGCTGAGTCACCCAGCTTCTTAGAACCTTGGACCCTCTCTGCCCTGGCTGAAAATCAGCCTGACAAAGTAGGCAGCTAGCCAGCCTGTGGATCAGAAGACCTGAGTTTTAAGTATTTCTGTTGACATATTTTGGCTACTTCACCCTTGACAAAATGTTTAACCTCTTACTTCCTCTGGTAATTCTTTGAAAATAAATAATAATGTAAATCACAGATCTTGAACAACAATGAAGAAAAAAAATGCTTCTGTCCCATATAGCACTTTGTTAGGCGCGGGTGATAACAAAGTAAAATAATCCCTATTCTCAATGTATTGAAAAGCAGGTTTTTCTCCTCAAAATATAGATTCTACCCCTCAAAAGACTAAGTTAGTGCCTGGACTCAGAGATCACTCCTGACTCTCTGATTACTCTGTGTGACCTTGGGCAATTCCCTTCCCCTCCACGAGACTCAGTGTTCTCAACTGTAAAAGAAGACACTGGACAAAATGATCTCTAAGGTCCTTCCAGCTCTGATATTCAATGAGCTTCTGATCTTGACTAATACTCATATTTAAACTGTTTGGTTAGAGACACATCAAAGCTTTTGGCAGCAAAAACAGCCAAGCTTTGCTTCCATCTATTTGATCTAAGCAAATAAATAAGTCACTTTCATTTGCAGTTTAACATAAGAAGAAAATTTTACATGATAATTTGCTTTTTTAAAAGCTAGCTGTGAAGTTTAATAACAGCATGTGAAGCAGCTTGTCATTTCATATTTACATTCCACCCAAGTTTCAATGGTTCCCTGTGGTTCAGGAGAGCTTCCCAGGAGATATTTTGGGCTTTTTCATAATCGCAGGTAGAAAAATCAGCTTCAAACTTGGAAACAGACAAAAGGCTCCCTTTTCCTCCCTACTCCCTCCCACATGCGCCCCACCACCACTAGACACATACATTGTTCAAAATCTGCTTTTGGTTCTCTTCTTAATCCCCTTCCTTTACCATTTATTAATACAGCTGAACATTATACCTGGCGTCAAAGGACATGGGTTCAAATTTTAGCCCTAATATTTACTAAATGTGCAGCTTTAACCAAGTCATTTAATTTCTCCAGGTTGTCAAAATGTGGACTACTTCTGTTTACAAAAATTTAAGTATTTTATGTCTTTAGATAATGTTAATATCTATAAGGAGTCAGAAAGACCCGGGTTCAAATCCCACCTTTGACATCTACTAGCTCTCTGAACCTGCTTAAGTGACTATATATTTACCTCCAGCAATTCCTGAGAATTAATATGCTATGTTATAGACTAGCTGTGATTGCCATAATTGATATTCTTTGAGATTTATATCTTATTTAATAATTCTAATAAAAATAAGCATGAATTTGGAACTGGAAGACCTGAGTTCATTTTGAGCTCTGCACTCTACTAGGTAACCTTGAACTTAGCATTTAACACCTTTGATCTGGAAATTCAATATCCTTACCTGTAAAATAGGGATAATCACAAATAACTTAGGTAGGTGAAAGATGCTAGAGTAGGGCATGAAGCTTTCTCACCCTCCTAATACCCCTCATTAAAAATATAACTTCACAAAATCAAAGGGTTTTTGACAAAAAAGAAAAATGCCTGGAGTTGGGATTAAAGCTGAGCAGCATGGAAAAACTAGGGAGGAAGATTTCTGACTTCCCTAGCCTCAGACCCACCACCACAGATCCTGGGGGCAGTAACAGAGCAACAGAGTTGAGTCCCGAAGTTAACCCTTGGAGCAGGATTGGCAACCCTCACCTTGTCTGCTGAGCCTGGGAATTTATATCCCCAAGGATCACTAGAATCCTCTGGCTGAGGGCCCTGGGAGCAGCTGTGTTGCTATGGCCAGAACTCCAGAGACTCCCACTAGCCAACAACTAAAGACTGAAGAAGTGGACACCTTGAACTAGGTGGACACCAAGGCCTAAGGGCAGGAACCCAAGCCTCACTGCTAACAAATGAGGGACTTTGGAGGCCCAAGGAATACAGACTGGACTCCTACTCTGTCACAGGCTGTGGCAGGAGGAGTGGAGGAGTAAGGAAGGAGCTCACACCAGTGAGTGTGGTTGCTGAAGGACTAGAACCTTGTCAAATGTGTATTCACTCCCAGGTAAGTGGAATCCGTGTTGCTGACACTGGCAGGGTTAGACTGCCTGTTTTCAGTACCAGTGGCATAACTGCCCAGGGACTCTGGTTGGAACACATGAGTTCAATTATGGACTGGGGTTTAAGTGGGGAACCCAGGATTATATTAGATCCTAGGCCAGTGGTTTGCAAACTTTTTTGGCCTACCACCCCCTTTCTAGAAAAAAATATTACTTAGCACACCTGTCAAATACTAATACCACCCCCTTACAGTTATTCACTGCCCCCAAATGCACATCACCGCCCCTCTGGATCTCTGCAGCACCCACCAGGGGGTGGTGGCACCCACTTTAGGAATCAATGCCCTAGACTATAAAAACTGGAATAATTTAATAAGACCCATATAAAAATAAACCAAAAAAAAAAACCCTGAAACCAGAGGTAACATATTCCAGCATAAAAGGAATCATGGGAGTCCACTAAAAGACAGTAATTAAATCTATTGGCCTGGCCACTAACATTTTATAAATGAATGAATGAATGAATGAATGAATGAATGAACGAATAAATAAATAAATAAATAAATAAATAAATAAACAAACAAACAAATAAACAAATAAATAAATAAATAAATGAATAAGTGAATGAAGATGAGCAAACAAAGGAAAAAGAACTCAACAATTTGTAGCTATTATGGATACAGAGAAGACCCCCGATCTAATGCAGAAAACAGTGAAGTAAAACCATCTACTTCAAAAATAGCAAATAAATAAAATATATAGCCACAAGTTCAAAAGGAGCTTTTGGAAGATTTTTTAAAGGACCTCAAAAAAACAAATGAGAGGGATTGAGGAAAAAATATTTAAAAAAAATAAAAACAACAGAAGAAAATCAAAAAAAAGTATGAAAGAAAGATCACCCAAATGGAAAAAGAGATATAGAAACTTATGGAAGAAAGTAATATATTAAGAACTAGGGACTTCCAGTTAAGATGGCAGCAGAGTAAGGAGTAGCTGCTTGATCTCTCCTAACCAAAGCATACTGGATTCCTCAAGGGGACATAAAAACAAATCCAGATGAACAAAGGGACCCCACAACAAGGAGCAGCATTGAAGGTACATGGAATCAGGGCATTTCCACTCTATAAAGGGGTGAAACAGTTCTCACTAAAACGCGAGAGGAAGAAGCCCCACCCCCACCCCTCACGCCACTTACAACGCCAAGGCTAGCTCACAAGAGTTAAAGCAGGTTTGGGGCACCCATTAAGTCACTGGCAGCTCCAGGGCTTGTTCCTGAGAGCAGCAAGACTTAGGACCCCAAGAGGCTAAAGAATGCACACGGAATTTGAATACAGACCCTGAGTGCCTGTGTGGGTGAAGGCATTGCCCTAGGCACAGACAAGGATCTCAAGCTCAGGCTTGGACCTCAAGTGGTAACCCTGTGCAGATGGGAGCACAGCTGTAGAAGCAGCACCCTGAGACTGCTAAAGGAGCCTTGGGCAGAGAGGCAGACCAGGGACAACCAGGAGGCTCGACCCTGAAAACAACGAGACCTGAGACCTCAGTAGCCTAGAGAGCGCAGACAGACCCTGAGGGTGAAGATAAAGCACAGAAGGTGCAGGTCTAGCAATGGCAAGCCAAAATCAGGAATCCCAGAAGAGAAAGATTATCAAGAAGAAATCTGTAACACTCTACAACTTTTACACAGAGAAAATCCAGACAACAGAGGAGAACAAACAAGTAATCATATCCAAACCTTCCCAAAATAATGAAAACTGGTCACAAGCTATTGAAGAGTTCCAATCTGAGATGATAAGAAAGATGGAAGGGATCTGGCAAGAAAATAACAGTTTAAAAGGCAGAATTTTGCAATTGGAAAGTGAGGCCCAGAAATCAAAAGAACTGATAAGCAAATTGAACACCAGAAATGACCAGATTGAAAAGGAAAACCAAAAGATCATAGCTGAAAACCAAAAGATTATAGCCAAAAACCAGTCCCTAAAGGCTAGAATTGAGCAATTAGAAGCTAATGATCTCTCAAGACAACAAGAACAAATAAAACAAAGTCAAAAGACTGAAAAAATAGAAGGAAACATGAAATATCTCAATGAGAAAGTGACAGACCAAGAAAATGGGTCTAGAAGAGACAATTTGAGAATCATTGGTCTTCCTGAAAAAGCAGAAATTAATAGAAACTTGGACTCCATATAAAAGAAATTATTCATCAAAATTGCCCTGAAGTTCTACAACAAGAGGGCAATATAGACATTGAAAGGATCCATAGATCACCCTCTACACTAGACCCAGAAAAGAAAACACCCAGGAATATAATAGCCAAATTCAAGAACTTCCAAGTAAAAGAAAAAATCTTACAAGAAGCCAGAAAGAGACAATTCAAATATCAAGGAGCACCAATTAGGATCACACAGGATCTGGCAGCCTCCACACTAAAAGACCTCAAGGATTGGAATATGATATTCAGAAAGGCAAGAGAGCTGGGCCTACAACCACAGATAAACTACCCATCAAAACTGACTATATACTTCCAGGGGAAAGTATGGGAATTCAACAAAATTGAAGATTTCCAAGTATTTGCACAGAAAAAACCAGGACTACATGGAAAGTTTGATATCCAACCACAAAAATCAAGAGAAACATGAAAGGGTAAATAAGAAACAGAGGGGAAAGAAAGAAAACTCATAATTTTTTTAAAATTTGACTCCTTAAGGGCTTCAATAAGATCTAATTATCTGTATTCCTGTGTGGAGAAATGCTATGTATAATTCTCTGTAGTGAACTCTATTCACTATTATAGTATTCACTATTATAGCAATCAGAAGAATAATTCATAGGGAGAGGACAGAATACTAAATGGTCTAAGATGACATAGGGGGTGGGAAAGAGGGAGGTGAATAGTAGGGGACACCAAGAGAAACTTGAGTGAAAAAGAAAAATAGGATATTCTGTTACACACAAAGAGGGCATGGGAAGGATAGGGGACAAATACTATTATAAGAAGGAGAGGAAGAGAGCACTAAGAGGTAATATTTAAACCCTACTCTCAGTGTAATTAACCCAGAGAGGGAGGAGTAGCTATATTATCCATTGGGATAAAAAACTCTTTCTAACCCTACTGAGAAAATCAGAAGGGATAAACCAAGGGTGGCAGAGGATTGGGGAGGTCAAAAAAAGGGAGGGGAGAAGAAAGGGGGGGGGGAACTCATTAGGCCTATAAAGCAAACCACTGGTTTAAAAGGAAATAGTGTGAGAAGTAGGGGTAGGACTAGGGGAGGATACAAAAATGTCAGCAAATATACAACTGATAATTATAACTCTGAATGTGAATGGGATGAACTCGCTCATAAAACGGAAGCAAATAGCAGAGTGGATCAGAAACCAAAATCTTACCATATGTTGTCTACAAGAAACACATATGAGGCAGGTGGACATACACAAGTTTAAGGTTAAGGGCTTGAGCAAAATCTTTTGGGCATCAAATGAGAAAAAGAAGGCAGGAGTGGCTATTATGATTTCTGTATCATCTGAAATCATGATTTCAAAGTAAAAATAGATATGATTAAAAAAGACAGGGAAGGTCATTACATCCTGATTAAAGGCAGTATAAACAATGAGGAAATAACACTGCTCAATATGTATGCACCAAGTGGCATAGCACCCAAATTCATAAAGAAGAAACTGGCAGAGCTCAAGAAGGAAATAGATAGTAAAACCATACTAGTGGGAGATCTAAATATTCCTCTGTCAGATCTAGATAAATCAAACCGAAAAATAAATAAGAAAGAGGTAAGAGAGGTGAATGAAGTCCTAGAAAAAGTAGATTTAATTGATATGTGGAGAAAAATAAATAGGGACAAAAAGGAATACACCTTCTTTTCAGATGCACATGGTACATTCACAAAGATTGACCATGTAATAAGGCATAGAAACGTTGCAAACAAATGCAAAAGAGCAGAAATAATAAATGCAACCTTCTCAGATCATAATGCAATAAAAATTATAATTAGTGAGGGCATCTAGACAGGCAAATCAAAAACCAATTGGAAATTAAACAATATGATTCCCCAAAACCAATTAGTCAAAGAAGAAATAATAGAAACAATCAACAATTTCATTGAAGAGAATAACAATAATGAGACATCCTACCAAACTCTGTGGGATGCAGCCAAGGCAGTACTCAGGGGGAAATTTATATCCTTGAGTGCATATATTAACAAATTAAGGAGGGCAGAGATTAATGAATTGGGCATGCAACTCAAAAAA
>NC_058131.1:217048814-217061999 GCF_016433145.1 Gracilinanus agilis
ACTTGAATATAAAGAGGGAAACTATAAATAAGTTAAGTGAACACAAAATAGTATACCTGTCAGATCTCTGGGAAAGGAAAGAATTTAAAACCAAGCAAGAGTTAGAGAAAATTACAAAATGTAAATTAAATGGTTTTGATTATATTAAGCTAAGAAGCTTTTGTACAAACAAAATCAATGTAGTCAAAATCAGAAGGGAAACAACAAATTGGGAAAAAATCTTTATAACAAAAAACTCTGACAGGGGTCTAATTACTCAAATATACAAAGAGTGAAGTCAATTGTATAAAAAATCAAGCTCCCCAATTGATAAATGGGCAAGACACATGAATAGGCAATTTTCAGGTAAAGAAATCAAAAGTATCAATAAGCACATGAGAAAGTGTTCTATATCTCTAATAATTAGAGAAATGCAAATCAAAACAACTCTGAGGTGCCTGCCCTTTGATCCAGCCATACCATTGTTGGGTTTGTACCCCAAAGATATCATAAATAAACAGACTTGTAAGAAAATATTTATAGCTGCACTATTTGTGGTGGCAAAAAACTGGAAAAGGAGGGTATGTTCTTCAATTGGGGAATGGCTGAACAAATTGTGGTATATGCTGGTGATGGAATACTATTGTGCTAAAAGGAATAATAAACTAGAGGAGTTCCAGGTGAACTGGAAAGACCTCCAGGAACTGATGCAGAGTGAAAGGAGCAGAGCCAGAAGAACATTGTACACAGAGACTGATATACTACGGTAAAATCGAATACAATGGACTTCTGTACCAGCAGCAATGCAATGACCCAGGACAATTCTGAGGGATTTGCGGTAAAGAACGCTACCCACATTCAGAGGAAGGACTGCAGGAGAGGAAACATATAAGAAAATCAACTGCTTGAACACATGGGTTGGGGTGGACATGATTGGGGATGTAGACTCGAAACTACCACACCAATGCAACTATCAATAATTTGGTAATAGGTCTTGATCAAGGACACATGAAAAACCAGTGGAAATGTGCATTGGCCATGGGTGGGGGAGAGTGCGAGGGGTGAAGGGGAAAGTAGGAGCATGAATCATGTAACCATGTTAAAAATGAATATTAATAAATGTTTAAATTTAAAAAAATATTTATAGCCACACTTTTTGTGGTGGAAAAAAAATGGAAAATGAGGGGATGCCCTTCAATTGGGGAATGGCTGAGCAAATTGTGGTATTTGTTGGTGATGGAATACTATTGTGCTAAAAGGAATAATAACTGGAGGAATTCTATGTGAACTGAAAAGAACTCCAGGAATTGATACGGAGTGAATGGAGCAGAACCAGGAGAACCACATACATAGAGGCAGATACACTGTGGCACAATCTAATGTAATGGACTTCTCTACTAGCAGCTAGGCAATAATCCAAGACATTTCTGAGGGACTTATGAGAAAAAATTCCAACCACATCCAGAGAAAGAACTGTGGGAGTAAAAACACAGAAGAAAAACAACTGCTTGATCACATGGGTCGATGGGGATATGATTGGGTATGTAGACTCTAAATGATCACCCTAGTACAAATATCAATAATATGGAACTAGGTCTTGAACAATGACACATGTAAAATCCAGTGAAATTGCTCACTGGCTATGGGAGGGGGTGGAAGAAAGGGAGGGAAAGAACATGAATCATGTAAACATGGAAAAAATTTTTAATTAATCAATCAATCAATAAACAAACAAACAAACAAATAAATAAATAGAATTCTGCTCTCTATAAAAAAAACAACTCTGAGGTATCACCTCACACCTAGCAGATTGGCTAAAATGAAAGAAGGGGAGAGTAATGAATGCTGGAGGGGATGTGGCAAAATTGGGACATTAATGCATTGCTGGTGGATTTGTGAACTGATTCAGCCATTCTGGCTGGCAATTTGGAGCTATGCTCAAAGGGCTATAAAAGAATGCCTGCCCTTTGATCCAGCCATACCATTGTTGGGTTTGTACCCTAAAGAGATCATAGATAAATAGACTTGTACGAAAATATTTATAGCTGCACTTTTTGATCTATGATACATGAAGAAACCAGTGGAAATATGTGTCAGCTATGGGGAGGGGGGAGGGATTGAGGGGCAGAGTAAGAACATGAATCATGGAACCATGGAAAATTTTTCTAAAAAAAAAATAAAATAAATTTTAATATAGACTTTAGAAATTCAAATTAAAAAAAGAAAAAACACACTGAAAATGAGAGACATGCAGAATAAAGGTGAAGGGCTGGAGCGGAATAGATTGTGATATTTGAACTTAATGGATTCTATTATGTTATTAGAAATTATAAATCTTAGAAATATAAAGAAAATAAGGGAAATGTATGGAGGCATAAAAAGAAGAAAAGAGAATAAAATAATATATGCTATAATTAAAATTTTTAAATAACATATTATTATATAATTACATTTTTAAAATAATAGCCACAAAATGAAGAGAAAAAAGCATACAAGTAAAACAAATCCAAAAGGAAGTTAAAAGTAGAGGATGTCTTACTAGCACACATATTTTTAAACAAATTGCAACCAATGTGGAGTTTGTGGTTTTCCTTATAATTTTTTATAGACATGTTCAGTTAAATGTTTCTTGGTAGTGGTGGTGGTAGTGATTAAGGATATAATAAAAATAAATTTAAAAAATTTAAACCATAAAACCTGTTTATCAAAATGTGATTTTGACCTGTAAAACCATGTTATAATCTGAGGAACTCTCTCTTAAATTATAATCTCTTTGGGCTTAAAAGAATGCATGTCCTTTGATCCAGCAATATCACTACTAAGTTTGTATCCCAAAGAGATAAAAAAAATGGGGAAGATTCTGTTTGTACAAAAATATTTCTAGCTGCACTTTTGTGGCGGCAAAAAAATTGAAAAATGAAAGGGTCTCCTTCTTTTGGGGAATGGCTGAACAAATTGTGGCATATGATGGTGATGGAATACTATTGTGCTATGAGGAATGATGAACTGTGTGATTTCTATAAGAATTGCAAAGACCTACATGAACTGATGTGGAGTGAAGTAAGTAGAACCAGGAAAACATTACACTGAGTAAATGAAACATTGTGGGATGATCAAACGTAATTGACTTTGCTATTAAAAGCAATGCAATGACCCAGGACAACTCTGAGGGACTTATGAGAAAGAACACTATCCACACCCAGAGGAAGAACTGTTAAAGTAGAAATCCAGAAGAAAACACATGATTCATCATTTGTTTGCATGTGTGTATGACTTAGGGTTTTGGTTTTAAAAGAGTACTCTATTACAAAAATGAATAATATGGAAACAGGATTTGAGTGAAAATATATGTATAAGTCAGTGGAATTGCTTGTCAACTTTGGGGTGGTGGGGAGAGGGGATGAAGACAAGATTGATGAAATCATGGAAAAATTTTAAAAATTAAAAATTAAAAGTTATAATAATCTCTTTGGTATATTCCTATAGCCAAGGACTCCCATCAGTGATGGGCAAACTTTTTAAAGAGGGGGCCAAACGAAAGGAAATGCTCACCTGTCAGTCTGTTTTTAAGGCAACTCTTTTGAAGTACTCATTGTATTTGTCAGATTAGGAATAATGTCATATGGCTGAATAGAACATTTCAGGGACCCCCCCCCCCAAGTATCTGGCCCACGGGCTGTAGTTTGCCCATCATTGCCCTAGCTACATTTCAAATTTGGCTCATTTTTCTTCAAGGTTCATCATATCATCTGCAAGCACTCAGGTTAATAAAGATATGTAACACCAAATAGATTTATTTTAAAAAGAGAAAAACAGAAAATGTTTTTATCCCAAGCCTTTAACAAACAATTATGGAAGTCTTTTTTTTTTTTTTTACTGATATTTTTTCTTTTGCCAAAGATCACTGCAAACTCTTAACGCAAATTATTGAAGCCACTACATCCCCAATATAATCAAAGGTCCTAAGGCCAGAATAGCAGCACTATCTCTTGCAGCTATCTTCCCTCCATAAGGGCTGCTTAACTTCCCACAGTTGTTACTAGCACCCTCACTCTTGACATGGCAATAGGAGTCAAGCACAATTCCCTGTTCCTTTTCCATATCTCATTCCTTCACTCTCTCAAAACTGTTCTCTACATATTCATTTATTCATTCATTCATTCATTCCACAAATTTATTAAATGCCTTTTTTATATTAGGTTTGGTATTAGGTCCTGATGAAACAAAGAGAAAAGTGAAACTGTCTCGGCCTTCACAGAGCTTTTACATCCATTAGAGGTTGGATAATGTAGTGAAATAAGTAAATATAAATATATACAAAGTAAATTTTAAAAGTAATTTTGTGATAAGCAAAATGAGTTCAGAAAATATTAGAAAGGCTTATACGAACTGATATAAAGTGAAATGAGCATAACAGTGTATATAGTAACAGATATACTATACAATGATCAACTGTGAAGTATTAAATTCTTATCAACAAAACAAGTTTCCAAGATAACTTGATATAGATAAGAATCACTTTTTTTGAATTTGGTTTTCCTCTAAAAATTCCACCTCTTCTATGAAATCTTTCCTTTTCCATGACTACTTCAGTCCAAAATAATCCTTTTCAGAAATGAGATTCAGGAAGTTCATGGGATCCTAGTTCTATTATTGGAAAGGGTCTTAGAAATCATCAATTCAAATTCTCCATTTTATATGAGGAAAAGGAAGCCCAGAAAAGTTAGGTAAATTAAAGCCCTCTGATTAGAAATACATTCCTCTTTTCCCTATATCATATAGCTTCTCATTCTCAAAATAAAAACAAATTTAGTTTCCCTTCATTTTAGAAAAATGAACACATGCAAAAGAATAAGTGCATGTTGTAAATAAATACAATTTTAAGGTTTGTAACATGCAGGTGATCAAAGATCCTCATTAGATTGTCGAGGAAAACAAAATAAAAATTGTAATTACTGGAGACATGGATATATATGCTTATGTAAAGTTGGTGATGCTTTAAAATGGCATAGGCAGTCTAGAGAGCAATTTGTAGGATACTCCTCCCAAAATTCCTAAACGATACATACCCTTTGACTAATATCATTTGGGTCTTTTGAGAATCATGAATTTTGTGGCTACTTCCAGCCATGTGGTAACTCAACAGTGAAAGGACTTGGCATTTTAAAATTAAGTAGTAAAACCTCCACAATCCCTTGGCAGACCCATCCCCAAGCTACCCTGTGACACTGGCAGGGGGGAAGAGTACTGCATCTGTTAAAAGAAAATAATATTTCAAGCTGGGTCACTTGGCTGCAATGCTCCAAATGGCATCAGAAAAGAACAAGTCCTTCTCTAACTCCGTATGGCCAGGTCCTCACCCACGTGGTAGCTCCTGCAGGGAGCTGTCGCTAAGGGAACTCGAGCTAGGGCCCCTGACTTCCTCTGCCCCAAATGAATATTCCAAGCCAGAAAAGCCCAGCATTGGAGGTGACCTTATGAAGTCACATTGAGAATCAGAGATGAATTGAGGCAGTGGGCCAGCTCCCAGAAAGTATCCAGCACTCTTAGACAGGACTGCCATTGAGAGGAAAATTGGTCCAAGTTTATTTGTTTTACAATCAGAATTGTAAAGACAGTGCTAGGCTGAGGTGAAATGCGAAATGCTTAATTGGCAATACAGCGAATTGTTTTGTATTCTAATCATGTTTCTAGTATATTATAGCAGTTGTTACATCATTACTGAGCCTTGTTAATTCTAGGAATGTATGCTTCAAAGTGTTCTATGTTTAGTGTTCCTTTTCTGTGTAGGACTAAACGTCCAGTGACACATTCAATTTATTGTACATTGAGTACCTTTTACTCCTCACTTTTAGGAAGGCTATACATGGGAGCCAAAACTTTCCTAAAGTGACAGATGGAGGACTAGATGAAATAATAAGTATAGAAAAGGTACACCCCTCTAATCAAAGGCAAGGCTCCTCAGAATTGAACCTAGTCCAAATCATATGCCATGGTATAGGGAACATGGGAACATTATGAACAGGGAGTATCATGGAACCCTAGCTTCCTTGGACTCAGTAGTGATTTCTAAGATTAAAATTGCAAGCCAGAAAAAGAAAGAAAGGAAGAAAGAAAGAAAGAAAGAAAGAAAGAAAGAAAGAAAGAAAGAAAGAAAGAAAGAAAGAAAGAAAGAAAGAAAGAAGAAAAGAAAAGAAAAGAAAAGAAAGTCTATCCCAAATTGCAAGGTGGGGAATATACTAATCTTAGAGTCTGAAGCCCTGAGTTTACATCCTACTTCTGCCACTTACAAAGACAAATAGACAAAGCATTTAAGACCTCTGAGTCTCAATTTCCACATTTCTAAAATGAAGGGGGTAGGTATATATACTCCAAAGATCCCTTTAGTTCTAAATTCCACGATTTAACTAGAGTTTTTGGTCAGCATTGCTTGCAATGAATGGTTTTCAAAATATATTTTCTGGAGTCTGAGTATGCTATAGATTTTGAAGCTTCCTCCTGCCCTTTGATAGGTTTCTTGATCTAATCTATTGAGGTCATTAATAAGGAAAGAATAGTCTTTTTATTTGTCTACTTCTTTGGTCAATTCCATATTGAAAACAATGGACCCTCCTGGGAAATCTTAGCTCTCCTCTCTTTCCTGTAGCTGCCACTGAACTCATAAGGGAGGTTTATGAGTTCACTCATGTTTCATATCTTGCATTGTGTGTAATGCCCACTGAACTCAACCACAGGATGATGTGATAACTGGACTAATTCATAGATGAGGCAGAATAAAGAGCTCATTTCACTGAGGGTTTTGCTACGTTTCAGGAGACATTGTGGTATACTGGAAATTGTCCTGGTTTTAAAGTCAAGAGAAAAAAATCCCAGCTTGGCTACTTCCTACTTGCATGACTTTGGGAAAGTCAGTCTCTCTGGACCTCAATCTTTTCATCTGTAAAATGAGGATTTGGTACTAGATGATCTACAGGTTCCTTCAAGCTCTAAATTTATATTGTTCTTATTAAGAAGGGAAGAATGTCCCCAAAAGGATAAGAAAATCTCTAGCTTCTACACACATATCTGAGACCTCAATCAGCCACTCAATAAAGTTTTATTAAGCAGCTACTATGCAATAGCCACTGATCTAGGCTCTGGGGATACAAATGTAAAGAATGAAACAAGCCCTTCTTACATGAAGCTTTCATTCTAATGGGGGAAAAAAGTGATGATGATGATGATGATGATGATGATGATGATGATGATGATGATAACTAGCATTTATATAGTGCCTACTATATGACAGATACTATGTTAAGTGCTTTACAAATATTATCACATTTGATTCTCACAACAACCCTGGCAGTTGGTGCTATCATCATTCCCATTTTTATATCCCCATTTTATTATCTCTATTTTACAGTTGAAGAAACAAAGGCAAAAAAGAGGTTAATTAACTTGCCAAAGGCCAGATAGCAAATAAGTGTCTGAGAGTGGATTAGATCTCAGGTCTTCCTGATTCTAGGTCTAACTTTCTACTGCATTACCTACCTATGTACATATAAAATAAACCCACACATACTAGTGTGTGTCTATATGTATAACATAAATTTAAAGCTAAAAAATATAAACATACAAAAATAATGGGCCACCAGATCAGGGGGAAGGAAAGAAAGCTGTCCCCAGGTAAATGAACGATCTCAAGTTCTTCAAAAAGACCTCTGGAAGAAGCTTCAGAGTCCATTTTTCAGAGCCACCTCTTATCCCAATTCTTTGTAATCAGAGACCTAAACGAGACCAGTCTTTCTGATGGAAAACATTGCATCTTAGATTTAACAATTCCCCGAGCTCCATCCCCTAACCACTTGACATTTTTCTCATGGCTTAACTTGGCAGAGAGCACATTTCAGCCTGGCTCATTACCTCGGGGCACAGTCAACTGGAGGGAGTTTGCAAGGCCACATTTAAGAGGTTTTATGTACCAGCCTTTAAATTTCGGAAGAATAGCAGCTATTAGTCATTCTATCTGATTGCCCCATAAACCTCCCTCCCACTCCCTCATCCCCCAAGATTCACAAACTCCTAAACTCATAGAATGTCAGAGCTAGAAGAGACCTTAGGGACCTTAGATCATCTTCAGTCTCTTCATTTTTCAGATGGGGAAACTGAGAACCAAAGAAGGGGAAGTAAGGCACCCAACATCATCCAGCAGATGACTGGCAGAGATTGGATTCCCAGGACTCCTAATTAAGTACATTACTCTTTTTACTAATACTAAGTAACTCACAGGAATTCTGGACATATGTCACCTAAATGTGAACTATTCTCATCATCCTATATATAGAGATGATTGTTTCATCCAAAAGAGCTGATAAGAGTAGATAAAGGGCTAAGCTTAGAATCAGAATGATCTATGTTTAAGTCTTATTGACAAGTCTTATTGACCTCTGAAACAAACTAACTGGGCAAATTATTTAATCTCTCAATGCCCCCAGGAGATTTCTCAAACTCTAAGTTGAGAGGCAATATGGTACAGTGGGGAAAGGGATGGATTTGGAATCAAATGTGTTCAAATCTCACCTTTTACTATATAGCCTTATGCAAGTCACCTAACCTCTATAGACCTCTCTATGTCTATAAAATGAGAGGTCTGGACCAGATAGACTCATTCAAAGGCAGAAGTTTCCAAAGTAGAGGCTGAGATGTACATCATACCTTGACCCAAGGGAGCAATGGCCTAATCCCCAAGAGATAAATGGTCAATCATTCAGAAGATGGGAACCGGCCCCCTGTGACTGCTGGTCAGTTAAGGGATTTGTCTTCAATACTACCAAAGACAGCTGTGCTTATCTCCAACACTCTCTTATTCTGCTCCCTCCACTTGTAGGCTCCCAAACTCTACCCTTCTTAGAGTAGCATCAATTGCTTGCAGCCTAACTCCTACTGGACACATGCTTGTACCTGCTCCATAAGTGCCCTCAGGAAAATCTACCCAAATCCCCCCAGTAAAACCATCTCCTGTCCCTCAGATTGTTTTTTTGGTTGCCACAGGTGGTAAGATCTGAACTTGGTGGCAGTGACCAGTGAATAAATACCCCAATCTCTTTCAGTGTTAGGTGGGAGATGTCACAAGATGAATAGGCATGAATGGTTGTGGTATGCATCTCAGATCTTCCTCTTTTTACTCAACACTATCCCACTTCCAAAATTCCCTTTTTCTGTAGAAGGTACCACCATATTGGCATTCATTCAGGTTCACAAGATGGGTGTCCTTTTTGTTCCTCACTCTCATTAATCCAACATATTCAATCAGTTGCCAAATCTTACTGTTTCTGCCTCTCTACTTATACAGTCACCACTCCTGTTTGGGCTCACTTCACCTCTTTCCTGAATTAGTATGATAACTTCCTAATTGGTCACCCTTCCCTCTCCAATTTATCATCCACCACTCAATGGCCAAAATGATTTGCTCAAGTCTCATTATATCACTTCTCTTGCTCAATAAATTCCAGTGATTCTCAATTGACTCTAGGATCAAATATTATTTCAACTTTATTTCAACCATTTAAAATTTGTTTTTTTTGTGTAAAATTTCTAATGAAATAATTATTAGCACAGTTGAATGTGTATGTAATTTATATATAAGTAAATATATCACATTAGGGAAGCTAAGATATATTATATACACAAATATGTTACATTATGGCAGTGGATAGAATACTGGGCCTAGTTTTAGGAAAACTTGAATTCAAATCTGGCCTCAGACACTTACTAGCTATGTGACCCTAGGAAAATAATTTAATCCTGTTTGCCTCAGTTTCCTCATCTTTAAAATGAGCCAAAGAAGGAAATGGCAATCTACTCCAACAATACTCTAAGATCTTTGCCAAGGAAACCCCAGACAGGGTCAGAGAACTGAATGATTGAACAACAAAATTATATGCAAATTGGAAGTACATGCCCCACCCCAAAATGTTTTTACCAATAGGGGTGTGTGCTCAAATCCATTTGAAGACCACTGCTCTAAGGTTCCTTCTAGCACCAAATCTACAATTCTATGACCTATAAATAACAGGAATTGTCAAACTATGTTGGTGAAGGGAGATTCACTAGGAGCTCCCTGCACTGATGAAATCAAAGGCTTGATCAAAAAAAAAAAAAAAGATTATCTTTGCCTGGACAATTTTAAAGCTGAGAGGGGCCATATAGATCTTCTATTTCAACTTCCTTATTTTAAAGAAGAAAATGAGGCCCATAAAGATTAAATGAATTATCCAGGGTCTTAGTGTTAGTACCAAGATTCAAACCCAGGTCCTCTGAATCCAAAACCAGTCTTCTTTCCATGACAACCTCAATCTCAAGCTTACAAACACAGAGTTAACTGGTCTATTTATGGAATGAGCCTCAGCCACTCATTTCCCAAAAGGAAAGCTTCTATCTCACCATTACCCTTCCTTTTGTCCTGTTACTGAACAAAGCAGACTAAAATCATATGTTGTAATTATAGGCTCTTGGGTTGTAATCTCCTTGAGGACAGGAGCCCTGTCTAATCACATGAGCCCTGAAAGTAGCCCCTTGGCTTTCATAAGATGAGCTCCTTATCAAAGATTTCCTCTTTAGCTCTAAGCCAGCCTCTTACCCAAGCAAAACTGGGAAAACTCATTTCTGTCTAATCCTTACATCCAGTTTGTCATTAGGCAGGGAGAGTAAACCCTTTCAAAGCCTGGAATTAAGCAGATTACTGCAAGGTTGAACTGATCATCTCAAATACATGTCAGTAACTTCCTGAAGCCCATCATGATATTAGAGGTGGTTTTATGCCAATCAGTCTATTTTAGCATGACAGCATTTAAGTCCAACATTCAGTATCCAGACATAGATAGAAATAGCAGAGGGAACTAGGGGCACTGTCCAATCTTCACTCTGTGCTCTGATTTTAGCAACCTGTGCAGCAAGGAATTAATCTTTGTCTCAATAAACCTAGATGCCCCCCAAGTTTACCGGTGGTTCCCCCACACACAGTTTTCCAACTGTCACTCTATTAGCTCTTCTCACCACTTGGCATTTCCCCCATTCTTCTTCCCAAACCATTTCCCATCAGCTGACTGGATTTTCCCTTTCCCTCAGGATCAGATTTGTTTTCTCTTTATTGCTCAGACAGAAACACTCCCTGAATAATAAGAGGGCAGAATCAAAGGCCAGGGCTGCAGCTGTGAATCTGCTGTTAACCCAACTCCTATGCAGACAGCTGCCACATTTCGCAGAGAACCAACCTTCCCAATTAGACCCAGATTTCAGGTGTCTGGGGGTGTTGTCTCTGCCAACTGCAGTGAAATGTCAGAGTCAGAGAGAGCAAGGCCAGAGCACACCAAGGCTTCCTGTCCTGGGGGCACTGGGCAGGGAAGGACAGTGATGGCCTCGGACAACACCTGTGGTGAGTGGCACGGACTGTACGACATGCTCGTGGAGCAGCAGAGACCAAAAGCACATCACACAGCAGGCGTCCATCCAGAGAGTGGTGCCTTGGCTTCTTCAGGCCAGTGCAGAGACAGGTGTGTTCAGGTGAATTTCTGAAAGCACGATCCATCACAGACAGGGGTGGTCCCATGGCAGGAGGTCAAACTGAATGACAGTACCAATAGGATAAGTTTGGAAAATATGATGAGGAGGTCACAGATGACTTTTAAGAGAACTTTTTCAGAACTGTGATGTGAGGCCAGAGCTGAATTGCATGGAAGACAGTAAGTAGAATGTAAAGCAAGTCCTAGAAAAGGTTTCCACAGGATCACAGATTCAGAGCAAGAAAAGATCTTCAAGGTCATCTATTTCAACCATTTCCTTTTACAGATGAAGAAACTGAGGCCCAGAGAGGTTAACCAATTTGCTAAAGTTCAGAGAAGTATCAAAATGAGAAAGGATTTTAACTCATAGCTTCTAATTCCAACTCAGTATTCTTTTTCCTATATGAACTGGGAAGATTACACTTCTTTTAAAATCTGTTATCTGATAAAATGTAGAAATTCTTTCAGATTAGAAACTGTTTGATTGTTTTCTCTATATTCCCAGTGCCTACCTCAGTTCTGGGTGCTGATAATCATTTAATTTTGGGGGGACAGCTGAGTTGCTCAATGGAGAGAGCAATGGGCCTGAAGTCAGGAAGACTCATCTACCTGATTTCAAATCTGGCCTCAGACACTTACTAGCTGTGTGACCCTAGGCAAATCACTTTACCTGCTTGCCTCAGTTTCTTCACATGTAAAATAAGCTGGAGAAGAAAATGGCAAATCACGCCAGTATCTTTGCCAATAAAACCCCAAATGTCATCACAAAGAGTTGGACACAACTGAATAACCAAAAGCACTTAACAAATGCCTATTGGTGGAATGAATGACTTTTCCTTCCCCCTCTGTTCTTATAGCCAATTTTTGAATTCTACCAATTCCATTCTCCACAAAATCTATCTCCTCTACCCCTTTCTCTCTAGTCTCTCTTCCATTAAAATCATTCTCCTTTACATAACCTTATACCAGGTCTTCCTGACTCCTCTCTCTATCCTTCAATCCATCTTTCATTCTATCAAAAGAATTATCTTCTGCAAAAATCTGATCTTATCTCTTCTCTACTCAAAACCCTTCATTGGCTTCCTGCTGCCTATGGAGACTGGCAGTTGAGGCCCTCCACAAGTGAACACCTTTTCTTTCCTAGCATCTCATGTACTCTATGATGGAAGGTTTGAGAATGAAAACACATAAACAGCCTTTCACTGCCTTCATGCCTATGCTCACCCTGTAGTGTCCCTGAAATGGGCTTCCTCTCTGTCCTAGCCTGTTGTATTCCTACCAGTTTTGTTTTTTTGTTTGTTTGTTTGTTTTGCCTTTGGGAAATTTTTCATTGCTTTTAATGACTTCAAACTTAACTGTGAAACAAAAGCTTATATTTTTTTCCCAAACATTTATTAATATTCATTTTTAACATGGTTACATGATTCATGTTCCTCCTTTCCCCTTCGCCCCCCGCACTCCCCCCACCCATGGCCGATGCACATTTCCACTAGTTTTGTCCTGTGTCCTTGATCAAGACCAATTTCCAAATTGTTGGTGGTTGCATTGGTGTGGTAGTTTCGAGTTCACACCCTCAATCATGTCCACCCCGACCCATGCGTTCAAGCAGTTGTTTTTCTTATATGTTTCCTCTCCTGCAGTCCTTCCTCTGAATGTGGGTAGC
>NC_058131.1:217066999-217098360 GCF_016433145.1 Gracilinanus agilis
TTTTTGTGGTTGGATATCAAACTTTCCATTTAGCCCTGGCCTTTTCTGTGCAAATACCTGGAATTCTTCAATTTTGTTGAATGCCCATACTTTCCCCTGGAAATATATAGTCAATTTTGATGGGTAGTTGATCCGTGGTTGCAGGCCCAGCTCTCTTGCCTTTCTGAATATCGTATTCCAAGCCTTGCGATCTTTTAGCGTTGAGGCTGCCAGATCCTGTGTGATCCTTATTGGTGCTCCTTGATATTTGAATTGTTTCTTTCTGGCTTCTTGTAAGATTCTTTCTTTTGCTTGGAAACTCTTGAATTTTGCAATTATATTTCTGGGTGTTTTCTTGATCAAATGTCGCAGGTGTTCTATGAATCCTTTCAATGTCTATATTGCCCTCTTGTTGTAGGACTTCAGGGCAATTTTGCTGAATTATTTCTGTTAGTATGGAGTCCAGGTTTCTATTAATTTCTGGTTTTTCTGGAAGACCAATTATTCTCAAATTGTCTCTTCTAGACCGGTTTTCTTGGTCTGTCACTCTCTCATTGAGATATTTCATGTTTCCTTCTATTTTTTCAGTCTTTTGACTTTGTTTTATTTGTTCTTGTTGTCTTGAGAGATCATTAGCTTCTACTTGCTCAATTCTAGCCTTTAGGGATTGATTTTTGGCTATAATCTTTCGGTTTTCGGCTATGATCTTTTGATTTTCGGCCATAATCTTCTGGTTTTCGGCCATAATCTTCTGGTATTCCTTTTCATTCTGGTCATTTCTGGTGTTCAATTTGCTTATCAGTTCATTTGGTTTCTGAGCCTCACTTTCCAATTGCAAGATTCTACCTTTTAAACAGTTATTTTCTTGCCAGATCTCTTCCATTTTCCTCAAAATCTCAGTTTTGAACTCTTCCATAGCTTGTGAGGAGTTTTCCTTATTTGAGGAGGGTCCGGATGCTATAGGTGTTGTGTGTGGAGGGGGTGGGGGTGGGGTGGTTGCTCAGCCCGTGATTTAGTGAGAGCTGTTTCACCCCTTTATAGCATGGAAATGCCTCGATTCCACGTACCTTCCATGCTGTGCCCTGTTGTGGGGTTCCTCCGTTCGTCTGGACTTGTTTTTATGTCCCCTTGAGGAGTTTTGTGTGTTTTGGTCAGGAGAGGTTAAGAGCTGCTTCTTACTCTGCCGCCATCTTAACCCAGAACCCCCTATCAGTTTTTAAAACCTAATTCCATTGGCAGTTCTGTCAAGAAGCCTTAGTTCACCGTGACCTTGGCCTTCTAAGGGGCCTCTCATGGAACTCTGTTTTGTACATCTTATATGTTTTTTATGATTGTTTTAATTTGCTTTGGTTTGCGAGGTTTTTGTTTGTTTTTAATGCAGGCCTTGTATTTCAAGGGAGTATGGAATTACTACTGAGGACACTTCTTCCAATAGAAGTGGTCACTTGCTCTGCAACTGCAGAACTCAGAAAGTGTCTAAAGCAGTCACAAAGCCACTTTGCAACAGAGGCAAGACTTGAATCCAGTCTCCCAGACTCTGAAGCCAGCCCTCTACCTACATTGTCATACTGTGTAATAATAATAATAATAATAATAATAATAATAATAATAATAATAATAATAATAACTAGCTCATAGACAGTGCTATAAAGTTTATATAGCCCTTTAAGAAGTATCATCTGATTTTATCTTCACAACAACCCCTGGAGGCAGGTGCCATTATTAATCTCATTTTATAGGGAAGGAAACTGAGGCAAAGAGAAGTTATATGACTTGCCCAGAGCCACACAGCTAAGTTAGTAAGTATCTAAGGCTGGATTTGATTCAGGTCTTCCTGATGCCAGACCCAGGGCTCTAACCACTAATCCAGCTAGCTGTGTAATGGGGCCTTGGAACATGCCCAGATAACCTAATAGGAAAGCACCTGCTTCTCTGCATTCCCCTACCATGGGATTATTGTTCTTAAAAGTCATTTTTCAGCCATGTCTGACTCTTTGTGACCCCATTTGAGGTTTTTTTTGACAGAGATAACTGGAGTAATTTTTGCTATTTCCTTTTTCCAGATCATTTTTACAGAGGAGGAATGAGGCAAACAGGGTTAAGTGATTTGTCAAGAGTCATACAGCTAGGAAATGTCTGAGGCTAGATTTGAACCCATGAAGATGAGTCTTCCTGACCCTAGACCAGGTATTCTAGCCACAAGGTTAGCCTCTTTTAATTGGCTGCATCACTGGAAAAGGCTGTTTTTTTTTAAACTTCCAGACTGCAGGGACAGCTGGCTGGCTCAGTGGATTGAGAGCCAGTCCCAGAGAAGGAGAGGTCCTGAGTCTAAATCTGGCCTCAGACACCTTCCAAATGTGTGACCCTGAAGAAGTCACTTAACCCCCATCTCCTAGCCCTTATTCCTCTTCTGCCTTGAAACCAATCCACAATACTGATTCTAAGATGGAAAGTAAGCAGTTTTTATGAAAAACAAAATTATTTCCATATCATGGCTGTCTTGTTCTCTTGTCTGTGTGCTCTTTTCCTGCTTCATGCACAGGTTAAAGATCACACACAGTTTGCCTAAGGGAGAGGGAGTAGACATTTTCCCCCCTCCCCCTTCTTTCTTTTTACCCCATGGCTCCAAGAAACATGCTTAAGGTATGTCTGTTTCAGCTCTGTTCTATTCATCCTTCTCAATTTCAGGTGCAGGCAAAAATTCCCCCCAAAGTTCTAAATCGTGACATCTTTGGAGACAGGATTCCAGGTATGATGTTGCAGCTAGCTATCCTGATGGAAAAGCCCAGAGAAGCCAGCATGCCTAAGGACCAGAGCCCAAAGGAGGTTTTGGAATACTTAGAACTTGAGATTCTCTAGAAACTGAACCAAGCTACAAACTCAATTACTCTCTCTTTCCCAGAGACTAAAGAGTTGGAGTGGGAAAAAGGATTGAGGGATTAAGTCCCCTGTTGGGGAGTAAGTTTGTATGTTTTATACTTCTGAACTAAACATTTCTTTGTAATAATTAAATTGACTATTAATGACTAATGGAGTAGAGGGCATCCACCTAAGAATTGAAGGAACACCATCAGTGAGGGTTAGAGCCATTGGTAGAGAGCCTAGACAAGCTCAAAGGGAACCAAAAAAACCTGGGAGAGGGAAGAAATGTAACATCCCTAGCCTTCAGTGGGAACCAGGGTTGCCAGTTTTACAACAGTACCAGAAAAAGTTACTATTCTATTCCATCTTGTTTGTCAACCGATTAGTACAACCCAAGTTGATCTGCTAGAACAGCCACTCTGGCTAAGTCAGAGCTGAGAAAGAAAGGAGCTGTCCAGCCAAGTGAGCCATATAAGGCAACTTGAAGAAGGGAGAAGAGGAAACAGTGAGCAATATACTACTTCCCTCCCATCTCCAGAAGGAGGACAATGAGGCAAAAGACCCTTGGCTGGCCTGACACTATGGCAAGGCTGAATTATGAGGAATCATTCTGAAACTTCAGAGGAAAAACTCAGTGGAAAAGAGAACTATTTCTAATGCTTGGAGAATTTTTTTCTGCTTTATTCCTGTCGTTAGTCAAATTGTTCTATGTTCCATTGCTATGTACACTTTGATATTTACAAAAGTATCCTCACACCGTAGCAGGAAGAACAACAAATGGAAAGGGTCAAATGAAAGAACTCAAATTCAGAATTTCCCAAGAGCTGGATCACTGAGTTATATTTCAGAAACCACTGATATCAAATCCAGTCCACATGAGCCAAATCTGAGCCCCTGAGTCCTGTTAGCTTTCAAGTAAGCAAGTCAACAGGAATTAGGTATATATTATATGTTAGAGGGCAGCTATGGGTGAAGTAGACAGAGCATCAGGTCTGGAGTCAAGAAGACCTGGGTTCAAATCCAGTCTCAGACACTTAGTAGCTAGTTATGTGACCCTGGACCCTGTTTTCCTTGGTTTCTTCATCTAAAAAAATGATCTAGAGAAGAAACGCCAAACCACTTCAGCATCTTTGCCAAAAACAAAAACAAAACTCAAAAGGGGTCATAAAGAAATAACTGAAAAATAACCAAGCATTATATGTGCTAAATAGACTAGGAATACAAAGACAGAAAGAAAATCTAACAGTCCTTACCCTCAAGCTTGCATTTTATCATGAGCTAAACCCAGGCTCTCCAACTTCTATCAGTTGCTCCTAGCTCTGGTCCCTGGGGCCAGGCACAAGTCTAATTCTTCCTATATTAATGTCTTTCAGACACTTAAAAATAGTAATCATGCTCCCTGTCCCCCATTAAGTTATATATCATCCAAGATAAACTTCCCGAGCTCCTTCAAAAGATCCTTGTACCTAATCTTATCCTTCAAACAATCAAACCCTCCAAGACAACCAAGAGCTAGGTTGGCTGCTTCCCAGCCCCTGACAAACACCCTTTGCTGACATTTTAATAAAGGAAGTGGAACTAATTTCTTTTCAGCCAAGTTCTAGCACATTAACTCTTAGGTAGTCTTATTTAGTCATATAAAAGAGAAGAAGACATCCTATTGTAGAGAAGTAGCTTGAACCTTCCGAGGCCAATTGAGCTCCTCAAGGAGAGGGACTATTTTATTTTGTCCTGATATCTCCAGGATCTAGCATATTTACTATTTATTTATTGGTCCTTTTCTAATAAGAGCAGGAACTTAAATCACAGCAGCACAGAAAACTACAGAATTTATGCTTATTTGGTTTGCAAAATGTTTTACCTGCAATACCTACTTTGATCTTCACAACTCTCTAGAGTAGATGCTACAAGTATTATCCTAATTTCACAAATAAGGAATGAGAATCAGAATTTTGAAGTGCCCATGATCACAGAACTTAGTAAGTGTCAAAGATAGGATGTGAACCCACATCTCCAGTCCACTCTGTCCATTCCTCTAAACTTCCCTAGCCAATGTCTTGTTGCTTTTGTTCAGTCATTTCCTTCTTGCCCAACTCTTCCTGACCCCATTTGGGATTTTCTTAGAAAAGATATTGAAGTGGTTTGCCATTTCCTTCTCTAGCTCATTTTATAGCCAACGTCTTGCAAGTTTTCTGTCCTTCAATTCACGAATCTCCTAACAAGACAGCAACAGGGATCAGTAAACACTGGTATGTGTTTCATCCATCATTCTCTTCTCAGAATTCAAAACAGAAAATCTTAGTTTAGTTCAGACTTGGTTTCAGATTCTCTTGGGAGATTTCTGAGGTTCAGGTTTGGTTTGAGGTCAATGTATTTAGAAAATAAGCTATTTTGTTTCCTTGAAATTTCCTTGAAATTCACTGACTTTTATATTTAAAGTACAAAAATGACAGGCATAAATATCTACTTGTACATTCAATAGTGTAATGTTGCAATAAATTCCAGCTATCTCTTAAGGAAAAACAGGAAACATAAAACATTATTCAGTAACAACAATTTCTTAATGCCTCAGGTCCATGTTGTGGCCAATTAGGTGAATATGTTGCTTTTTAATACAAATACATAATTTTTAAGTGGATTTCTTTCTAACTTAATTGCTTTTCTTCTTCAGGATAATGCCTATTGACAAGCCTTCCTAGATATGTGGGAGTACTCCGACAGTAGTTGTTCACTATTT
This sequence comes from Gracilinanus agilis, assembly GCF_016433145.1. Taxonomy (NCBI): domain Eukaryota; kingdom Metazoa; phylum Chordata; class Mammalia; order Didelphimorphia; family Didelphidae; genus Gracilinanus; species Gracilinanus agilis. Next base: position 217,072,578 of record NC_058131.1, read on the forward strand.
GTTCCTGGAAGACTTGTCATTTTACTGAATTACATAAGAAGTACTAATTCATGGGATTTTTTTTGTTCTACTCTTGTTACTTACTAAAAACATAAGAAAACTAAAATAAACTCAATTAAATTACACACATACGAAGAATGTTTCATAAAATGTCCTTCCTGGGATTTGTTACTACAGAACTGTTCATTTATATGATAGATATTTAAGATATTTCCCAGAGCATGCTGGAACATCTCTCAAACTGTTATTCTAATCTGAAAGCATTGTAGGCATGATAAGTTTCAATGTTACTAGAGGGGAGACAGCAACACTCTCTCTCTCTTTCTGTCCTTCTCTCTCTTTCTCTCTCTCTCTACACACACACACACACACACACACACACACACACACACACACACACACACAGGAGGAGCTGGTACATAACCTCTCCCTTTTCTAGATTTTTTGCCTCTCTTGAGTAGGTTTGAGCTGGCTCCAGCAAATCCTTGCCTATTGCTCTGAAAAGCTTCTCATATGGCATAGTGCTGTGGGAGCTGGTGAACATAAAAGGGCTTATGGATTAATAGAGGTGCCATTATAAGACATAAACACACATAATATTCAGGCTAGTGTCAGAAGCCTGAATGCATTAAGATAGGGAATAAGCACCATCTGGTGGTGGCTAAAAAAGATGACAACATAATGGAGAAGGTGAATAGGCCAGTGATAATACTACCAACAGCTGGTACTGAAGAGAGCTGCAAGAAGCAGCAGAAGATTAGATGACAGTAAATGAGGTCCATGATGCTGAAACCACCCACTCAGAGCTGAGACAAATCTCAGAAAGGAAAATTTATAAAAGCTGGACTATAAAAGTCAATAAATGGGATCAATATTGATAAAATGACCACCACCTCCCAAAAACTGAAGAGAGCTACAGAAAAGAGAATTGTGGCGGGATTAAACACCAATGGTACCTGCTAAGGAGAGGAGGTGAAGATTCTATGAAAGGAGCAATGCTCTACAGATAGATGGAGGGATTATGGAGGGGAGTAGTAACCTGGAGGAGCAAGCCCCTATTATTTCTTTCCTAGAGCTCTACCACAGCAGTACTCCAATTCAAATTCTGTTTCTAATAATCTATAAATACGTTAAAAAGTGTTTATGTCTTGAGGCTTGTGAACCTGTGTGCTTGCAAGGGGAACCAGTGGCTATCCACACAAGGAGAAGGAAGGAATTGTGAAAAGAAAGTTCTCAAAATCTAGTTATGAACAAGGTACCCGAGGAAAAGAGAGTCTCCAAAGTGTTCCCAGGTCTTTCAGCCAGAAGTTATATTTCTATTGTAATAAATTCTCCCTAAGTTAAGGATGGGTTCCTATTTGAAATTACTTTTATTTCTGTCTTGACCTTACAAAGTCCATGAAATGTGACCACCTCCAAAGTTCAGGATAAATAACCCAGTACTTATTACTTCCCCAGAATCACATAGCTAATCAGTGTTTGAGTCAGGATCTGAACCTAAATCCCCTGATTTCACTTCCAGTTTTCTTTCTTGGGTTCAGTACTAAAAGGATTAGGCTGTTATCCTGATAGTTGGATAAGGGTTGTATCATTATATAGATCTTTTACTCAGCTCAATAAGTTCAGAATCTCAATTTAATAATTTTACCAAGACAGGATCAGACTCTGGGCAGAATTGATGCAAGAGGACCAAATCTGTGTTAGGTGAATTGAGAAAGAGTCAGTTAATCAATGAGATCCCTTTCCAATGACTCTTCTCTGCTTCCTAGGAACCTTACTATCAGGAAGAAAGTATCCCAGATCACAGAATCAAGCTACTTGTTCAATTAATGGTCTTATAGGACATCTTACCTAATTGTAGTGGGAGTAAACATGTTAGCTTCGGATAAGCCTCTTTTTTTGTAACTAAATATTTCTTATTTAAGCAATCTTTCTATAATAAGATAAGCACTAGAGTGGTATAATTTAGCAATCATGTACATGTTACCTTCAAGTTTGGTAAACAACAACTCATGACCTGTGTGCCCCCCAGATTTGGCAAACTATTAATGATGTGTACGTCCCTCAGATTTTGTATACACAACCAATAGGTATGAATGTGTGTACATGTGTGTGTGTTTCAAATCTGGTTGACAACTGATAAAGAGCTGCTAATATTGTTAGCTTTGATCTGATAATTTCCTTTCCTCATAAGCTTATGAATCAGAATGTAGATGTAACTGGGAAACATCCCTTTGCCAGAACCCTTAAAACCTGCAGGAGACCCCAGGCATCAGCTTACTCCTGGGTCATGACTAGAACAGACTCCTGGATTCTCTGAAATTGGAAGTATAAGCATCTTGGGTTCACTTGAGAGTAGCACCAACTAACGAAGACTTGCCAGAATGCCACCTCAGAGAGACACATGGATTCTGACTGGACAGGGAGGAAATCTCGTTGTGAGTACCAATACAAGACATATTTAGTAAAGACCCTCAAGGAAGCAGGTTGGTGGTTTGTTTCTACAGGGTTTGATGTTGTATTATTAAATAATCAATAAAGTTGGATTACAGTCATGAAGTTGTCCTATTATTATTAGTGTACTACTATCATCAGCCTAACCCATAGTGGTAAATCTGTGCAGACGTTGTATGTTACATCAGGATGGTCGATGGGGGAGTTCAAAGAAGGATCTTCACTCCATCAGAATGCTAACAGACCCCTCTAGTGGCTAGAGCACTTGAGGTCCAGCAAATGGTTTCTCCAGTGATAGAAATCCTTATTCCTCAGTTCTCTTCTTTCATCATTCTCTTCAAATCAAGAGAATTCTCTGTCATCTCAACATCACCTCATGCCAGGTTATAATTTCTTATATTAAACTGAAGTATAATGGAAGGAACTGAACTCGAACTCAAGAGGCCTAGGTCTGAGTCCAGGATTTACCTCCTACATCCTAGAGGAAATCATTTAACCTCTTTGAGTCTGAATTTATTGTTCTGTAAAATGAAGTTAATAATACTTCCATAATCTACTTCCTAGAGTTGTTATGGCAATCAAAAGATCAAAAAAAAATGCAAAGCATTACATGTAAACCATAAAGATCATAGTTTTAGTTCTGGAAGAGTCTTTAGAAACCATCTGGTCCAATTCCTTCATTTTACAGATGAAGAAACTGAGGTAAAGATAGGCTAAGTGATTTGCCCAAGATCACAGGAGTAAATGGCGGGGACAGGATTTGAACAAAGGGCTTCAGACTCCAAATACAACACTCTTTCTACTCATTATATCATGATGTTATTAATTCTCTTCCAGAATTGTTGCTGCCAACTGTCATTTTATATGGAAGCTGTTGCTGAATTACAAAATTATGATGCAAATTGGGTTATTAACCCACTCTCACCACCCCAACCACCAACTCCTGACAACCAACCCTCCCACTACTTACATATTCTTTTCAGTTCCAGTTACAGAGAGAACTACTTCCCGGCTTTGACTCTATAACGTAGGTTAAATCCTATTTGGCATCCTAAAGTCACCCATCTACAGACACAAAGGGAAGCTTGGTTTCCAAGTTCAGTCACCTCAGTGGGAGCATGTCAAAGTCCTAGACAAGCTGTCAAATTGCCTGCTGATGCTGTTTGAAATTCGCAATTGGGAACATTTTTACTCTCAGCAATAATATAACCCGTTCCACCCAGTGATATGTGATGTTCACTGCTCGATTTGGGGTTTTTCTGAACCTTTGTAAGCAGAATCACAGAATCTCAGAGCTGAAAGAGACACTTCGAGCTATCTCATCCAACCTGTCCCTGAAAGGGGATTCCCTCTATAACATTTCCAACCACTAGCCATCTAGCTTCTGCTTGAAGCTATTTGGGAATGGGGATCTCACTCTCTCCCAAGGCAGCACATTCTCTTTGTATGTAATAATGCTTGTTTTCAGTTATTCACTAATTGTTCTTGACATGGCATATATTTGGAAGGCGACATTCTGACATATATGTCAGACCACATGACAACCATATACATTCTGGTAAAAGGGAAAGCCAAATAGAGTTCTAACAACTGGAGCCCTGGCCACTTCCACTGGGGAATGGGACAAGTCATGGATTCTTGTCATTCACATGTCCTCACACACAAGCATCGAGTCCTGCTGGTTGAAGCTCCTTCTCCCTCCCCGTAGTTCTTCAGTTTGTCACCTAGTGACTATGCTTTATGTCCTGTGATTACTGACGTTTTAACACCTTTCACAGAACAGACGTAGACCAGTAAAAGTGATTAAATAACTAAGTGGACCTTGTACTAAGTGAGTTATTTCTTGGCTGCCATTATGTCTAATTCACCACAGATTACTCAGTCTGAGGGCTTTTTAGAATCATAAGTAGCCAAGATCGTTTTTCACCTCATCATCCCATTATCCATAATGAGAAAATACTTCTAAATGTGAAGATTACTCTTCCCAAAGATCCCAGGAGAGCCTTCTGGTAGACATTAGCAAAATGTATTAACTGTTTTCTGGTAGCAGGAAGAGGACTCAAAAGGATGCCCACACAATAGTGGCAAGCCCTCCCTGAACTACTTGCATGCTTTCCTTTTTGGTTATACATGAGGTTTCTCTCTCTTTCTCTCTCTCTGTGTCTCTCTGTGTCTCTCTGTCTCTGTCTTTCTCTGTCTCTCTCTACCTCTCTGTCTCTCTTTGTCTCTCTATCTGTCTGTCTCTCTTTGTCTCTTTATCTGTCTCTCTATGTTTCTCTGTCTCTCTGTCGCTGTATCTCTTTGTCTCTCTCTCTGTCTCTCTGTCTGTGTGGGTATCTCTCTATCTCTGTCTCTGTCTCTATGTTTCTCTATCTCTCTGTCTCTCATCTCTCTCTCTGTCTCTGTCTGTCTTTCTGTCTATCTGTCTGTCTGTCTCTCTCTCTATGTCACTCTACACAGCAATGGAATTTCCTAAAGTGTAGCCTGGCAAGATGAAAACTAACATGTTTCAAAGGGGCCTTAGGGCTGCTATTCAGGGGCCCCAAGAAGCTAAATGTAGGAAGAGTACATATAATCCCATAGTTTAGGGATAAAGATATTTCTCATTTCCCATCAAGAGATGTTGAATTTCCTTTTTAAAAATATATTTATAGGAAGTAGCTAAACGGCTCAGTCAGTAGGGAGCCAGGTCTCAAAACAGCAGTTCCTGGGTTCAAATCTGGCTTCAAATACTTCCTAAATTTTGTGACCCTGAATAAGTCACTTAACCTCCATTGCCTAGCCTTACTGCTCTTCTGCTTTAGAATCAATATAAGACAAAAGGTAAGAGTTTAAAATTACATATATATATATATATATACATATGTATATGTGTGTGTATTATACATGTAGTTTGTCTTAATATCACAGTCACTTTCTACTATCCTCCAAACTGAGCCCTTTCTTGTGTAAAAGAAAAAACAATTCTAGCAAAAAACTGATACAAAAGCCTCATTTGATAATATATGCAATATTTTGACTTAGATATTGCCTATCTCCATCTTGAAGGAGGAGACAAGTTTCATGATCTCTTCTTTAGAACCTTCAATGATTTTTCTATTCCCTAATGTTCAGCTTCCTTTTGATGATATTGTTATTGAGGGTATTTTTGTGTATATTTTTATCTTTGTTCTTTTTGTTTTATCCTGTATCAATTCATACTAATCTTCCCAGGTTTCTCTGAATTCCTCATGTTCCCTATTTCTTACTGATTAATAATATCCCATTATATTCATATGCCATGTTTTATTTCAGTTCTTGGCTACCACAAAGAATCTTGATATGAATATCTTGGTATTTATTGGCCATTTGTTAATAGCTTTGACTTTCTTAGAGTATGTCCTCATTACTGAGTGTTAAATTTCTGAAAAAAGAAAAGAAGATGGGATTTTAGCTGACATATTAAACTGACTTGCCTAGGAAGTGGAGTTAGGCTATGAATTTGGGCCTGCTGATCCTAAATCCAGTATTTCACCATTACTCCTGAGCCACACATTTAGAATAAAAATTCTAATTGCTATAAAAATTGCAGAGACTAAAAATTATAGCTTGAAGGGACCTCAGAAGTCATTGAGTACAATTCCCTACCTTAAACATCACTTCTTTCCTAAGGAATTATTATCTAGCCTCTCTGCTTCTTCAGTGGAAGAAACTCACTACCTAACAAGGGAAACTTCCATTTTCACACAGTTCTAATGCTTAGAAAATTTTCTTCTAAGTCAAATTCTGACACCACCTCCATCTATTCCTCCTAATTCTGCCCTTTGAGGCAAGGCAGGGCAAAACTAATTACTCTTCTAATTTAATTAGGTAAAGACAACTACCATATCCCTCAAAAAAAAGTCTCATCTCTGCTGACTAAATATCCCTATTTCCTTCAAGAGGTCTTCAAAGGATTTGGTTCCCAAAAGGGAATGTGACAAAGTGGAAAGAGAGCTAAATTTGGCATCAGTAGAGACTTCATTTTTAATTCTGCTTCTAGCAATTGCTAGCTGTGAAGTCATGGACAAGTTACTTAAAATTCTCTAAACTTAAGTTTCTTCATCTGTGAAATGTGTATCAAACTATCTATTGTGCTTACCTCAAGTCAATAAACATTTGTTAAATGTCTGTTGCATACAAGATTCTATACAGAGGTATTAGAGGAGGCACAATGGATAGAGCACTGGGCCAGGAGTCAGGAAGTTATGAGTTTGATTCTTGCCTCAGACACTTACTAGTTATGTGACCCTGGGCAAGTCACTTAAGCTTTGTCTCCCTAAGTTTCCTTAACTTTAAAGTTGGAACAATAAGAGTACCTGTATCCCAGGGTTGTTGTGAGGACCAAATGAGATTATATTTAAGTGTTTAGCAGAGTGCCTGATATAGTAGGCAATTAAATGCTTGTTTCCTCTCTTCCTTCCTTCTTTCCCTCCCTTTTTTCTTCCCTTCCTTCCTTCCTTTCATTCCCTTCTTTCCCTCCCTCCTTCCTTCCTTCACTCCCTTCTTTCATTCCTTTGTTTCTTCCTTCCCTCTCTCCTTCCTTCCTTTCTTCCTGCCTTTCCTTCCTTCTTTCAGGTGCTAACTCACAGGGTTGTCATAAAGCTCAAATGGAATTATATTTGTAATATATTTTGCTAAAGTTCTCTTAAAGTTCTATATAAATACTGCTATTGTTATTTCTGGATATGTTCTAGCTTTACCAAATATTTATTAATTCATTTCAACTGGGTATACAAAATATGAAATAAAGCACACTCTTTACTTCGAAGAGCTAATAGGCTAGTAGAAAGAATAAGAGATGCACTTGAATATCATGTTCTAATTCATATTACAGCTAAATACAAAGGGACTTCCAGGCAAAATACCATGAGAAGTTGAAGAAGAAAGAGTTCACTTCCAGCAAAGGAGAATCAGGGAAGTCTTCCTAGAGGAGATGACCCTGGAGCTAGGCACTGAAGAAACAATATGATTTCAATGATCAGAAATGGAGGAAGTCCTTTCCAGAAAGATAGAGGTGGGATATGTCCCACAATCATACAAGAGAAGGGAGAAGCACATAGGCTGGTGTGTAGAGTATGTGAAAGAAAGTAGTAGAAAGATAAGAAAGAAAAGAAGGCTATAGCAAGATTGTGGAGGGCCTTGGATTCCAGGCTAACAGGTGTCTAAATTTATTCTGGAGACAATGGGGAGCCACTGGAGGTGTCTGCAGTGAGGAGAGATGAAATCAAAGCAATGCACTGAATAGACTAGTCTGGCAACATGTAAAAGATGGATTGAACAAAAAGAAGCTAGAGGCAAGGATGTCAATTAAAAGGCCATTACAATAGGCAAGGCATTAAGTGATGAGGGTCTAATATAGGGTGAGAACAGGGGAAAGAGAAAGTTTGATTTAGATAGAGGGATATGGTTTAAAAATGGGCAGAACTTGGCAGATGACTTCATGTAAGCAATGAGAGAAATTGAGAGGCAATGTGGTTCAGTAGAAAAATCACTGAGTATGGATTTAGAGGATATGACTTCAAATCCCACCTCAGACTTTTCTGCCTCTGTGACCCTGGGCAAGTCACTCTGCTTCTCTTGGCCTTAGTTTCCTCATTTATAAAATGAGAGAAAAGGGGTCTTCACATCCTCTGAGGTCTATATGATCCTATAGGTTATGAGCCTGGGTGACTGGAAGTATGATAAGGCCAGAAACAAGAAGTTGGAAGAAAGGCAGGTTTGGAGGAAAGGTTATGAGTTCTGCTTTAGACACAGAGTTTCTGTTACCAAGAGGACATAAATCTTTATTCCTTAAGGACATAACAATTGATGGTGGGAGGAAGAGACTAAGAACATATTGAGAAAGATGAGAAAACTAATCTAGAGTTAAGCATTTTCTATAGAGAATCCCCATGGGGGTAATTGAGTTCACTACAAAACTGTTTCTGTCCTTTCATGATAAGGAGATTTTTCTGGGTTTGCCATCCCAGACTTACCTAAATAATGTCAGTTTACCATTGTGCCTGCTAAAAGTAGGCTGCCTCATTCCTAGAACTGAGCGCAGCACTCTAGATTTGGTCTGACCAGGGCAGAGGACAGAACTCTCATCTCCTTCATTATGGATGCTATGTTTTCTCAGTGCAGTCAAAGATCACCCTACCTTTTTTGGCTATCTCAACACAGACTCACACAGAGTTTGCAGTCCACTGAAAGATCTTTCCCCCAGTTCTTTCTCACATGAACTGCTATCTCACTACACCTCTCCCCTTAATCTTATGTCAATGTAAGAAGGACATTAATAAGCTGGAGAACTGACAGAGAAAAAGAACCAGGATGGTGAAGGGCCTGGATATCATGTCAATAACTGGTGATGTTTAGCTTAGAGAAAAGAAGATTCCTGGGGAATGTGACAGCTATCTTTGAGTGTCTGAAAAAGTATGCAGAAGAAGTCTTTGACTTGTTCTGTTTGACCTCAAAAAGCAGAACCAGGAGCAATGTGTAGAAAATGGCTAGAGGCAGTTTGGGGCTTGATGTGAAGGGGAACTTCCTAACAATTAAAGCTATCCTGAAGTGGGAAAGGGATGCCCTGGGTTTCCCTTTTATTGGAGATTTTCAAACAGAAGCTAGATAACCATGATAGGTAAAGTCCCCTCTAACTTTAAAAGTCTGTGATTCTGTCATCTCCCCCCACCTTGTATTTCTTTTGAAGCTAGGCACAGAACTTTACATTTATCCCTATTTATTTATTTAAATGGGAGGCATTCCAATGGAGGATACTTATAACTCCACCATACCAAAGCTTCCCCTCTGACTCTGAGAATAAGTTTTATGCTGCAGTTGTCCCCTCTGAATATCCCAGGTCTGTCACTGTGAGTACAAATGAAATGACCAAATCTGTCCCAGCACAGAGAGAGAGAGAGAGAGAGAGAGAGAGAGAGAGAGAGAGAGAGGTAGTATATATATTAGGTAAAATATGATAAGCAAATCAGGTTACATTAACCAATATTTCAGAGAAAGAGGAGGAATGGATATGGAGGAATCTATTAGTGCAAAGAAAAATCCAGAATGAAGAAATAGGAGAGAAAAAGTAAAAAGAAAGTATATTCATTGCCCAATTACTTGCTTTCTTGAGTTCACTACTCTTCCTCAATCTCAGTTCTTAGCCAAGTCTTTGAGTGCCACCTTCCCCAAAATCTGTTCTAAACTTGAATGGCATTTTATGCCACCTTTTGGCCCCTCGATTACTTAGCTTGCCTCTTCCTGTTCATTAGTTCTCCAACCCACAAGTCCCTTTACCGCACAGAAGTAGTAAAACTTAGGAAACACTATCAGAACAACAAGCCAGGTCTCTCCCCCAAGTCTTTCTGCCCCAGCTATCAGTATGGCTAAGCCAGTGCTACAAAAAGAAGAATAAGACACAGTTCCTCTTTTCCTGGACATTCTAGAAGGAAGGGAAGGGGAAGGAAATAAGCATTTGTATAGCGTCTAACTTGTTTAGTTAAAACATTTTTTATAAATATTTATAACATTAAACATTTGATCCTCAAAATAATCCTGAGAGGTAGATAGTTTTATTATCCATTTTATGGTCAAGGAAACTGAGGCTAAGTGTCTCATCCAAGGACACACAACTAATAAGTGCCTGAGGATGGATTTGAATTCAGGTCTTCCTGACTCTTTTAGTTCTCTGTCTACTGGGCCAACAGCTACCTCAACTTCTAGTCTAGTAGAGAGATAAGATTTAATAGATGAACATGAGGAGTATTAAATGATATAAAAGGATAGATGAAATAGAAATCGCTTCTAGTGGCCTTTTAATCTGCTGTCAGAAGGCAGCCACCTCCTCCTCTATAAGAAAAAGTGTCCCTTGGCTTTGACAGCTGGCTCAGGTAGCTATCAAAGATTCCCTTCATCAAGTTAAAAAAAACAGCTCCTTCATCTTGAATTGTCTTCAAGAAAAACTTCACTAACCAATTCAGAGAATGCCTTCCCCAAGACAGTTACTACATCATTTCAGAGATAAGCACATGGAAAACTTAGTTGCTACCAAAAAATGCCAATTTTGACACTGGCTTTTTCTCCATCTAGAAGCCACAGAGCCATTTGAGGAGTAAATTCTGAATGCAGCTCAGGATGCAACAAATCCCTGTTTTTAGTTTGATCCCATGTTAGGCTCTGCTGTTCTCTTTTGTTGTATTGTACCCAAGGGATAGGTGGGATCTTAATGCACTATAGAATTCTGACTTCACTCAGGACAGCAGCCAGACAATCTAATAAGCAGTTAGGGATGTTTTAAAGAATGGTTTTCAAAAAATAATAAGCATATCTGGATCTTAGAAAAATCACAAGAGATCACCCACTCCTGCTCAATGCTTCTGAGCAAAGTTGCATTATATCCAGGATAGATGGATATATCTCTTCTTACTCCTAGCATAAGGGAAAGAATTTTTTAAAGATCAGCCTTTCTCTTATTGCTTCACAGGTCTAAGTCTTTGTCTCTGCACATTAAAAACAGAATGGGAAGTCATGTCTTTCATCCATTGTGACCATCAATATGAACAATCCCACAATCTATCAAGCCATGGCCCTGGGCACCACTCATGATAAGAGTGTAAATTCTAATTGGCCATGGATGACCCAGTTTTCTTGCCACCTGGAAACAATGCTGTATGCAGAGCTGCAGTATAATTATTTTATTCATCATTGCTACTTCTGTCTGTCCAATATGTTGCCTTATCTTCCATATTTACTTCAAGTATTTCAAGGGCTGTCCCATGGAAGTGGGGCTGACTTTTGCTTGACCCTGGAGGGTAACACTGGGAGCAATGGTTGGGATTCCAAGAGAAACAATATCAGAAAAGGGGGGAAAATCACTAAAAGATTGAATTATCCCAAACTGGATCTTCTCTGAGAATCTTCAAACAAAAACTTGACAGTCTCTTAATTTGTTGTAGAGGCAATTGTTATTTAGCTATCAGCTATATTAGATCCCTTCTATGGAAACTTTTAATTTGGAGATTTTGTGATTTTGTGATTCTGCAGTCCTACTTTCTCTTCACATCCACGGCCACTACTAGAACTTCGGTGTTAGATTTCTGTTCCATGGGATGCTGGAAAATCCTTTCCCATAATCTCATTATCCCAGATATTTTCTATGTTCCTACAAATTCTGTCTTCTTTACCTCAGTCAAGTTGTATGATAGATCAGGCCTAATATCTTCATATCTTTCAATCCTCAAAGTCCATTACCTCCCTTATTTTTTCTCGCCCTCACTACATGCCCCTTTCATTGCCACAGAAAAAATAAATCCTAGGCCATTCTTGACTCCAAATCTTCTCCCGAGTCTTTCCTACCCAGAATCACAATCCTGTCACAACTAAGCAAATTCTTCCCTTCCCAAAAATGAATGAAGAAATACTATCTTCTCCAAGAACTGTTAAATAATTGGCCTGAGAATTTGAAAGCAGGGAGAGACCCTCTTTTAATTGACCCATCCTAAAATCATCAGAAAAGTGGTAATTTCCCCACATTCAGTGCGTGATGCCCTGTGGCCATTTACTAAAAGCATTTCACTTACTGTCTTCTTCATCTATCACTGGAATGAATTTACATTCTTCCCAGCTTTGGTTGCATAAGTATTGGTTCCATAGACATCAAAGTCCTAAAAGTGCATTATAACTAGCAGTGCTTTCAATAGTCACTCCTCCCCACACCTCATGAAAAGTCATAGAGGAAGGATAGTCTGACCAGATGTGTACTCGTGCTAGGAAAGGGGTTCAGAAAAACATCAGACTCCAGAAAAATGGCACCAAGTCAATTGAACCCAGAGGGAAGAGCTGCCTGGTTGTTCTGTATGGTAGCATAGGCCAATGAAGGATCACTGCTCTTATACAGAGATAAAGGAATTCAGTGAGGGGAAAGCATACTCTCTCCAAGAAAAATCACCATCTTCAGACATTGACACCCATGTTAAAAATGCATTCACCCAGTACTAGTTATGGCTGTTCCTAACAGGCATAGATTCAATAAACAAATAATCATCCAACATTTATTATCTACCATGTCTTGGGCCATTGTATTATATGCTAGAGATACAAAGACAGAAGCAAAAATGTCTCCTCCTGAAGTAGCTCACATTCTATTGTGAGGGACAACATACACATAAATAAATAATATACAAAAAAACATACAAAAAAGACACAACAATGATGCCTATTCAACCAGCTTCCAACAACTCCCAACACAGAAGATATGAATAAAAAATATGGCCAATAATCAGATTCTTCCTAACATCTAACCTAAATTGCTGTCATCTAGATTTAATTATTTCTTCCTATTCTTGCACTAACAGGATCATCCTCCTCCTCAAAATCATTTGTGTATTCTAATTCAAAATAAGAAAATGTCTACTGATTCTCATGAGGATACCCTAGAAACAACATTCTTCTTGAGGACACAACAAGTAAAAAAGATAAATAAATATTTATCTTAAAAACATAAATACACCATGATTTGAGAAAGGAGAAGTATCTAGGAGGATCATATAAGGCTTCTCACAGGAAGTGTTACTGGAGCTGAACTTTGGAGGAAACTGAGGATTGTAGAGTATTTTAAATGCCAATCTGAGGATTTTTCATTTTGATCTAGAAGCAATAAGGAGTCCAGAGAAGGGAAGTGACACAGTCACTTACTACTTGGGTACTAGGATAATTGGCTACTTAGGTACCATGAGAAAGAGGTATTCAGATATTTAAGTATTTAGGTGATAAGATGCTTAGGAATTGGGTACTTACATATTTAAGTACATGGTTACTTAAGTAATTAGGTACTTAGGTTTATAGGTAATTAGATAGGTAATAAGTTAATTATGTACCAATGTAATGGGTACTTAGGTACTGAAGATACTCAAGTAATTAGCAACTTGGGCAATCAGCTAGGTTATTCAGCATTTAAGGATACCTAGGTAATTGGTATTTACCTACTTAGCTCCTATTTGGTTAACTTCCAAACGGAAATACGTTGAAACTGACAAGCCTGTTTAAATCGATTTAAGCTAGACTAAACCATATTGAACCAGTTTTAATTATATTGAACTGGATGAAATCTTTTTGGTTTGAACTATATTAAATATAGGCTCTAAAGTATATAAATACTTTGGTAATTAGGTTCTTAAGTACATAGACTCATAATAAGTTAGATACTTAAGTTTATAGGCACTTAGGTCCTTTAATAATTAAGTATAAGTACATGTCAACAATTTAAGTACCTTTAGACTAGATAGCCTGTTTAAATCTGCTTGAATTCATTTGAAGCAGAAAGTACCAGTTTGTTTGAACTAAACTGAAAATAAGTACTTAGCTATATATGTACTTTGATAATTAGGTCTACAGGAAATCAGGCATTTTGGTAAATAGGTAATGGGCACTCAGATACTTAGGTAATTAGGCAAGTACTTAGGCATTTAGATCTTTAGGTCTTTAGGTAATTAGGTACTTAGATAATCAGGCACTTACTACTTAGTTAACTATAAACATAATTAGGTACTTAGATACTTAAGCACTCAGGTATCTAGGTGATTGAGTATTTAAGTGCTTCCTGGTTTGAGCCAGATAGAACCATTTTAAAATGGTTTGAAATGGTTTGGTTTGAAATAGATTGAAAACTGGAACCTAAATATATCAGTACTTTGGTAATAGGATTTATGGATAAGAAGGTACTTAGATAATTAAGGACTTAGATACTTACAGGTGCTCAGGTACATAGATACTTAGGCACTAGGTATTTGGATACTTTAAAATTAGGTAATTAGTTACTTAGTTAATAAGGGATATAGATACTGAGGTAATTAGTCTTTTTGGTATTTAGGTACATCAATACTTAGATACAGTAAGTACTTAGATAATTGATTACTTAGGAAATTAAGGATTTAGGTTTATTGATATTTAGGGACATAAGTACCTAAGAAATTATGTAATTAGTTACTTATGTAATTAGATACTTAAATATTTTGATACATGGGTACTTAGATAAAATGGAGGGGGGATTAGAGTGGTAAAAATAAATCAAGGAATCACAGGCTTGGAACTAAGTCCAATCCATCTATGTAAAGAAGATAATAACCTGAATAACCTGAAGAGTTTGCTGAGAGAAAGTGAAAAGAAGAAGCAGCTAAATGTCCAGTAGATGAAGAACCAGGCCTGGAGACAGGGTGTCCTAAATTTGAATCTGGCCTCAGACACTTCCTAGTTGTGTGACCCTGGGCAAGTCACTTGACCCCAATTGTGTAGCCTTTACCATTCTTCTGCCCTGGAACCAGTACTTAGGTATTTATTATAAGATGTAAGATAATGTTTTCTTTTTTTTTTTAAGAAAATGAAGAGGGTCACGTCCAGAGCCTTGGGGAGAAGGGAGGGAAAGAACATACTAAGTTAAAGATAAGAATATAAATGAGGATTCAGCAAAGAAAACTGAGAAGAAGCAGTTTAGTTTAGGAGAAATAGGAGACAGCAGTGTCACCAAAAGCCAAGAGAAGAGAAAATACATAGTAGACTATTTCTATAGTCATCTGGAGAGCAGGGGTCATTTTATTTTTTGTATTTATTTCTTCAGCCCCAGGCATATAAGAGACACTTAATAAATGCTTGTAGCTTAATTCATTGACAAAGGATACATTTAGGATGAGTGAACTGAAGGAGAAAGAGAAGGATAGAAGACTATGATTAGACATTGGAACTTCAGGGTTTTAGATCTTGAACAAAATATTTATGGGGGGAAGATGAGATGAAATGTGTGGCACTTCCTACTTATAAGTGGGGTGGTTGAGGGAGCTAATAAAGATAAGTTCTTATAATATCTCCATTACATAAAAAACAGGAAAGTTCAATTAAAAAGCATTCAATTAAATTAGAAGAGAGGAGTTGGTTGAATTTATTATTTGAATTCACTTCAATTCCATCAAACAGGTATCCCAAAAACGTTATATATGCACAGCCCCAGGCCTGCCTCAGCCTTTATTTCTCTAAACTAACCAAAATCAAAACCTATATTCTGTTTTTTCCTCAAGGGATCCATTTTCTAAAGTTTTCAATATTATATTCCATCCCTTTACTCTCATCCCATTTCTCCCATTTTTCTGAATATATTTGTTAACTTATTTATCCAATAAGCAATCTCTAAAGAGTAATACCACTACTCAGTCTGTATCTCAAAGTGATTAAAAAATGGGAAAGAATCTGTTTGTACAAAAATATTTATAGTTGCTCCTTTTGTGGTGGCAAAGAATTGGAAACTAAAGGGATGTCCTTCAAATGGGGAATAGCTGAACAATTTGTGGTATATGATGGTTATGGAATGCTATTGTGCTAGTGAATATGATAATTTCAGAAAGAGCTGGAAAGACTCACATGAACTGATGCAGAGTGAAATAAAGCAGAACCAGGAGAACATTATACACACTAACTGAAATATTATAGAATGATCAAATATTATGGACTGCTAATAACAGCAATATAATTCTCTAGGACAAATCTTAGGGACTTATAAAAAAGAATGCTGTCCACTTCCAGACAAAAAACCGTTGGAGTAGGAATGTAGATGAAAATGTGACTTATGACTTGATTATTTGGGTGTATGTTTTTGGTTTTGGTTTTATAAGATTATTCACTTATAAAAATTAATAATATGGAAATATGTTTTGAATGATAATAAATATATAACCCAGACTGAATTGCTTATCAGCTCTGGGAGGGAGGAGGGAAGAAAAAAGGGAAACAATATAGATCATATAACTTTGGAAAACTTATATAGAAAATTGCTATTAAAATAAAAAGTTCAAATAAAGTAGGAAAAAAAAGAAGGACCTAGTGCTCTCCTAGGGATGAGGCCAATGAGCCAGAGGGCTCCTTTCTGAGGGAATGTTTCTAACTTTCATTAAGTCTTTCTGGTGTAGTAAGTGCCATGACGAGTATCTTCCTCTCAAAGCTATACTATAGCTCTCTGGGACAGCCTCTGTCTCTTCAGTCTGCTACATGACTATCACCCATAAGAACATTAACAGCATTTCCACAGGAAGAATAATGAAGGGATATAAAAAAGAAACAGCGTTTGTGTAGAGGAGAGAGCCACACTGTGGACCAGAGACAAAGATGTCATCTAAAACAAGTAGCCATACACAAAATGGCCACTGGAGAGAATAAAGTGTGTTGGTATATAGAACAGAACTCCCTCAGATCACTATGAGTCCTGCATTTTAACCACCATCATCAATTATGATTAAGTATCTGTCTTGGACTATTGTGTATGAGGAAAGGACAGGGAGGTTTGGTAGCTAGGCAACAGACTGGAACCTCAAAGTTTGGGAGTGATTTTTTTCTTGTCCATAAAAGTGACAAGTGGCCTTAGGCAGAATTCCCTCTGCTTTTTTTTTCTCTTTATCAGAAAAACACCATCTTCTGACTTCTTTTTCACATCCAAAAGAAAAACACTGGGTAATTCTGCTAGAAATGTGAGCTCATGTAGTTTTGCAAATAGAGGATGAGCTGGAAACTGGTAGACTTTCATAAATCTAACCACGTGGATCTGGGCACATCACTATATTGCATGCCTCGGGTTACCCATCCGGGTGGGTTTATGGGTTGTGGACATTAAAGCCACCAAAGGATATAGTGGTGTCTTATGCTTTTATTGCCACAGGTCCCATAAGTTGCTTGGTTAGAGAAGAGACAGTTTCACCAAGAAGAAAAGCCCCAAGTTGTGTACATGGTGGCCCAGGAACTATTAAACTACCTTGGGAGCTCCCTGCAATACCCCTTTCCATTGTATCTCATTTTCTTCTCTTTTCTTTTTTTTTAAAAGCTTTATAATAATTATTGCTAGCATTTGTGCCCCATTTTGAAATTTGCAAAACATGTTACAAATATTATCTCATCCAGTCTTCACAACTAGTTTGGGAGATAGGTGTTATTTTTATCTCCATTTTACAGATGAAGAAACTGAAGAGTACAAGTTAAAGGATTCTACCAGGCTCACATATCTAGCAAGTATCTGAGACCACATTTCAACTTGGGTCTTCCTTATTCCTGGTCCAGCACTCTAGCCATACTATGGGAGCTACCTATCAGCTACCTGATGTTTTGTTTTTATATTACAACAATATACTTAACAAATTGCTCTCACTTCTGGAGAGGTATATTTTAACAAGCAAAACAGGTAGGTAAAACTAGTAACGTAGAAAGCGTATGCAATATTTCACATCTCTTGCATTCCCCTACCTCTATGACTGTTTTTTTAATTAACGGAAATCTACTTTTCTCTATTGCCTATTTCAATGGAAAAGCAAAAAGGAGAAAGGTTGATGTGTGACTGATCTGTGTTGTTGATCTGTGACATGACAAGAAAGTCATGAAGCCAGATCCTTATGAAGCAAGTTTTGGCTTCTGGCTTTGTATTTTTTTAATCCAGAAAAAAGCTTAGCCCAGTTGGTTTGATGACTAAATCTCAGTGATCTTCCCCTTGTGCAGTGCCCTATATGTGACTGTCCCTCGATGCTGCCTACCACCCTGATTCTAGAGCATTTAGATCCCCTCATGATGAGCTATCAAAATAAGTGGCTCTGGTATCCAGAAAGGGAGAGGGAAAGAATTATATTTCACAGAAACTAATTGGAAACTTGTTTTGGACTAAAGTAGTTATTATTTCCATCATGGAGAGATGAAAGCATAGAGATTCACTTTTATCTTACTCTGCCTGATGTCTTACATTATTTATTCAAGCGAAAATTAAAACCTGACCAAATCCTACCAAGGCATTTCATATCAGTTAAGGATTATTCTTCTGGAAAAGAAGTTTGGTTCAAAAGTTTCATTATACAACTACAAATGAATTTATTATTAAAAATAATGTGACACATGGAACCCAGCTGTCTTTCTTCTGGCTGCACACGCAGCTTGCTAAGACATGTTAGGCTTCATTCTTCCTTTCTGACTCAAAGGAGCTCAGTCTCCTGTCATCCTATTTACTAGTTGATGGTTCCAAATTTGGGACCTCAGGTAAATGATTCCATTTGATTAAGCCTCAGTTTCCAAATTTATAAAATGGGGAAAATAATATCTATAGTCATCAACTGAATGGGGATAGATGTTGTGAGGGTCAAACAAGAAAAATCGTGGAAGGGGCTTTGTAAATTTATTATTCCATCTTCATCTCCATCTCTCAGACCCCTTGGGAAGCCTCACAGCCATCTCATCATTTCAATCTCTTTGTCTTTCTAACCATACCAACTACATTGCTTTGTTTGAGAGTTATAAGAGAAATAATAACAGCTAGCATTTATATATTATAGCATTTATGTTTATATGCAAGGAGATCTACGAATCTCTCATTTTATCCTCACAACTGGAGAAAGTGTCATTATTATCTTCATTTTACAGATGAGAAAACTGAAGTTAAGTGACTTATCCAGGGTCCCATAGCTAATGTCTAAGGCCAGATTTGAAACCAAGCTATTCTGATTTGAAGTCCAGGAGTACTCTATCCATTGTGTCATCTAGCTCCCTCTGATGACCACCCTTCTACTTCATCTTCCAATTCCATGATGGGCTTTCTTTATCCTTTGCTACCTGATGTTCTCTCATAGGTCTCCCCCATCACCACTACGACCACCCACTAAGGATTGTCTACCTGATGATCCTCTCCCCTTCCCACTATGACAAGGAAGAGCAAGGGAGGAGATGAGCTTCTTTCTGTGTCTCCTGGAATTAAATTGTGTACTACTTAGCCTTAAGAGGAAAGACTGTCTTTTTTAGTAGTCTCTACACCAACCTTTTCTGTTCAGCCTGCCTTGGGAAGGGTTGGACTTGTAGACTCTCCTTTCTTGAGCACAGAGATTATAGCTGGCTTAGAGAATTAGTTCTAGGCACGGAAGCCTGGCTCAGCCCTCAACAATATCCCTTCTGTGAACTTACTGAGTCCTACATCATCCTTCCACCCCTGTCTCTATCCTCTTCAGAGCTTACTCCTGTGAGTCTCCCAGGTTTCTAGAGTAGGTCATATCTACTCTTGATTCCAGTCACTCAGGTAGTAATTTCTCTATACCCTACTCTTGTTTTCTAGCCTTTGCAGAAAGGAAAGTCCTTATGGGTCTCCAAAGTTGAGTCTCCTTGCTTCAGGCTTTACTGGACTGACTTTACAATTTCCTCCTTTATCATTTACTTATGGCCTTCAGAATTCCTAGAGGTCCCAATAAGAGTTTAGTGGGTCCAGAGGCCAAGTCTTGAAAGCAGATTTTACAAGATCATGTGCTCTAAAGACCATCCTCCCTGAGGCTTCCTGCTTGACATCCCTGGTTATAAGTTTTCTCTGCAAAGAACTATGGGAGTAGAAATGCAAAAGAAAAACTTACGGCAGCACTTAGCACTTGTTTATATGGGTATATGATTTGAGATTTCAGCTTTAAAAGATTGCTCCATGGTAAAATTGAATAATGTGGAAATAGGTATCAAATGATAACATTTGTACAACAAAGTGGAATTGTTTGTCAGCTCTGGGAGCGGGGAGGGAAGAGGAGAAAGAAAGTAAATGAATCATGGACACATGGAAAAATAAAATTTAAATCAATTTTTTTTCTCTGCTCATTTTTAGACCACTTCAGAGGTGTCAGTCCTGGTCAGTGTAGGGGATTTGCAGGTTGCCCTACTACCTTTCTCCCTCTCCAAACACCTTAACAATGCACAAATGTCATCATTTAATAAATGCTTGCTAAATAAACTACCTTAAAATCACTACATAGAAGGACCTTTTACTTTCAATACTTCCTGGCCCAGCTTACAAAGTCCCTTTAGTCTCAGCAAGAGATTCCAACACCTGTCTAAATGGGAATTAGGTAGAAAAGTATATTTGCTTCCCTTTAATGTCTTTCATACGGAAAATCTTTGTAAGGCGTAGTTGTTTCCCTATCTTTCCTGAGCACGATGCACAAAACACAATAGAACTTTTGATGATTCAGTTTTTTCCAAGTCATCAAGTATGAATCTATGAGACTGTTAAAAGGAGAGGCAGAAGGTGTTGAGAATTAGGGCTTAACTAGACTGATCCTGACATGTATCTTAGCTGCATATATAAAAGATGGAAGCAGGTGAAGTGGAGTACCTCAGAAAACGAGTCCAGACACCCAGAAGTTCAAATTAGTGGAACCAATATTTATTTATTAATCTACTGATTAATAAACATACCTAGCTGGCCAGGGCAACCTTCCTAGTGAAGGCTGCCCTGAACTGAAATTAAAATGCAGTTTTTATAGGGTTCAAGATACAAAGAGAATAATGTTCATTACAAAGCCTTGAAGCAAACTTTTTATCATCTGGAAGTTAGTAGCACGGGGCTTTCCAATGTAACTCTTATCCTGGACTGTGAGACAGCTGTAGGGAGTCATTTTCTCATGGGAATGTTATTTTTGAGCTGTCTGACCTTCACAGGAAGGTTCATTCCTGATTTCTACTTTTCCCCAGGGAAAAACAGGTTTTTCTGGACAATGACTTAGTTTACCTCACTTCAAAGGAGCACATATTCAAGTATGAATGCAAAGAATTGCTCTTCCTAAAATGTAGGTCTGATTAGGGAGGTCTTCCCCCAACAAAATAAATTCCAATGGCTCCTACTCACCTCCAAAAGCAAATATGCAGATTTTTTCTTTGTTATTCAAAGCCCTTCAAAACTTGGTTACTCCCTACCTTAGTAGATTTCTTACACTTTGGGCCCCCTCCACTCCATCCCATCCTATCCCACTTTCACCCTGTTATTCAACCATCCAGTGACAATTTTTCCTTAAACAAGACACTATCTCCCAACTCTTTGCATGTTTGCTGACTAACCCCTACCTGGAATGCTTTCTCTCCTTATTTCCTCAAAGTTTCAGCTAAAATCCCACCTTCTACCAGAAGCCTTTCCTAAACTCTCATAGTATTAGTGCCTTCCCTATGCTGATTATTTCCAATGTATTCTATAACATACCTTGTTTATACATAGGTGTATTCATGTTGTCTTCCCTACTGGCTAGTAAGTTCCTTGAGATCAAGGGACTGTATTTGCACAGTTTCTGGATCTTGGTAATCACTTAATAAATATTTATTGATTGAGTCTGACTGACTGTGAGAATTATGGCAGGAAGACAAAAGCCCATATAATCTAAGAGTTGTAAAAACTAGACAACAAAATGGGTTTTTACATGTATGTTGTTAGGGGTGGGAGAAACAAGGAAAAGAAAAGGGGAAAACATGGGGCCTATCAGAAGTGATGGGCCTATCAGAAGGGATCCTCTATTTTTATAGTAGCAAAGAAGTGGAAACAGAGTATCTACCCATCAATTAGAGAATAGCTAAATAAATTGTCTGACATGAATATGAGAGGATGTTACTGTACCATAAGAAATGATGCTTATGAAGAATGCAGAGAAATGAGAGAGCATAAAATCTACTGGAGGGTGGAATGTAAGATGTACTCAGATAAATAAATCTAAAATATACATAAAGAATGCAGAGAAATAAGGAAAGACTATGAACTGAGAAAGATTGAAATAGGATCAGAAAAATAATGTCAACAATAACTACAATGATGGAAATATAAAGCAAAAAAATTGTGACTACCTATTAATTATAATGACCAGACTTGGTCCTGAAGATTAGATGAAAAAAAAAATGTTCCTCTCACCTATCTTTGAAGAGGTGGGGATCTATAGATGGAGACTATTACATAGACTCTCAGTCTCAGCTATTATGTTCGTTTTGCTGACAGCCTCAACTTTAGCCCCAAGGTCTTCCCACGAAGCTCTACCCCTGGATCTAGGCCATCTGACTAGGACCTCTTTGCTTCCAAAAATTTCACAATTCTCCAAAAGTTTTTCCCACACCTGTCACCTTGAAACGCTTAGCTCCTGCTTACTCTGAGACAGGTCTCCTGACCCTCTGCAGACATCACCTGCTACCTCTAGAGAGCACCCTAAACAGCCTAAGTGTCTACTCAGCACCCTCCCTCGAAATGGTCCTATGGCAGAGTCAATGGATTTTCTTTCCTTTGATTTGTTTTTTTTTTTATTTTATTTTCTTAGTCTCCCCAGTGCTTCTCAAAATGCCTGATACACAGTGCTTAATAAAGGCTTGTTGAGTGATTGACTGAACTGCTTTTTTTTTCTTTCTTATTCTTTGATACAAGGATTAGCTCTGTGGATAGAAGAAATAGACATATATTTGCACATGCAAATATACATGATATATATGAATGAAAGTGATATGAAAATAAACTATATATTTGAATGTTTGACCTAAAAAGTAAAGAGATAATAAATGAAGCAATGGAATGATGAGACTTCTGAAAGAGAGTCAGAAATAAAGGGAAAATAGAGGCCATAATTATAAGGAACACCTACATTGAGGGGAGGAGAAGGCAATAAATAAAAAATACTAGTCACAGATTAAGGAGAACCAAGAAGTTATAGCATCTCTGAAATCAAGGCAGGAAAGATTATTCAGTAATATCAGATGGCCAACAGTGTCAAAAACTGAAGAAAAGATCAAAGAGGATGAAGAAAAGACCTTTGGATCTAATCAATAGCTCAATGATGACCTAAATCAGCAGTTTTAATACAGTGGTAGGGCAAAAGCCTAGATTGTTAAAAATAACAAAAGAAAAAAAGAAAAAAATG
The DNA here is from genome assembly GCF_016433145.1 of Gracilinanus agilis. Taxonomy (NCBI): domain Eukaryota; kingdom Metazoa; phylum Chordata; class Mammalia; order Didelphimorphia; family Didelphidae; genus Gracilinanus; species Gracilinanus agilis. Next base: position 217,095,725 of record NC_058131.1, read on the forward strand.
AGGAGATATCAAATATTAAGGATGCAGAGGCATCAGATATAGGAAACTTTTTTTTCAGGAAATTAGCAATAGGGAAAGATGAGATTGTGTCTAAAGAGGAATAAAGGTACAAGGGAAGAAGTTTTTTTAGAATTAAGGAGATGAATATGCTTGTGGATATGTAGAGAGAGTGGTGTGGTAAAGATAGAGGATTCCTGGGGGTAAGGGAGGCTAGAGAGTGTGATCAAGACAAAAGAAAGTGTCTAGACAGGTTATATTGATTGACAAATTGGACTGAAGTAGAAAGAGTGAAGATCTGAGTTTATCTCCCAAATACATATCAAATATGGGACTTTGAATAAGTATTTCTCTGAGCCTCAGTTTCTTTATCTATAAAATGGTCTCCAAAATATCTTCCAATTTAAGTATGTAATCTTACTATGACTAGGCGGAGATATTTCTCTTCTGGACAGAAGAAAGGAAAGAGGTAGTGATCATATTGGAAAGTCTTTTGGAATGCATGAAAGGATTTGAAAAAGTTTATTTTAGAAGTTCTCAATAAAGTAGAAGAATAAATCATTTTCTGTAAGTGTAGGGGTTAGAGATGTCATTAAGAGTTAAAGGAGAGGGGAAAAAAGATTTGGAAAAGTTGCTTCAGGGAGTTAGAGAAGAAGCAAATAAGGGTTGAATAGAAAGATTGCTGAGAACAGCAAAAGCCCAGCAGAGGTTATGTGCTGTATATTTGTAGTGAATAAAATCAGTTCAGTTTCATAAATTTTTCCAGCAACACAAAAGAGCCCTGGAGTAGGATCAGAAAAGTCAGATGGTAAAGTTATGAAATACTAAGAATTCACAAATGGGGAATTCTATTCAGTTGACCAAGGATTTGTTAAATGCCTACTACATTCAAGACACTATCATTTGTCCTTCACTTTGAGGAGGACTAATGACTTTGAGGGATAAAGTCTTATCTTTAGCAAGAATTGAATTTAAGTGAGTCAGAGCTGTTCAGTCATGAGCCTAACTCTCCCTTCCAAAGTCATCAAAGACTAGTGTTAAAAAAAAAAAATCAGGATGACTAGTGATGGCCTGAGATGCAATGGATGGCCTTGGCATCTCTGTATATAAATATATAAATGTTAACTATTATTACTAATACATATTATTTATATTCAGGAATGTCGCACATAGGGGGTGAGCCTGAGTTAAACCTTAAAGGCAGCTAAGCATTCTAAGAGATGGAGGAAAAGAGACAGAACTTGCCGAGCATGGGAGACAACTTGTGTGGCAGAAGGGAATGACTAGGTCAGGAAATAGCAGGTTTAACTGGAACATAGAAACTGTTAAGGGAAACAATATAAAATAAGTTTAGAAAGTTAGGCTATAGCCAAATTGTCAAGGTATTTAACTGCCAACTGGTGCAAGTAGGTACAGCCATTCTGGAAAGCAATTTGAAATTATGTGAGAGAAGTGACTAAAGTGTTCATAGCCTTTAAGCCAGCAAGCATACTGCTTGGCAGAGACCCAAATGAGGTCAAAGACAGAAAGAAATAGTCATATCAGCACTTTTTTGTGGTAGTAATAGAGTGAAAGAAAGGCTGGTGCCCATCAACTGGAGAATGGATAAACAAATTGTGGTTATGCCAATTGGGTAGAATATTATTTCTATCACAAGAAACGAAAAGAATACAGTGAAATATGGGATGACTGGTATGAACTGATGAAGAGTGATAAAAACAGGACTAGAAAAATTATCTATAAAATAACTATAATAATGTTAGTGAAAATAATCCTGAAAGGCAGTTGAATTCAGTGCAGTGACTACAGAGGATAAGTGATAAACCACATCTCCCTCCTTCTCAATACAGAAGGTAGGTACTCTGGATGGAAAATGTTGCCTACTCTGACAGACATACATAGATACTATTTCAGTTGGTTTTGATCAATTTGGGTTGGTTTTGTTGTTGTTGTTGTCACAAAGGCAGTTGTTTATGACAATTATGACAGTTACATATTGGAAAACTACTGTGGTGTAGCAAACAAAAGGCATCAATAAAGTTTGCTAGAGTTGTTGTTGTTTTTTCTTTTTTTTTGGCTTGTTTTTTTTTAACATTTATTAATATTCATTTTTAACATGGTTACATGATTCATGCTCCACCTTTCCCCTTCAACCCCCCCCCGCCTGCACCCCCACCCACCCATGGCTGATGCGCATTTCCACTAGTTTTGTCATGTGTCCTTGATCAAGACCAATTTCCAAATTGTTGGTAGTTGCATTCGTGTGGTAGTTTCGAGTCCACACCCTCAATCATGTCCACCCCGACCCATGGCTTCAAGCAGTTGTTTTTCTTATATGTTTCCTCTCCTGCAGTCCTTCCTCTGAATGTGGGTAGCTTTCTTTACCATAAATCCCTCAGAATTGTCCTGGGTCATTGTATTGCTGCTGGTACAGAGGTCCATTACCTTCAATTTTACCACAGTATATCAGTCCCTGTGTACAGAGTTCTTCTGGCTCTGCTCCTTTCACTCTGCATCAGTTCCCGGAGGTCTCTCCAGTTTGCCTGGAACTTCTCCAGTTTATTATTCCTTTTAGCACAATAGTATTCCATCACCCGCATACACCACAGTTTGTTCAGCCATTCCCCAATTGAAGGACA
>NC_058131.1:217103343-217244159 GCF_016433145.1 Gracilinanus agilis
GGAAAGGAAAGGAAAGGAAAGGAAAGGAAAGGAAAGGAAAGGAAAGGAAAGGAAAGGAAAGGAAAGGAAAGGAAGGAAAGGAAGACAATAGAACTAGGTGATCAGAGTGTCAGCAGCATAGGGTAAATGGTGAAGGAGTTGGAAGAGGTCCTCTACCTGCTCCATCTCTGATATAAGAACCAAACCCTACAGTTTGAAAGAGAGTGGAAATTCCCAGACTCCTTCAGGGTTGAGCCCTAAGGATTCATCAGGTCTGTGTCTGGTCTTACTAGATGCTTTTCTGCATAAGACTGACTTCATTGAACACAGAGAAAGACCACAGCTATAGTTCTCCCATAATATAAACTAATAAGGTAAGAAGTAGAACTTAACATGATATAATGAATAGAAACTGAATCTGATTAGTCAGTTAAAAAAATGAATAGTAGATCTCAAACACCAATTACTCCATGAAGTCTTCCTTATTTCCTTACCCCCAACTTAGTCTTTCTGGTTGAAGTGATCTATTTACCCTCTATGAGCTTTCAATATCTTCTAGAAATCTTATTTATTCACTTCTATCACATATGTGTGTGTTTGGGTAGAGGAGGCAGGGGAAGAAGGCAGAGAAAGGAAGATTTTGAGTGAGAGAAAGAGAGAGAGAGACTTCTTTTATTAAAAACCCTTATCTTCTGTTTTAGAATCAATACAATGTGTTGGTTCCAAGGCAGAAGAGTAGTAAAGGCTAGGCAATGGGGGTCAAGTGACTTGCCCAGGGTCACACAGCTAGGAAGTGTCTGAAGCCAGATTTGAACCCAGGACCTCCCGTCTCTAGACCTGGCTCTCAATCCACTGAGCCACCCAGCTTCCCCTGAGAGTCTTCTTTCTGTCATATACTGACTGTGCAATCTTAAATGAGTCACTTAAATTGTCCATCCCCCAAGAAACATTCCAAAAACTATAAATTGAAAAAGAATTCATTGTCTCCATAGGTATGAGTTTCCTCACTGAAATTCCCTCCACAAAAGTATAGAGAGATCTATATCCCTTAGAGCCTTGCACACAGTGGGTCTTTAATAAAAATATTCGCTAAATGAGCAAATGAATACAGAACGGAAGGAAAATACATAAATGATTTTATTATGTACATGTCAGCAATATAGAAGACACTGATCTTTCCTTAAAATGAAGCAAATGTTTGTCAGAGAGGGACAAATCATCACCAAAACTGATTATACTAAACTGTATCATCTATGAAGATCTATAAATGGATATTTCCTTCCTTTACTGAAGAATCAGGCATTTATTTTGCAGCAACTCTGAATCTCAATGAATTTCCAGGAATGCATTCACATCCAGATGTACATTTGTAATGGGTTTGCATTGATTATGGGCTCAATTTATCTAATGAGTTACTAATGAGGTCAATTGTTTATGCAAATTATGAACATGCAAATTTAGCAGTTGCTATATTAAAAAGTAATGTGCTACTTCAATATATTATGGTATGAGTCATTTCTTCTTTCATTCAATAACCTTTTTTGTTAAGGGGTCATCTTCTGCATCAAATGAACAGCTGTGAGGTTACTTGCTAAACCTGCATGTTCTTTCCTCATATATTTCTAATATAGTTTCTATTAACTCTAATGACAACTGACAGTAGGGTTTCAGTAAACATAATGGATGCCATGGCCCCTATCAGTATCTCACAAAGGTTAGTACAACTGTTGGCACGATTAGCATAGTTTGCCACATATAAAACAATAGTCTCTCCATTACTCTGATTTCTATAACACACAGTTTGCCAGGGAAAGAAAAAAGTAAAAAATGAATCAAAACTGAACATGTGATCTTATGCCCAATGCTTGCCAAATTGTCAAAGAAAAGTCTACTTTCACAACATCTGTCACATCTATCTTCTCCTTTCAACCTCAGGAAACACAGAATTTTCAATTTAGTGCTGGAAGGGACCTCAGAGACCATCTAGTCCAACTCATTCATTTTGCAGTAGAGAAAACTAAGACTCAAGGAGATGTGTACAAAGATCATAAAGTTATTAGAATTCAACAGTGGGATTGGAACCAACATCTTTCAGCTCAAAAGCCACTGTTCTTTCCAAAGTATCATGCTGCCTCCAATCAACTCTTGACTAGACTCTCATGCTGGTCTTCCAACTGATCTCCATACCTTCCCTTGTCCTACATGAAGGACCCAACCATCCTCTCATTCAGGAATAGACCCAACTATTCTCCCATTCAAATACTTTCTTACTACCTATAGGATAAAATACAAAATCTTTAGCTTAATTCACAATTCTTACTAACTCTACATTTTAACCAAACTGAACTTTCAACCATTCTGCAAATTCAACGTGCCTCTTTTCCCATTTGTACATTTATAGAGGCTCTTGCTTCATGCCAAGATTTTTCTTCTCTATCTCTAACTTTCAGAATCTTTCTCATTCTTCAAGAATCAGCTCCTTATAAAGCTTTTCCTGGCCACTTTCTCCTACTATCCAGGATTAAAATGCTCTCTTTCATCACACTTCCATAAAGCAACTTAGCTGGATCATTCCTTTGCCCATCACACTCTATACAGTATTATACTTAGCCGGATACAAGATCATGGGATGATAGGAGCTAGAGACAGAAGAGGCCTCAGAGGCTAGTAGTCTAATCTCTTCATTTAATAGTTGTAGAAAAGAAGGCACAGAGAGGTTAAGTGATTTGCCCAAGGTCACACAGGTGGAAAACTGTCACCCTCTGTTATGTAGAGATGGTAGCATGGAATCCCTGCAAAATACAGGGACAGCCTCACCCAGAATTCCAGGGGACCCCGCCTGGAGAACTTTGGGTGAGGGGGCAATTGAGAAGGGTTGAGTCAGTTGCTTTTTGGGGGTTGAGGTGAGCGGATCACTGCTTACTGCTCCTGACTTGGGGGGTTCACCTGAGTGGCCATTGTAGCATAAGCCATCGTGGTTTCTACTCAGGGGTTAGCCGGTTCTGTAGGGTTAATCCTTATCAATATCAATATAACAATTATTTAGAGTTTAGTGATTAGATATATTCACTATTAGCAAGAGAGCCAGTTTAGTTAAGTGCCCTTCACCCCCTCCTGTTGGGGGGAAGGGCAGCTTCAATCTAACAGATCAGAGTTACCTTTCCTTATCCAAAACCCTAATTATCCCCTCTAGTTTTTTTTTCCTTTTACTTCTTAATATAAGCTTTATCTACAATATCTGTGCCTGGGAATTATTTGGGGGATACTCACTGCTCAAGTCTGGTCATCTAGCTTGAATCCTGTCAGCTGCCAGATTTAAGAAGATCATCTATCTCAGTCCTTCAACATTTAGATAACTAGCTTCTACTTATTCCTCTATCAGACCTGTGAGGAATATAAGTTAAAGGAAAGGGGAACATCAATGAAGTTCAGTTTCAACAGAAACTTACCAGAAGTACCTCAGGCAGTCTCCATTTTTCCAACTGAAACATCAACTGCTTGGGGGGAGGGGTTTGAGAGCCAGGAGTGTCTAACCCCCTCCCTTCTCACTGAAGCCTGTCAATCAGTGTCTTTGACTTGAAGGTTACTGGCCCTGGCATAATTATCTGCTTCTCCAAAATATCTGTTATTTATTAACATAACACCTCCCATCCATATAGAATGTAAGCTTGTTGAGGAGACAGGTATTATCTCCTTTGAGGTACTACTCTTTTCACCTAAAATGGTTTTAAATTTAAAGGAAAAAACACTTTTATATAAAGAACATGGTTATATCAACTGGTAAAAGAAGTAAGTTGTTGCCTCTTTTGTAGATGAACATTGTGATGCCTAAATAGCAATAAACAAACAAACAAACAAACAAATAAATAAATAAATGGAACTTTCTTTGATAAAACTGTCAAAATATATGTATGAAGAAACAAATTTCAGATAGGATTTGAACAGTTTTAGACATAAAGTGAACTGTGATATAAGTAGAAAGACTTAAGTAACCTTGTGAAAGATGTATGCGAGAAGTTTGCAAGTGAACTGTTTATTAGAAAGAGAATACTCATTCATATAGTGTACTACATTCCAGGCACTGTGCTGAGTACTTTAATTCATTTTATCCTCACAATAACCTCATAAGGTAGGGGATTATTATTGTAATATATAATAGCACATACTATTATAATCTTAAATTAATATTAATCCCATTTTATAATTGAAGAAACTGAGGCAAAGGTTAAGTAGCTATTATGTCGGAGGCTAAATTTTAACTCAAATCTTTCTGAATCCACAATGCTACAAACTAATTGAGGAATTAAAGGGATAGATATGTAACTTCTATTTATTAAAAGCTGAGAAAAAAACATGAATCTGAAGTAACAACTGAAATGTAGAGAAATTATATAAACATTTGGAGACCAAGGATAGTCTCCAAAATGGGAAAAGTTTCATGAATTGATAAGAAAGGTGAATCATAGTTCTAGGAATTTCTGATTTAAGCCACTGGAGAGAGAGAGACTAAGGCCCATCTGGTGAAGAGATTGACAAACTTGACAGAAGAAGATAAAAAGACAGTAAGGGATTGCAAAAGTAAATTTTGTGCCTGAATGTTTGAAGAGTCCAGTATAAGCAAGGAAATACTGAATACTTGGCAAATACTGCAGTGGTTTGCCTCTTCCTTCTCCAGTTTATTTTACAGAGGAAGAAAATAAAGCAAACAAGATTAAGTGATTTGCCTAAGATCATAAAACCAGTAAGTGATGCCAGATTTGAACTCAGGTCTTCCTGATTCCAGACCTGACACTCTAATCTACTTTGCCACCTAACTGTCCTGCCCTACATACATAGCACATTACATTTTTTTCCCCAGTGACTATCACATTTTAGAGTTTTAATATGTGTTTGCTGAAATCAAATCAAATGAAGCAGTCTCCCAGATCTTGAAACATGGACAGCTCCTAAACCCATATATAAAAAAAATTTCCAGATTTAGGAGACTTATGTGAATCTTCAGAGAAATTACTACAGGTAATAGAACTAAGCCATCTGGATCACCTGGAAAGATGAAACATAATTCTTGTACACTGTGGAATTTTAACATTTCATATGGTTTTCAAAAAACATTTATGAAATACTTATTATATGCCAGGCACCGTGCTGAGCATTGGGAACACAAAAATTCACAACATAAACCCTGTCTTTAAAGATCTCACAGTCAAGTGGGAGATAAGAGGTTTACATAAATAATTATAACAAAAGTTAAAATATATTATATAGGATAGGTAAAAAAGAAAGGGACAAGAGATTGAAGAAGGAGCACACACTTTTACATAAGGGAGATTGGCAAAGTTACTTGAGCTTCATTATACCCAGTGCTCACCATTGGGCATGCCTATTTCTATAGGCAAGAAATTGGGAATATGCTCTACTGATACAATCTAGAGGCAGTTTATGCTTAATTTAAAAATACAGTTTCAAGAGTAGAGTCGGAATAGCAGATTAGAAGCATCAACTTAGATGAACTCTCCCAACATTTCTCTATAAAGTACTTTAAAATAATGTTTCAAATTGAATTTTGGAGCAACAGAGTCAACAAAACATCAGAAAAAAAACATTTTTTCCTGCCTACAACAAAATGCAAATCCTGTAGGAGAGATCTGTGATATCAAGTTGGGAGCTGACCAAAAACCAGCATGGGAGCAATACCAGCTTCATGCCTTGTGTGGTGGCAACAGCAACAGCAGCTTCTGGGAGCTCTTAGCACAGCATCAGTAATGAGGTCATAAAATTTGTCAGAAAGGGATCACAAAGGATCCTTTGCTGGTACTGGATGTAGCTGTCACTGATTGGCAACTCTATTGCCTATACACAGTTGTGAGTCTCAGTTCCAGGGAAAGGAGTGTTTGTGGTCAGTCACAAGGGATCAGGGACCCTGGTCACAGTTCCAGGGCCAAGAGGAACACTATCACGAGGCTGGAGGGGAGAAGAGATTTTTTTCCTATGTAAAAACTAGAGCACAGACAAAGAGAGCAATAACCACACCTTTCCCTGCATCACGCTATCTCAGATGTATCAAAAACATGCAGACCTCAAAAATTAGCTCTGAAAACAGCAGCATAAAAAATCCTGAAGTTTGGAACAGTGCCTCCCCATCTCCAGGTGAGCAGATCCCAATTTTAACATAGAATTCAAAGTCAAGAAATAGGCTGTGGAAAAATGAGCAAATGGCAAAAAGGAACTTGATGATATTGCATTAGGGTAAACCAAGACAAACTCAGAAGAAAAGAATAATGTGAAAATCTCTACAACCTAAGCCTTAAAGAAAAATGCTAACTGGACATATGCCCAACAAAAATTCTGAGGAGCATTAAAGAAAGACAGAAGAGTGGTGGAGAAAAAATTGGCAAAAGAAATGAGAATGAATCAAGAAAATTATGAAAGAAGAATTAATAACTCAGTAAAAGAGGTCCAAAAAGTTGCTGAAAAAAAGAACTTTTTAAAATTATTTTTTCATTAAATATTTTCCAATTGCATATAAAACATTTTAATAATTAAAAAAATTCATGAGTTTCAAATTCTCTCCCTCCCTTGCTCTACCCCTCTTCCTTCCTTGAGAAGACAAGCAATTTGATTTTGATTATACATGTGAAGTGATGCAAAACATATTTCCATACAAGCCATATTGCAAAAGAAAACAAAAACAAAATTAAAGATAGTAAAAAGAAGTATGCTTCAATATGCATTCAGAGCTCATCAGTTCTCTCTCTGAAGGTGGATACCATTTTTCATGATGGGTTCTTTGGAATTATCTTGATCATTACTTGATCAGAATAGCTAAGTCCTTACAATATTGCTGTGACTCTATACAGTATTCTTCTGGTTCTGCTCATTTCTGGTTATAATTTTTAAGGAATTATTTTCTTCACTGAACTTCTGTACCTCCTCTTCTATTTGGCTTAGTCTGCTTTTAAAGGGATGCTTTTCTCAAAGGAAAAGGACAAATTTACACAAAAACATAGCAGCTCTTTTTGTGATGGCAAAGTATTAGAAATTGAGGGGATATCCATCAATTGGGGAATGGCTGAACACATTGTGGGGCATGATTGTTATGGAATATTACCATGCTTTAAGAAATGGCATGAAATAGATGGAGGGTTTCAGAAAAATATGGCAAGACCAATATGAACTGATGAAGAGTAAAGTGAGTAGAACCAGGAGATCATTGTTCAAAGGAACAGCAATATTGTAATGATGATCAACCATGAAAGACTTAGTTATTCAGATCAAAACAAGATATCCAAAGAATACCAATATCCAAAATAATTCCAAAGGACTCATGATGAAAGATGCTATCCACTTCCAGAGAAAGAACTGATAAACTCTAAGTGCAAATTGAAGTAGTTTTCTCACTTTATTTTTCTTGGTTTTTCATGATATGAATAAGATGAAAATACCTTTTGTATGATTTCACATTTATAATTGTTATCATATTTCCTGCCTTCTGAGGAGGTGAGAGAGAGATGGGAGGGAGGAAGGCAATTTGGAACTCAAAAAATGTTTAAAGAATGCTAAAAATCCCTTGACAATGGGAAATGAAGAAAAGTTAAAAACAGTTTTATAGGATCTTAGATGTAGAGCTGGAAGGGATCTGATCAGTCTTCTAGTGATGTCCATTTTATAGATAAGAAAAGCAAGGCATAAAAAGGCTAAAATATATAGTAGGTAGCAGAACCAATCCTGATGCTTTGACTCGAAATGCTGTAAAAATCTACTACCTTATTCTTTATTCTTCTATTTCAGGTTTACACTGTGTGCTGCCTCTATAGCAACATAAACCTCAATTTTGAAGCCACACAAAAATTCCTGAACACACACACACACACACACACACACACACCATAGTGACTCAAGAAGAGACAGACTTGGGTTTAAACGCCATGGGTTTCCTAACTGTATAGTTCTACCCAGTTTCAAACAACCTCTGCCTACATCCACCCCACTCACTCTCACCACATACACAACTAACATCCTTGTACAGATGACATTTATATATAATAATGGCTGACATTTATATAGCATTTTGTGGTTTACAAAGTACTTTACATGTGTTATTTCATTTGATCCTCATAACAACTCTGTGCAGAAGGTAGAAAAGAATATGGTTTCACCTCTTGCAAGATGGATAAACCTTCAATTACCTGCAATAATAGTAAGAGAGTAGTGGCATTGAAAATCCAAATTTCAAAATTAATTTCCAACTTGTTTGGGAATGCTTTATAATATATTAGAGTTTGGATGCCCAAGGGGACTACCATCCTAATAACATTTTACTTAGATTTAGAGTAAGGGATGGAGGGGAGCCTAGATCAGGCATTCTTAACTTGGGTTCCATGAACTTGTTTCTTTTTTAAAATATTTTGATAACTATTTCAATACAAGTGGTTTTATTTGTAATCTTATATAATTTTTTTTTGCATACAAGAGCATTATTCTAAAAAGAAGTCCATAGGCTTCACTAAACTTCTAGAGGAGTTAGAAGCCTAAGAACTCTTGATTCAAACTTATGATTTCATCTTTGTAGGTAATGCCCAATATGTAAACTTCTTCCACCAATGTAAATTAGTAACACATCTATAATTTATAGTTTTAAATATATAATTAGGGGATGTGAGAGATTAAGTGGAGTGATCACAAAAAATCCATGGTCACACAATTAATATATATGTCAGAAAAAGAACTTGAACCCAAGTCTTCCTAACTCTTAGGCCTTTCTATAGTCACTATATCACACTACCTCTCTTGATTAGGTTAAATGATAAAAAAAATGATAAAATAAAAAGTTCATATGTAGCTCTTTTGCAATAATTAGTAGTAGAATGTGTTGTGAGGAAGATTAGGTAGTAATTAATTAAGAATTAAGGTTCATCTAGCAGGCTGGAGCTGGAGAATTCTAGGATAGAATGAAGGAGCAGGAAGTATGTGTGCCCTGAGAGAGAGACTCCATTAGTGGTGGGCAAATTGTTGCCAGCCCAGGGAGATCTCAGACCCTGCTTCCTGATTTCCTTGGGATCCTGAGTGGAGGTGGATTTCCAGCAACAACAGAACAGCACCAAGAAGAGAAGTTTGGGACCTGGTGGACAGTTTCTCAAACACACTCTTTCTTCTTGGATATTGTGGACCACCTAGGATTTTGGCATCCTGTGACCCTCTTTGGAAAACTGTGAGAAGCCTCAAAGCCACCCCTCTGATCCATAGCTGTGCTGTTCAAGTCTGGCTGGCACCAGGCTTGAATCAGTTCCCAGAGACTGCACTGCTTCTTGGGCCCTGCCTGTTAGATCACTTAGATTAGTGTAGAAATAAGTCCTCCCCTTGCCCTGTGGTTTTGCCCTTTAGATTTTAAGCATAGAAATCCCTTTCTCACCTTTTAGTTAAACATAATTAAAGCTGTTAAACCCCTTTTACCTTGCCTGCTTGTTTCTAGACTCTGGCCTAAGGAGAGCGGGGTGACAGTTAAGATCAACTGCCATTCCTGTGATAAATCCAGTGAACTCCTTATCCTGGTCCAGTCTCTCCTACAACCCAGTGTGTGTACCCACAACTATTAGATTTATTGTAACATCCCTGGTGCCCTCCATTATCTATATTTTCCACAAATGTGATAGCCCAGAAGCATTCCAGTTGGTAGGTGGAGGAGGCAGACTAGGATTAAAGCATACTGCATATAAATCAAGTGAGCTGATTCCCTAGATTCTCGTTTTTATTATAGTGAACAGTTTGTTTACTTTAATCATTTTAAACAGAATCCAAACAAATGTGTTGGTTGGTCTCATTCCTTTCCATTTACCATTTCCCTGCAATATGTTTGTGGAGTAGACAAATTAAGGGGAACTCCTCTGTGTGGGAGCTTTTTTATTTGGCAAGTAGGCTAGGCATACAGAGAAATGTGCAGCAGTCAGAAATTCAAAATCAAAATCATATTCAACAGACCTTTAAAGTTCCTTCTACCTGATGAATGCTCTGATGCTTGCTGTGGGAGACAGAGAAATGAACGCGTCCCTGCCTTCATGGAGCTTTAATTCTAGTCTGATGCACAGACAACTGGAGTATAAAATTCAAAATGATAAAAAAAATCCATTGAAGATACAAACAAAATGTTGTATAGGGTCAGATCAAAAAGGTTTTGATTGACAATCAGGGACTTCATAGTAAGTGTGTAATAACCCTCTCTCTATAAAAAGCTTAATCTGTTTTACTAATATTTTTTGCATCACTTCTTTTAGTCAAGACAATTAAGTAAACATTAACTTAAGACCTGATTTGTAGTGCTTGGGAAATTTCTGAGATATAAATGTACACACTGAAAATTTAATAATTTAAAATTTTACTTAAAAATTTAACAACTGGCTGAGTCAGCCAGAGCCAGCACACTCCAATAATGATAATACCACAGCTAGAATTTTCTTACTTTAATAAGACACTCATTTCAATTCAACTCAACAAGAACAAAAATAGCTATATGTATGTGTATATATGTATATGTGCTTGTGTGTCTATACATACCCAGAGAGAGAATATATGTATTTACATGTGTATATTTGTATTATGTACCTATTTCTAGAGATATAGTGCAGTGCCTTATGTTTGGCACTAAGAATACAAAATGAATGTAAAAATGAAAAACGATTCAGTCCCTGCCTTTGAGAAGTTTATACTAACCCAGTATAGTGATAGGATAAACATATATGAAAATAGGGGTGATATAAGGTAGAATGAGATAGAGGCAAAAGAAAGATTCAGACAAGATTCAATGGGAAATTTGAGGAGGAAAGGATCAGAGAATGCTTCCTGAAGGAGGCGGTCAGGTACTTAGGGTGAATCTTGCAGAGAAGTATTTCATCAAACAAAGGGGAAGAAGGAGTGAATTACAGTGGTCAGGGATGGTTTGTCCAACTGTAGGGAGGCCAGAGATGACAGGATGAGATTAGAAGAAAGCTCATAATACTGAGAATTATTTATTGCCTTGAGTTCATGAGGAGTAGTAAATTTTTAAAAGATATTAGAGCAAAATTGTTGAAGGACTTCAATGTCCATCTAAGGGGTTATCTTGCCCTCTAGACAAGGACACTGACAGTTTGTGAGTGAAGAAATAACATAGTTGGACTTGTATCTTGGAAAGATTATTTTTGGAAACTGTGTGAAGGAAATTTCAGAGAGGGGAGAAAATGGAAGCAAAAAGACAAATGGGGGAATGATTATCTAACATTAAAGAACTACTACTAGGCTCCAAGGGACTGGAATACTCTTTGTTCTGCATGCACTTTGGACCAGGGTCAGTATTAGGCAGCCTGACTTCTTATAAGAGAATTAGGGTCACTTTTATCTCACTTTAGTCCATTAAAATGCCAGTGTCCCATGTGATTTTCCTTAAGTCATGCCTCTCATCTAATATTTCCCCCAAGGATGATGGAATAAAATATGGATGAATCAGGTATGGGACAAGGAAATTTGTTGTTGTTGTGCAGTCATCTTTCAATCATGTCCAACTCTTCAGGACCACATTGGCAAAGATACTGGCATGGTTCACAATTTCCTTCTCTAGCTCATTTTACAGATAAGGAAACTGAGGCAAAAGAGAGTAAGTGACTTGCCCAGGGTCATATGGCTATTAGGTGTCAAGGTCAAATTTAAACTCAAGAAAATGAGCCTTCCTAACTCCAAGCCAATTATTCTATCTACTATGCCACCCAGCTTCCCCATATGTAGACACACGTGTGTGTGTGTGTGTATGTGTGTGTGTGTATGTGTGTGTGTGTGTGTGTGTGTGTGTGTGTGTGTGTGTAGCTATATAAGGTAGTGGAGGGGGACGGGGAGGAGAAGATAGTGCAAATTTTAGATGTAAAAGGATTGAATCCTCCAGGTTATGGTGTCTGATCCTAGCAAGAAGGTAAGAAGATAATCAGGTTATGAATATAAAGTTCACTAAAATTTTAGTGGGCACTCAGAGGATTTTCAGCATAAATGTTGAAGTAGTCAAAGATAAGAGGAGGGATTAAGATGGAAAATATTGTACAGCCAGTGCTGAGGTCAATGAAAAGAACAGAAGATTAAAATGGGGTGGGGGACAGCTAAGTGACACCGGTGATGGAGAATCAGGCCTGGAGTTCAGAGAACCCAGGTTCAAGTCTGGATTCATATATTTCCTAGCTGTTTGACCCTGAGTAAGTCACTTAATTCCATTTGCTCTTGCCCTTCTGTCTTAGAGTTGTTACTAAGAAAGAAAGGAAGGGGTTAAGAAAAAAACAAAAGAATAATTTGGAGGTTGGTACATGATTGCAGCAAAGATAATTATATAGTCAGATGGCATTAACTTAGAAAATAGGATTGGGTATTGAATAGCAAAAGGCCTTGGAGATGGAAATGGGGAGTGAAGAATATACCAGCTTCTGGCCCTCTGAAGTAGGGGGAGAGGTATAATGCAAGCATGGACAGGGATGACAAAGGAGGGACTAAGTCATGAACTTAACCCAACCAAGTAGAGCACAGAAATCTAAAGGAAAGGGAGAAAATAAAGGTTGCAGTTAACAGCATCAATAGCAAATGAGCATCTAATTACAACAGCATCTGGAAAATTCATTCCTAATTTGAACTAAGCCAAAAAGGTTCTTGGATTTTACAGCATTCTGAAGAATGAATTCTCCATTTGGAGGTCATTCTACATGGGGCATAATATTTGGACAGGAAATCATTGAGAACAAGATAAAAGAAAAATTCTCAACTTGTAATGTCTTTTTCCTCCCAAGGATTGACAATCTTAGTGTTAAATTTGTAGGTTTGCCAGGTTTGGTTGACTTCGGTAATGATTAAAGACCGAATAAGGAGTTAGGTTATATCACCCTCTCTTTAGAAATTTCACTGCTAAATGTCTATAACAAAAACTTGTCCCCTTAAATCACAGCATTCAGCAACTAACTCTAAACATGACAATTTAATCAATCAGGTGTAGCCTTTCCAAAAAAAAAACCCTACGTTCCTAGAAACACAAGCAGCTGATACTATAAAAGATTCAATCACACTGAAACAAGCCCAGAGCATCAATGTTTATTAAAGTTATGGGAGCCATTTATTGACCTGGGGAAATTGCAAACCATTGCAATTACTGCTGGAATTGCATTTTTACAGTTAACAAATGAATAGTGATGTTTTTCCTTTTCTCTTTTAATTGCGATTATTGCAGCTGGATAGGAAATCCAAAAAGCAGAAGCCCTCTAGCCTAGTTACTTTCAAGGAAACCAAGAATTAGTCAATTTGTAACATGTTTCTGGGTATCTTTTCTGTGTGTGTGTGTGTGCACACACACGTTCGTGTGTGTGTGTGTGTGTGTGTGTGTGTGTGTGTGTGTGTGTGTGTGTGTGTGTGTGTGTGTTCCTTAGCAGGAAACACAAAGGTTTATTTAATCCCTGAACCTGTACCTAGAGGGAGCCCAAAGGTTTTTCTTTTGTCAATTCAGTCAGCTTCTTCTGGGAAAGGGTAGTACAATCACCACTAATCAGTGGGATAATTAAGTCTTTGTGACAAGATTCAGTTGGCTGCGAAGCTGCAAGGACTCCTGTCTGCACTCTCACCACATCTTTTTTTCCTGTGGCTCCTAACATTGTTGGGCCAAGTAGGTAAAAATGTCTGATCATGAAAGAGTGAATGAATCATTTATTAAATACTTACTCCTCACAAAACACAGTGCTAAATTCTATTTACACAAATCTCTGCTTTCAAGTAGCTCACATTTTAGTAAGGGGGAAACAAAACATTTAGGAGGTTTCAAATACTCCATAGTCTTTAGGATGCAGTGCCAGAGGAGATGATAATGCATCCTATCTTATGTTATTTTCCACTGAGAAAATGATATCCATTTCAAAACTAAATCATTTAACAATACTACCAAGACCTTTGACAACAAGCACCTTCTTCTCTTAGTGTTCAATAGTGGTAGTTACTAAGGAGTCAGGAACTGAACAAACAGTTACTAAGTCCTCTTTCCATAAGGGTTGATTCCCTAGATGATGGCAATGAGAGCTGGGCTGGAAATGGGGTCAATGGTCTGGCTTCTGGTATTGCCAAATCCTGGGCTATCTCCATCCATTTTATTCTGATGAGAAATGGTTATTAAAGTGTAAAATGTAAGAATGAAAATTTAGGTATTTATAAATATATATTAAAATATGTGGCTGCCAGGAATCAACAATTTAGGTTGATTCCGTAATTAAATCAGACCCAAGTCAGCATCGGGTTGAAGAGTTTATTTACAGTCTGGTAGGTAAAAGTAGGAATAAAGAGAAAAGTAGAGGCTAGTCCAGGCCAAAGGCCTGGACTGAGAGAGAAGGTTACAAAGCTAAATAAATGAAGCTGTAAGCCACAAGGCCCAACAGCCAGATAGGCAGAGGTTAGAATTGGCCCAGCTAGGCCAAGGAAGTCAGCCTAACTTACCCATGTGACAATATAGAGCGTAATCTGTGATGTAACTTGCTTAGCACTGCTGTGGCCCATCTCTTCTTCAGCATGCCTTACTGATTTAGCTAATTTGGTAGCTCTATTGGTAGCAACTGGTTCTAAAGTTCTTGGGTTGGTTTGTCTAGAGATGGCAATTGGTTAGCAGCTAGTTTTGATGACGGAAGGATAGCAGGTAAATTTGAGAATATCTTTGACAAACCTGTTACTATTTAGCTGTGATGCTTGAGACCTAGCTCCCAGATTTATTTACCTTTCAGGAGGTTATAATTCAATCCAATCCAATAAACATTTATTAAGAGCTTACTATGTGCCATGCATTGTGCTAAGCATTGATGAAACAATTAATAAAAAGAAAGACAGTCCCTGCATTCAAGAAGTTTACAATCTAAAGAGAGAGAACATGCCAAAAGAAGCAGGGAAATTTGGGGTGGAGGGAAGATCAGAGGGTACACAATGATGGGGCATCTCATTTGGTGTAG
Organism: Gracilinanus agilis; assembly: GCF_016433145.1. Lineage (NCBI taxonomy): Eukaryota > Metazoa > Chordata > Mammalia > Didelphimorphia > Didelphidae > Gracilinanus > Gracilinanus agilis. The sequence continues at coordinate 217,118,295 of NC_058131.1, forward strand.
TTTAAATCAGGTAGAAGAGAAAATGCTAAGTGGAGTGAGCTGACAGTCCAGTTTCTTCCCTCTATAAAGGAAGGCTTTGGGATGAGTTTGGTATTTCTATCCTTCCAATTAGAAGGGAGAGGAGGTTCTATCAGTCAAGGCTTGAGTATGGTGCTGAGTTTAGAAGTTATGAGCTAATCCTGGGAGGGGAATCCATGGAATTGAAACCAGGAAGGGCAGCAGATGCAAAATGGAATGTAAACACTAACCTGGTAGTCATATATCTTGAGCAAAATAACATAAGGGACAGGCTTCTTTGATTGAACTAAGGAAGTAAAATTTTTTCATATTGAAAATATCTTTTCATTAACATTTCAACTGAATGAAACTTTAAAAGATGATGCCTTTGGGCTCCAAAGAAGAGCTATGAGAAGACATATTTCAATACATATACTTCTTTGCAGAAGTATGAGGTCTGTGGGTATACTACATTGCATATTTTTTCATACTCTTTTATATATTCGTTGGTTTAGTTATTTTTGTCCCTTCTCTTTTTATCTTATTTAAAAAATATTATGTTACATGGGATTGTTCTTTAGAAGGGGAGAGGAGGAGATATACTGGAATAAATTCTAGTAATATAAAATTAAAATGTGTGGTGTAGAGTGGGGGCATAACTGTTTTTGCAGAATTTCTATTGTCAGTTAAGGTTTTAGAATCTTGGGAAAAAGTTTCAGTTGGACTTGGGAACTCATGGAGGGAACCAGGGTCCAGCTGAAGCTCCTTCTTGAGATTGAAACCCAGCTTAGATTTGCAGTTTTTGAGATTTGTTAATTTAGCTAAATCCTTTGAATTTCCTACCCTACCCTATTTCCTACCTTCATTTCTCCTACCTGAATGTCTGAGAAGAGTGAATAGGAGAGTGAATCAGAGAGTTAGTTCAAATCTGTGATAGTGTTAGCCTGGCAACAGATTATTTATTGAGTCTTTGTATCCAACTTCCTAAACCCCTTTTGATTTCAAAATCACCTTGAGAGCTGAGTAAAGGCAGATCCTTTCTCAGTCTCACATTCCTGCTTCCCTTCCCCCACCTGAGGTTTCTCTAAGGGGCTGTTAGGGCTTCCTTGATCCTTTACCCTGACAATCTATCCTAGAAGACAATAAACCCCTTTTGTGTTTAAACAAGACCTTTTGCTATTTCATTAGTTAACTGGTAAGAGAGGGAGGAAGGGGAAAAGAGAAACAACATACTTTCTGGGTTTAAAGGAAGCTGAGGGTGTCCATTTTGAAGGAAGTGTAACTTCAAAACAAGTTCCTTCCTGTGAAATTGACTAAAGCCTGTAGTCAATTTCAATCTGTCTTGGCTGACTAACTTGGCTGTATTGTGTCCTTTACTTGAAGGGATCAGTCTATTTCCCTTCAGTGTTTTGTCTTTAACCTAAGTCCCAGTCTGTATTTCCCTGCTGCTGTTTGTCTGCTTAGATTAATTCATTCTCTCCCTTGAAACCCTTGTTACTTCAGTGTTATACTCCCTAAATTCAGACATTCCCTTATTTCTCCTACCACCTCAACTACCATCCTTCATCATTGAACCTTCCTCATCCACTATATTGCCTTAACTTCTCTACTACCTAGTCTATTACCTTGATTACATCCAGCCTTGGGTCCCTTGCCTTGTCTTATTCCATGATCCTACCAGTTATTACCCCTAGCTTCAGCCTCATATTACAGCCTACCTAATCCCCATATTACATCCTGCAAGTCCCCCTATAACAAATGTCAATGAAATATGTTTTTAAAAATAAAATACTTTTAGGACAAATTTTGAAAGCAAATATAGATATAATTAGGTATCTTTTTTTCTAGAATGGTTATCATTCCTAGCCTTTTTCCTTTTATCCCTATCCAAGGCCTCCAAGAGAAGCCCTTAATTCATTTCCTTCACTTAATTAACTTGTATAAAACTCTATCCAAAATATCTCTAGGGTTTGTTTTAGTTTTTCAGTTTTCATTTGGCATCAGAGCCCATCTTGCTTCACTCTTGGCTTCTGGCTCTTTCCTGATCTCTCCAACTCTCTGATACAAGAAGAATTTGCCAAAGGGGAACTCTCTTGATCTCTTGGGCTCCTTCTTGCTTGAAGAATCTCTGATTCCTATCATGAAATGGATGTTATGAAGAAAAAAATAAAGAAGACTTAGATATGAGAGATGAAGAAGAATCATCAATGAATCTTAAGGTTTTGAGCATGAGTGACTCATGGAATAGTGGTGTCATCAATGGAAATAAAGAAGTTAGGAGATAGAAAAAAAAACTTTTACAAGTTGTAGCTGGGGAGTAGAGGCAGAAATGATAAACATGATTTTATATGTGCTGAGATTAAGGTGACAATAGGACATACATGTGGAGACATGTGAAAGTCAATCATATAGGCTTGGAATGAGAGGTTGGAATTATAAGCACAGATTTGAAATAGACATTAGCAGCTGTCTGAGCTACCCTGTTTGGGAAGAGGTTGAGTTTTGGTTAAGGACAGGTTAGAAAGTAGTTAGTCTGTAGTGGCAGATAAACCTAGATATAGGGTATGACCGCAGCATCAGAAACCAGAAGTCTAAAGTTTAAAGGGACCTCAGAGTCCAATTTCATCATTTTTCAGATATGAAAACTGTGGCCCAGGGAGGTTATATGATTTACCTGAAGTCACACAAGGAGTAAGTGTCAGACATGGGATTTGAACTCAAGTTCTTTAATTCCAATTATCTTTTAACTATATGACATTAGTCTAATTGTCCACATCTGTACCTGGGAAATCAAGGATAGTTGGGTTATGCTTGCTTATTCTATAGAAAGATGTTGAGTCACATCTCCTGATACTGAGGATATGATACAGAAAGTGATTATGATTTACAACTCCCTACCTTGTAATCTCGGAAATGGACACACGGCTTCTTTAGGCATAATATGGGCTCAGCCAATGGGCAAAGGGTTCTTCCTACTCCCAGCCCTCATGGCATCTCAAGGAACTCACTGAAATGGATGACCACAAGTAAAGAAGCCTGGCTCTCCTCTTCAGAAAGTAAGGTCCTCTGTGACAATTTTTCCTTCTCCTTACTGAATGGAAAAGAAAAGATATTTGACTGGCTACTGAGCCAGCCCTGCATGGGCACATATAAGGCACTAAGCAGTCAAAAGTTTTCTCTCTCATCTGGTAATGAGAGAGGAGTCATGAATTGCTATGGGCTTCTGCTACTTTCATCCCAGTTAAATCTATTCTTTCCTAGCATCAGATGAAGGATGTTTGTAGATGGAATGGCCCATGAGCTCTGAAAGACTAGATGAACCAGAAGAGTTTGCCAGTAGCTATAGCTAGCAACTAGCCCAGCAGTGAATCAAACCAGCAAACCATGTACTACAATTAAGGGAGTGATTTCTGTCCATTTTTGATGTGGCATTTGGAAGTGAACTTGTTATAGCAATCACTTTGATTTTAAGCCCATTCTCTTCAAGAACCGAGGTACAGCAGGAAGGGTGTGTTTCCATTTAGGGAGATATTTTTGTACTTTGGTTCTTGCTATATATTTTAAGTAAACATCTTTTTATAAAAGCTAATTTATGCAGCAACTAGATGGCTCACTCAACAGAGGACCAGACCTAGAGATGGGAGGTTTTGGGTTCAAATTTGACTTCAGATACTTCCTAGCTATAGGACCCCTGGTAAAGTCACTTAATTCCAGTTGCCTAGCCTTTTTCACTCCTCTGCCTTGGAAACAATACTTAGTATCAACACAGGCATGGGAACTCAAGTTATCACACTAGAAAGACATCCATAACCCACTCAGACTATGATTTACTAGATCCCAAAGAAAAGGATTTAGTTGCCTTCTGGGGCCCCAAACTGTCAGTATGAGTAGAATTTCAATAAGGACCTCCCATCCTCTCTAAAGGTTATACAGGGTTTCTAATGATTTTTACTACTAGTATCTACAAGGAAATATACAGAGGTCTGCATTAACAAATAGAAAAAGTTCAAAGTAGAATGCCTGGATCTCTTATGAAATCATAGTCTAGGGAGCCTGAATCATAGTGAGGTTAAGACTAATTGGCACCTTGGGATTTAAAAGGCATATTCCTCACTAGTTTCTGGGGTAGATAATACAAGAATTATTCTCCTCAGTTGAAGAAACTGAGGACCAGAGAAATCATGGTGACACAGTTAGTAAATATTTATCCAAACACTCCTGACACCAAGTTCAATATTTTATTACACCAGATTCCTAAATTGTAACTGATTATATCATATATGCTGTCATATTCAAACTCTGGGAGTTGTGAGTCTCACCTTGATTGACAGGTGAAGACAGTTGGAGACATCGGAATGTTCCCAGATGCCATGAGGACAAGAGGAAAGGCAGTTGGCCAGAGGATATAAATACCCTGAGAGCCATCTGACAGGGACCCTTTGGCTTTGACCCTTGGCCTGGAAGCCTTTGGTCTTGGACAGTGATCTCTGATCTTGGAGCATTGACCTGTGGATCTCTGACTGTGGATCCTCTGATTCTCTCTGAATCCCCCCTAGATATTTAGACATCTGTTCAGAATGGAGGAATACCTGTCCCAAGGAGCCAGACCTCGTACCTTATGAACCGAGAAAGCAGCCTTAGTTGTTGCAAGAACAGAGAAGGGCAGTGACAATGATGTGGCAGAGGAATGTGGGAAAGACAAAATGGGTGCAGAAGAAATTATGAATTATGGGTTGGTGGATGTAACACAAAGTTACAAAGAAATGACCGAGGAGGAGTTGCAAATGGAGGAGTATATAATAGAAATTAAGGAGAGAATTTGTGGGAAAGGAAACAGTGATATGGGGAACACTGAAAGAAAACCAGGCACATCTGCACAAGTTCTTTATACAAGCTTGAAGAAGGTAGCATTCATTGATCCTCACTATAAGGGGAAAGAAACATCATTCTGTAGTAAGATTGTGGATCATTTACATCAATCTGTAGTACAGCAAGGCCAAACAACAAGGGCAATGATTTTAGACAGGTGTTCTAATGGGGATCTCTTAAAAACAGTGTCAACAAGGGAGATGGGTTCCTGCAGACCATTGAGAAGGAAAGTGCTAAATTCTCAGACACAGGCACAACCTCTTCTCAATCACCAAGTAGGGAAGCTGGAAGGAAAAGTGGAAAGTCTAGTAGCTACAATACTAAAGGAATTTTAAAGCTAGATCCTGGAACTAGGGAATTTTTACCAAGTCTACTTTGGGGTCAAGTGCATGAAGACGTAGCACACTTTCAAGCCTGTGATACTCCAGAGAGAGCTGCCTTTAGACTAGATTCTGAGTTAATGCATTTAAAAGAATTCAATTTCATAAATGTCAGTAGCCAAGAGCGAAACAAAGTGACACCAATAGGAACAAAGAAAGGATCTACAACATTGACTTTGTTTCCTATGCAAAGTATATATGCAGTTAAGTTTCCTGTTACTGACATGTAGTCTAGGGAACAAATGCAAGAAGAAAGCTTAGACTCACAGGATTGGGATGTAGTCATGAACCAAAAACACATTCCCAATTCTGAAGAATTTCCTTTAATGCAGAGAAATACCTCTCCTGAATCTAACTTTGCACAAGTCAAGCAAAGCATGTTCAGTGAAGAGAAGGACACTCTACCTTACTCATGGTCTGGGAAAACTGAGATATACTTTGACACTGATAGGCCCATGAACAGTCCAGGGATGCCAATTCAGGCATTGGCAATCCAAAAAGCCACTTTTGAAGGAGACTTGCCATCATTTCACTCACAGAATCCTGAGCCAGCAGACAGAAGTCCTAGAACAAGATCAATGGGATTTGGTGGACATTGAGATAGAAACATCTTTGGTACTTGTTGATCAGACAGCTAAAGACAGGGAACCCTTGGTTATGGTGATAATAGGAGATCAAATCTATCCTGCTCTTATTGACACCGGAGCAACCCAGTCTGTGTTGACATCAACACCAGAGAATTGTGCACTAATGGGGTCTGTGAGAGTAAAAGGAGCCACTGGGCAAATGGAGTTGGTGCCCAAGCTAAGATCTAAGATGGTGAAAATAGGCCCAATGACTTTAGATCATTCCTTTTTGTTGATACCCGGATGCCCATCCAACCTCCTGGGGAGGGATGTTCTCTGTAAATTAGGTGCCACTATCCAGTGTGATAAGTCAGGCCAGATATTCCTACACTTACCAAAACAGTCACTCAAGCACTATCCCTTGCTATTCCTAGGGCAAGTGGAGGATGATGAGGAAGAACAACATATGGGGAGTATCTTTGAAATACCAAAAGATATCCTGAGGCAGTTTGGGCTAAGCATTCAACTGATGTGGGAATTTTAAAATCTGCCACCCCTGTTAAGATCGAGGTGAAAGAGGGCACTCCACCTAGAATCCCTCAATATAGGTTGAGCAAAGAGGCCACAGAGGGTATCAGGTCCATTATCCAAAGTCTCCTGGAACAAGGTATTTGGGTCTATACTATATCTGAGTACAACACACATATTATGCCCATTAAAAAGCCAAAGAAAGATCCACATGGCAAAACACAATGGCTTTTTGTGTAGGATCTGAGAGCACTAAATAACTTTGTTAAGAAGGGACATGCAGTGATACCTAGCCCAGCAAATATCATCGCCAAAATTCCAAGTAATGCAGCCTGGTTCATGATTGTGGACCTGTGCTGTGCATATTTTACTGTACCCCTGCATGAGTCCAGTCAGAAGATTTTTTGCATTTTCCTGGGAGGGCAAGAAACTCTGTTGGACCCGAATTCCATAGGGGTTTTCAGAAAGTGCAAATATCTTTTGCCAGATCCTGCAAAGAGATCTTGAGTCCATCATATTCACTGAGAATAAACTAGTGCATTATGTTGATGACCTTTTGCTAATGTCACCAAATGCTCAAGTGTGTCAAAGGGACAGCAAATATCTGTTACAAGAGCTATGCAAAAGGGGGCACAAGATTTTGAGGGCCAACCTACAGTGGGTTTTGCCACAAGTTGAGTACCTCAGCTTTGTGTTGGAGAAGGGTATAAGATGGATTTCCCAAAAGAGAGTTGCAAATATACAGAAGCTGTGCATGCCTAAGACCAAGAAGCAGCTCCGTGCAATATTAGGAATCACGGGTTACTGAAGGCAGTGGATACCTGGTTATAGTCTGATCTCAAAACCTCTGACAGACTTGACTAGGAACACTATCTCAGAACCTTTAAAACTGACACGGAAGCACAAGTATGCAATAGAAAAACTGAAAATAGCTGTATTGTCAAGTCCTGCACTTGGTATCCCTGACCATGCAAAACCATTTCACCTATTTGTGCATGAGGACAAGGGAATAGCCAGTGCGGTATTGATGCAGACTCTTGGGGATCAGTTCAGACCAACAGCCTATTACAGCTCCCAGCTAGATGTTGTGGCTAGAGGGATGCCACCATGTATGAAAGCAATTGCAGCTGCTGCCCTAATGGTTCAGAAATCTTCAGATCTGGTTTTGGGATGCAGGATTATGTTGTACGCACCTCATCAAATAGATACCATCTTGAAAAAGAGCAACCTGCAAGCGTTTACATCCCAACACTTATCCCAATATCAAATTGTGTTGCTAGGCAATGAGAACCTAACTTTCTATCATTGTAAGAAGATCAACGCAGCCACACTTATGCCAGACTTACCGTTAGAAGGGGAACCCATCCATAGCTGTTTGGATACTTTGGACATAGTTCAGAAAACTAGAGATGACCTGACTGATATCCCTTTGGTCTCTCCCGACCTGACTTTGTTTGTTTGTTTTGGTTCTGCATTTGTGGTAGGTGGGGAACGGTATACAGGTGCAGCTATAGTAACTCAAGATGAGACTTTATGGTATGCAGCTCTACCAAAGTCCATGAGTGCTCAAGGTGCCAAAATCCTGAGTCTCACCAGAGCTCTAGAAATTGGCCAGGGTCGAAGGTTGAACATTTTTACCGACAGTAAATATGCTTTTAATGTAGTCCATTGTACAGGCCAAATGTGGAAATATCAGGGATATATAACTGCTGGTGGGAAGGAAATAGCCTATGGGAACCTTATAAACCAACTCCTGCAAGCTGTCCAGTTACCTAAAGAAGTGGCAGTGATGCACTGCCAATCACATCAAAAGGGTATAAATGAAGTCTCATTAGGAAACAGAAGGGCAGATATAACAGCCAAATATGGTACCCAATTTGGTCCCATCCATGTGCTAAATTTCTCCTTGGTGGATGAAGCAGATCTAAAACAGGCATACTCCCCGAGGGAAGTAAAGCACTGGGTAGAAAATCTAGGGGCCAAATTAGTGAGAGGTGTGTGGTTTTCTAGTGAGGACAAACCCATTCTTCCAAGATCTTTGCATGCCAAAGGCTATTACGGGACCCAATCCCTGGTGGATGGCATTCGAAGACACTGGACGGCTCCTGGCATATCCACTTGTACACTTAGAACATGCCAAAAATGCAAGGTTTGCTTGCAGTACAACCAGGGCATGCCCAGAATTAAGGGACTAGGAGGCAGACAATTGACATATACCCCATTTGAGTGCTTGCAGATCGATTATATATCAATGCCCAGTTGTCAAGGATACAAGTATGTCCTAGTCATGGTTGACAGGTTGACTCGATGGCCAGAAGTGTTCCCTGCAAAGAAAAACAACTCAGCCTTTGTGGTGAAGACACTTCTGAGAGAGATAGTTCCGAGATTTTCTGTACCAGCTAGAATTGATTCGGACCATGGGTCACACTTTTCCCAAAACATCTTGCATGAGATTTATAAGACCTTGGGGATAAAGAGAAGCTTACATTCAGTCTATCACCCCTCATCCTCAGGGCAAATTGAGGTCTGCAATAAGAGAATTAAAACTCTGATTGGAAAAGTGTGTTCTGAAAGCTATCTGAAATGGGTACAAGCCCTCCCCATTGTTCTTTTTTATTTAAGAAGTCAACCCTGTAGTGACACAAGATTGTCCGGGTATGAATTGTTGTATGGCCACGCCCCATCGCATAGTTCATCCCAGAAGTCACATCTCTTGTCACACCTTGGAGCTGAATGTCAGCTATGTAGATATATAAAATCTTTAAAGAAAAGACTGGATAAATTGCACAAACTTGGCTTGTTAACCCAGAGAGTTCCTTTAGACTTTAGCTTACATCAGCTTCAACCGGGAGATATGGTCTACATAAGGAACTTTACAAGAAAATCTGTTCTAGACCCTAAATGGGTCGGGCCTTTCCAGGTGTTATTAACTAGTCCAACGTACGTAAAAGTTGAGAACAGAGACCCCTGGTTCCATATCACACATGTGAAACCTGTAAAAGAATATGCTGTACATGAAGAACACCATGAAGAACCAACTGACTTAGAGCAACATGAAATGAATGCACTGCCAGATCCACAGCAAACATAATGTACTGGTGAAGAAGAATAAACTGCTTGAAATTTAAAAAAAAGAAAAAGAACAAGAAAAAACTGCAAAAAAAAATTTTGGCAACACAAAAACAACACAATTGGAGTTAACACAATTACATCACAATGACTATTGTTCCTGATTAAGAAGGTGACAAGCCAACCACCAAACACAACGATAGACAACAGACAAGTATGCAGGCGGTACAGATGAAGAAATGATGAACGCAGAAGCTACAAGCTGCAGAAATTCACAGCAGAGGCGGCACAAAGGAATGGACAATCACAAGAGTTTTGTAATCTTTAAGTACTATGCAGGAAGAGGACTAGAAGAAAGAAATACATAAGGCAATAATATCATGTCATAAACACACATTGCACAAATGAGACATCACATGGTAGTTTGCATGCCACACCACATAGGCTACACAAGGAGAATTGTGGTTCTCCAGTGGGCCAGAAGACCAGTGCAGTAAGGGGTAAGTATGTGCATTAATCAGTACTCATTAGTTCATTGAACACAACACAAAACTGATTGTTCACCCTTTGACATAGACCTCATGTAGATAAATGAGAGTCTCTTTTGTATAAAGTAACTTCCATCTGTAAATAGGCATTGTGGATAGCTTGTATTATAATTACTAACATACTAATACCTTAGGGAAAGATAGCTTTAGGGATCTTTGAAATACAGAGTTAGTCAGGGAGAGTCACTATAGTCTGTAAAATAAGTAATGTATATAGCCTTGCACACACTTAAAACTAACAAAATAAAATTAATATACTAACAATTTAGAACTTAGAAGTATTAATACCATTAACAGAGCTTAAGTAAGGTACTAACATGAAAACTTAGAGTTAAATGTATAGATAGTTCTATATCACTTTGCTTATAGAGTTTTACAATGTTCCTTTTGTTGTGAGTTTGGAGCAAATTAAGAAGCACTGTAGGTTTTTATGATTTTGCTGTTGAATGTGTTTCAAAGATGTTTACATTGCATGCTTTAGTTAGAGTGACTGCAACTTATAATTGTTGCAGATTTGATTTTCTGCTTGTGATAATTTATTACATTTGTTATGATGCTTGTATTTTATACCAAAACCCGCTTTTTCCCTTGTTTAACCTTTCCTTTTTCCCTCCTTAGATATTGGTAGATAGTAAAATAAGCCAAGGCAATAGCAAGACTATTAAGGTGTTAGGAATAAGCCATTTAGGAAGTTGCTTAGTTATAACATAGAGAGGGTAAACTGTGCTAAAATATCTTAAGCCTGCAGAATTTCCAGTGGATATTTCTACTAGAAAAGGGGGGATTACTGTAATGTAGAAGAGGACAGGATGGAATTCCTGCAAAATATAGGGTCAAGCCTCACCCAGAATTCCAGGGCACCCCCCCTGGAGAACTTTGGGTGAGGGGATAGTTGAGAGGTAGTTAAACAGTTGTTTCCTGGGTGTTGAGGGGAACAGATCTTACTGCTTGCTGCTCTTGACTTGGGGGTTCACGTGGGAGGCCATAGGGGCAAAAGCCATTGTGGTTTCTACTCAGGAGTTAGCCTGTCTAGTAGGATTAGACCTTTCCAGCATCAATATAATAATTATTTAGTTATATAGACATTGAAGTAATTACCCTAGAGAGCAAGTTAGTTAAGGTCTGCCACTCCCTCCTGGGGGGGAGGGGCAGCTTCAACCTGACAGTCCAGGGCTTCTCATTTCTTATCCAAATCTAATTACCCACTCTTCCCTTCCCCTTTTTTACTTTAACAATATAAGCTTTATCTTTAATATCTGTGCCTGGGAATTATTTGAGGATACTCACTGCTCACTGTTGCCATTAAGCTTGAATCCTGTCAGTTGCCAGCCTAAGGAGTCAAGTCCCATCTTTGTCCTGTAAAAGTGAAATTTGCGAGATGCTATCTAAAAGTATATATATTTTCTAAGGACACATGGAAATTATCAAACTACATTTCCCGTGGTCCAACGGGTTTCCGTTTCCGGTTCTTTGGGCATGGGAACGCCTATGTCTCCACACAGAACAGTTTAAATCTCCTGGGTTAGGAGGGAGTGGCCTCTTGGCCAGCGGAGACAGGAGACAATAATGGGGAGGGCGTAGGTTTTGAATTCTTACAAGTGAGTGGTCTAATAACTTTATCTATCAGCATGGCTTTAATTAAAATACTAATTTATATTATTATATCAGCCTTTATTATTTTTCACAGTCCTCAACATTAGGATAACTAGCTACTACTCAGTCCTCAATCAGATCTGTGGGGAATATAAGTTAAAGAAAGGGAACATCATTAAAGGTTAGCCTCTGCTGAATCTTGCTTGAAGATCCTCAGCCCTGTCCCCATCATCAACTGAAACCAATTGCTTGGGGGGAGGGGTTTGTGAGCAAGGAGTACCTAACCCCCTCCCTACTCACTCAAGCCTGTCTGTGTGGGAGGAGAGTGTCCTGCAGACATCTGGCCCTGGACAAACTATCAGCTTCCCTAATATTTCTGTTATTACAAACATAACATAAGGGAGGTATTTCCTTAAGGCTGTAGGACTGACATAACAACTGGCAATAAGAAGCTGAGAGGGATCACTGATATCTGTATCAACCAAGCAGATTGCTTTCTCTGGTTTGGCCGTGGCCAAGCTGAGCCAGAGGAGGTGAACAAGAGCTCCAGCATTACTGAAACAGCCTACAGTCCTGAGGGATTAGTGATCATAGCCATTAGTGATAGGGCCTCCTATCCCCAATCCATTCTTGATTATTCTTTTCCCTTATTAACATAAATAAAGTTTATTAAGTACCTTCCTGAATAGCTTTTACATCACAACTCTTGGGGAGGGAGCAACGCAGTCAGATGAAAACACTATCCAAGGCTAATAGAGCCCAATATTAATAATCAATCCAACCCCAGGTGGGACCTGAAAGGGTTAGCCATCCACCTGACCTTTAGGGATCCTGCCTGGGTGCTGGAAGGGGCAGTTATTATAATATCCAGCTGAGTGACAGGACTCGGGTGTCCTTGCACCAGCTATCAAGGGAATCCAAGGCACAGCTTTCCTGATTAATATACCCTATAATAACTATAATAGTAGACAAAGATACCTTCTTTATAACAATGCACACATACACAAGCTCTAATACAGCACTATTCCCTCTAGGATAAAATATGAAGTCCTCTGCTTAGCATTTAAAGTTCCTAATATCATGGCCCTTTCCTCTCTTTCCAATCTTCTTATGATTTACTTCTCTCCATGTATTCTGTGGTCCAAACTGTAATAAGGGAATAGGCTAGTGGTAATAGGAATTAAGGCTGTAGGTAATAAGGGACTAAAAGCAAGTAGGGTAATAAGGGGATTAAGTCAGGTAGGGTGATAAGGTAATTGTAAAAAGGGATAAGGCACTGTGGACAGGGGTTTGTAGATCTCTAAATCAGAAAGTGGGAAAGGAGGAGATAACTTACAGTTCCTTGCATATATTCCATCTCCTAACTCTGTGGCACTGCGTTGGTAGTCCCAAGTACATGCCATTGCCAGCTTCCTTCAAGATTCAGTCCAAATATGACCTTCCACAAGCAGCCTTTATACATTCCCCATGGATGCTCCAGCTTTTTCCTCTAATGTACCTTCCATCTGCTCTGTCTGCATCTTGTATACACCACTTGGATTTGGGTTTCCTGAGCAACAATACTATTGCTAACAGAATCTTAACTCCTGAGTGGGTTTTAGGTAGGGTCAGACATTTAGTAAAAGGGATCCATAAGTTAGAGAGAACAGTAGAGAGTAGGTTTACCCTGGCTAAGCAAAGAAGAGTCTTCACTGAGAAGACAGAAGGGGATATCAAGGTAGCCATTCATACACATCAGGGGATCCACAGTGTTGGAGGGACTTAAATACAAGGTTTCAATCCAACCCAAGTAAACTGAGTACAAAAAATATTTATATGAAGTTGTTCACATGTAGGTCCTAGATTACCAGCTTCTGTGCAAAACAAACACCCCAGAAAAATAGATTTATTAATTAATATTTTAAACTAAATTTGAGCCTGAGTTTAAGCCTCTCCCTCACTCCCTCCTGACTCTATCCTGTCCACCATGTCAAAGAAGACATCTGGTCTTATTTAACCAGTAGCTCTTTAGGAAAGGAGTCAAGCAGTGAAGGTGACTTTTTCCTTTTGCCCTCCCCTAACTAAATGGCCACCTTGATATTCCCTTCTGTTTTCTCAGTGTAGACTCTTCTTTGCTTAGCCAGGCTAAACCTACTCTCTTCTGCTCTCTCTAACGATGGATCTCTTTTGCTAAATGTCTGACCCTAACTAAAACCCACTCAGGAGTTAAGAGTCTGTTAGCAATAGCCAATCTGCTAGGTGTGAGGTGATACCTCAGAGTTGTTTTGATATGCATTTCTCTAATTATTAGAGATTTAGAACATTTTCTCATGTGCTTATTGATAGTTTTGATTTCTTTATCTGAAAATTGCCTATTCATGTCCCTTGCCCATTTATCAATTGGGGAATGGCTTATTTTTTATGCAATTGATTTAGTTCCTTAGATATTTGAGTAATTAGACCTCTCAGAATTTTTTGTTATAAAGATTTTTTCCCAGTTTATTGTTTCCCTTCTGGTTTTGGTTGCATTGTTTTTGTTTGTACAAAACTTTTTTAATTTCATATAATCAAAATTATTTAATTTACATTTTGTAATTTTTTCTAACTCTTGCTTGGTTTTAAAATCTTTCCTTTCCCAGAGATCTGATAAGTATACTATTCTGTGTTCACTTAATTTACTTACAGTTTTCTTCTTTATATTCAAGTCTTTCACCCATTCTGAATTTATCTTGGTGTAGGGTGTGAGATGTTGATCTAAGCCTAATCTCTCCCATATTGTTTTCCAAATTTCCCAGCAGTTTTTGTCAAATAGTGGATTCATGTCCCAAAAGTTGGGCTCTTTGGGTTTATCATACACTGTTTTCCTGACATCACTTACCCCAAGTCTATTCCACTGATCCTCCCTTCTGTCTCTTAGCCAGTACCATATCGTTTTGATGACCGCTGCTTTATAGTATAGCTTAATATCTTATACTTCTAGGCCTCCTTCCTTCACTTTTTTCATTATTTCCCTTGATATTCTTAATTTTTTGTTCTTCCAAATAAACTTTGTTATAGTTTTTTTCTAATTTAGTAAAAAAGTTTTTTGGTAGGTTGATAGGTATGGCACTAAATAAGTAAATTAATTTGGGTAGATTGGTCATTTTTATTATGTTAGCTCATCCTACCCATGAGCAGTCAATGTTTTTCCAATTGTTTAGATCTAGTTTTAATTGTTTGGAAAGTGTTTTGTAGTTGTTTTCTTATAATTCCTGTGTTTGTTTTGGTAGATAGATTCCTAAATATTTTATATTGTCTAGGGTGATTTTAAATGGTGTTTCTCTTTCTAACTCTTACTGCTGTGCTGTGTTGGAAATATATAGAAATGCTGATGATTTCATACACATAATTGACCATATCAACAAGCAAACCAACAAAAACCACATGATTATCTCAATAGATGCTGAAAAAGCCTTTGACAAAATACAATACCCATTCCTACTGAAAACACTAGAAAGTATAGGAATAGAAGATCTTTTCCTAAAAATAATAAACAGTATATTTCTTAAACCATCAACAAGCATCATATTCAATGGGAATAAATTAGAAGCCTTCCCAATAAGATCAGGTGTGAAACAAGAATGCCCATTATCACCTCTATTATTTAACATTGTACTAGAAACACTAGCAGTAGCAATTAGAGAAGAAAAGGAAACTGAAGGTATTAAAATAGGCAATGAGGAGACTAAGCTATCACTCTTTGCAGATGATGTGATGGTCTACTTAAAAAATCCTAGAGAATCAACTAAAAAGCTAGTAGAAATAATCAACAACTTTAGCAAAGTTATAGGATACAAAATAAATGCTCATTTTCTTGCTTTATAGAAAGTAGGGAAAGAGAAGCTATTATGAAGTGATTATATTCAAACATAATTGCCACTAAGGGTAATGGGTTCAGGACTCCCAACAGCTCAGGTTTTGGTTTTTTTTGTTGTTGTTGTTTGTTTGTTTTTGGCTCATTGTCCTCATCCTTAAATAAAACCCTGAAGAAATCTAACTAAAGTTTAGGTGTGCCTAAAGGGTCTATGTTTCCCTATATATGGGTAATAAGAGCTCCACTCCCATAAATATGGATTTCTGGTAAATGATAGCCTTTATTTCAACAACTAAAATATTGCACAAGATGCTAAAAATTCACCAGAGTTCAGGAACAAATGGAAAATAATAAAACACTCATGAATCTCATTAAAAGCCTCTGTCTCTCTCTATCCCTATGTATCTCCAAAGTGAGTTCACTTTGTGGGACTTTGAAACAAATGTTATCCATTCACTTCTACCTGTACCTTCTAAGTAGCTCACAGCAATGTCGTGGAGTATTAGCAGGAACCTTATATCTTATTCAGAATGTGCCTTTTTTTCTCCAGCAAGAGTACTATCCTTTTCCTTCTCCAAAATTATATGCAGTTCTAAAATCTTTTCCCTCTAAGAACCTACTGCCCAAGGCTCAAATTCAGGAACTTTCAATGCCTTGAAGATTCAAGAACTTAGTTGATATCGAACTCAGATATATCCATGACACAATCACCAAAGCTGGAAATGTCTCCATAAGATTACTAGTCTCTGATCTGTGCTCAAAAAACATAAGGTCAAGAGAAGGAAGCCAGGACCTGGAAATACAGGTACTTGCCTCTCAAACTCACCTAACTAAACACAGGCCCAGCATCATGTGCTTCCTGTGTCTTCATTTTCTGCTTAAGGCAGTAGAAGAAAATATCTTCATGACTACCCCTGTTGCACCCTGCTCTAGAAAGCTAAAGGAGATAAAGCCTAGGAAAAGAAATAAAGAGGAAGTTGTTTCACAGTTCTATTTCATATATCTCAGGGAGTAGGTAGCTCTTTCAACAAGAGCCTATCCTCCTTGACTTTCAGTTGCCAGACCTCTTGTAGGCAGCCAGAGTAACTAGGATACACTCGAAGGAGTTTCTTGTATCTCTTCAGCAAAGGTATAAGGTAGAGTTGTTTCTATGAATGCTAGCTGTGATACAGAGAGGAGGGGCATAACAGTTTTGCAGGCTTGGCAGAGTTCTTGTGTCAGTTAAGGAGAGTTTAGAATCTTGGGAAGTTTCAGTTGGTCCTGGGAACTCGTGCAGGGAACCAGGGTCCAGCTGAGCTCCTTCTTTAGATTGAAACCTGACCTATATTTACAGTTTCTTTTGAGATTTATTAATTTAGCTAAATCCTTTGAATCTCCCTACCCTACCTTATTCCCACTTCATTTCTCCTACCTGAATGTCTGAGAAGAGTGAAAAGGAGAGTGTATCTGAGAGTTAGTTCGAATCTGTGATAGTTTAGTCTTACCCTTTCAACAATTTATCTATTGAGTCTTTATATTCCTAACCCCATTGATTACAAACCATCTTGAGAGCTGAGTTAAGGCAGGTCCTTTCTCATTCTCACATTCCTCCTTCCTTTCCCCTACCTGAGGTTTCACTAAGTGGCTGTTAGAGCTACCTTAATTCTCTACCCTGCCAATCTATCCTAGAAGACAATAAACCCCGTTTGTATTTAAACAAGACCTTTTGGCTACTTCACTAGTTAATTAGTAAGAGAGGGAGAAAGAATAAGAAGAATAACATACTCTCTGGAGTTTGAGGGAAGCTGAGGGTATCCATTTTGGAGGAAGTGTAACTTCATTACTAGTCCCTTCCTGTGAAACTGGCTAAAGCCTGAAGTCAGTTTCCAGCTGTCTTGGATGACTCTAACTTGGTTCTGTAAAGTGTCCTTTTACTTGAAGGGACCAGTTTATTTCCCTTCAGTGTTTTGACTTTAACCTGGGTCCCAGTCTGTATTTCCCTGCTGCTGTTTGCCTGCCTTAGATTAATTCATCCTCTCCCATGCAACCTTTGTTACCTCAGTGTTATGCTCCCTAAACTCAGACATTCCCTTATTCCTCCTACCACCTCAACTACCATCCTTCATTGAACCTTCCTCATCCACTATATTGCCTTGATTTCCCTATTACCTAGTCTATTCCCTTGATTACCTCCAGCCTTGGGTCCCTTGCCTTGCCTTATTCCCTGTTCCTACCAGTTATTACCCCTAGCTTCAGCCTCATATTACATCCTGCAGATTCCCATATTACATCCTACAAATCCCCTTATTACATAGCTCACCCTTCCAACAAAAATCTACATCTATAATCTCTTCAAGTTCATTGGAAGACTCATGAAATTAATCATTGTCCTTGGTGAGATTCATATTGCAGAGAGGGGTTCTGGCTACATCACAGAATTCCAGAGGGCCCCCCAGAACTCTAAGAGAGGGGGCAGTTAAAGGCAGTTGGAGCCCTGGGAGAAGAGGGAAGGCAGGTCACTCTGCTTGGGGATCTTTAGTCCTGGGTTGGTCTTTGGGCTTGGGTCTTGAATCTGAGGAGAGCCATTTAGTTCCTAACTGCCAAGCTGCTTGACTTTGGTTAGATATTCAAACAAAATCACAGTCTACCTTAGTTTAGTTATCTTGATATAGAAGAAGAATATTTATAGGGTTAGAGAGCAGATCAGCCACTCAGGATACCTATCCCCTTTTGGGGGGAGGGGCTGCTTTGACATCCTTATCCATCTCCCATCCTTCCCATTCTCACCTATCATTAAACCTTATATCAATTGGGAGCAGTGCCTAGAGATATATTTTGGGGATATACTCACAACCTCCTCAAGCTGAGTTCCTCCTACTTTGTAGCCCTGGAGTAAATCCTAACCTCTGTGCCTGTGAGCTTCAAAGACATCAAGCTTCTCTAATATAATCCTGTGGGGAAATAATTTAGAGAAAGTTATCATCTTTAGGAGTTTAGCCTTTCCTAACTTACTGTCTTGGCCCTGCAGTCAACAAGTCTGTCCACCATTATCATACTGTAACTGACTTTCCAACTGCCTAGTGGGAGGAGGGAAGTAAAGGAGCACTTTGACAAAACCCTGCCCCTCCCTTCCAGTCAAGCCTACTTGTGGGTGTGTGTGTGTCCCTCCATTGACCAAAGGATTAGGGAGATTTGATTGCTACAGACCTCTGTCATCTTACAGCTTCCCAAATACAACATTTTCCTAATAAACTACTTGTAGCACAATGAAATGTATTAATTTTTAAATATCTGCATTGCAGGGGGTGAGGATCATTTTCAAATTGATGCCCACTAACTCACACACCAAAAAACCCCTAAAGCTAAACTAACATTTTAAAAACTCAGTTTTACCTTGTATCAGAGGAAACAAAAAGCTTTCAGTTTGACAAGAAATATAAAACTATTCTATTAAGTACATACAATTTCTTCTTGTTCTTATAAAGCAAACACCTAAAATTTACATTGCATTTCCATATTATATCTAGTTGAGGGAAAGAGATGAAGAAAGACATCAGAAAAGGCACATAGAAGGAAGTGGGAGAATAACAGAAAGGGAGATAGTTGAAAAAAATATATACAGAAAGTAAAGAAAAAAAAATGAGAGCATTTCATTTAACCAAGAAGTGGTATAAGAGGGAAAAAGGACTCAAAAGTGATGAACACCACCACCAAAATAGGTAGTAAGAAAAGCTTAGGACATATAACTGACTTAAAAAAAAAAAAAATCCTTACCTTCTGACTTAGAATGGATCCTCAGTTCTAAGACAAAAAAGCAGTGAGGGCTAGACAATTGGGGTCAAGTGACTTACTTGCCCAGAGTTACATAGCTAGGAAGCATCTGAGGTCACATTTGAACCCAGAACCTCCTTACTCCAGGCCTGGCTTTCTTTTCACTATGTCACCTAGCTACTCCATAACTGATTTTTAAAGCTGACCTTATGGAGGAAAATCAGCTTCTCACATAGCATTGCTCCCAACCTTGGGCTACTAAATGAACTGTGCCATCTGACCCAATGTGATATTTCCTGCAGTACCCATAGTAGATAGACATACCTACAGAGGAAGCATTAGCCCTACGGAGCACTGGTCAATAGAAAAAGCAGTGACTTTGGAGTCAAAGAACCTGGATTGGAATCATTTACAAATTGTATGATCTTGGACAAAGTCACTTCTCTCTAGCTCTTCCTCCTCCTCTGTAAAAGTAAGGAGTTGAACTTAATATCTAAAGAACCTTCCAGTCCTAAATCTGACAATAGGTGATAGACACAGAGCTGAATAGGATCTTAGAGATCATACAAAATTTTATAGACAAGAAAAATAAGGCTGAAGGAGTTTAGTAACTTGCCCAAATTCACACAGGTCATACATAAATAGTAGAGGCAGAATTTGAACCCATTTTTTGTTTCCTCCAACATGCTGTCCTGTCTTTACTATCTTAAGTTCATAGACCCATGACTAGAAGGTACCTTAGAGATCATTTAGTCCAATCCCTCATTTTTTTTAGATGAAGAAACTGAGGTCCAGAATTGGAACAACTTGCTGGAGGTCACAAAGATACCAAGTGGCAGAGGTAAGATACAAACCCAAGTTCTTTGGCTAGATCCTGTACAGTTATTGCCCTGGGCAAGCCACTTCCCCTCTGAAATAGTTGCTAAAGTCCCTTCCAGTCTTGCTTTCATACCAAGACAGATCCAAAATTATATGGAAAACAACCCTGGCTTTGAAATCAAAGAACTTGGAATGAAAAACTGACTCTGATCCCAAGAAATCACTCAACTCTCTGGGTCTAAATTTATCCATCTGTTAAATTGAGGGGGTTGGGCTAGATGACCTCCTTCCAGCTTAAGCTATGTAATTGCTGGTAGTTTTCCTCCCCCTCCCCTTTAGAGCTCAGGTATCTTTGCCATCTTCTCCCAGGTTATCTATCAATCAGATAGGAGAAAGATGTGATCCGGGTTTGAATGGGCATACTTCTTTCCCTCTAGACATCTCGGTCCCCTGGCCGACCGAGAGAGAAAGATAAAGTGCAGAAGGTGCAAGCCCGGGATAATACTGGCGTGGGAAAAGAACCAAGTGTCAAGGGAACCCAGCTGCACGTGTGCATAAGGCGCTCAAACCTGCTCCATACGGGGAGTACAGATGTACCAAAACCCACAGCTAAAGCCTCGCTTCCACCCCCACAATCTGCGCAGGCGCATCAAGGGAAGAGGCCTGGGGTTAGTCAAACCTGAGCCACCCCGCCCCCGCCTCTCCTGCTGGAGAGGTAAAATGACGCTTCGCATCCAACTGGCGCGAGAGAGTGACGTAGTAAAAAGCGACAAAATTCCACTCTGAGTTTTCCCGTGTACTTTAGGGGAGACTGGTGGAGGAGCCATGGCGGCCACGTCTAAACCGAAGCTGTCCAAGAATCTGATGCGGATGAAGGTAAGAGACGTCGCAGCGGAAGATAATGCGGGGTCCCCGAGGGAGACTGAGGCCTCAGGAGCGGAGAGAGGCGAGGCCCCGAGACTCGTCGCGGAGGCCGCAGTCTGGGGCAGCAGAGGAAACTTGGGACCAGATCACGGATGTGGAATACCAGACTCAGAGGGCCGGACTTTATTCTGTCAGCAGCAAAAAAAAAGAAAAAAAAAAGCCCTTGAATGTTTTCAACAGGAGACTGATGACTGACGTGGTCAGAGAGAAATTTTAGAAATGAACATTTTCTCTGCCCCCAGGGCCCTCTTCTCCAAGGCACTTTATAATGACTATACATTTCTTATTTACTTACATGTCTAGAATTATTTTTTCCGCCCAGTAGAATGTAAGCTTCTTTAGGGCAGGGGCCATTTAAGCGTGTGTTTAAGCAAGCACCGAGCCAAAGGCCTAGAGATTTAAAAAAAAAAAAAAAGGCAAAATGCAGCCCCTGCACTCAGAAAACTCACTGTCTACTGGGGGAAATGACATTCGAACAATTATGTGCAAACACGCTATGTACAGGATACATTGGAAATAATCGACAGAGGAAGGACTAAAAATAAAGGAAAATTACTTCCTATTGAAGGTGGGATTTTAGCTGGAACTTGAAGGAAATCAGAAAATCCTGGAAGCTGAGATTAGGCAGGAGGAAATTTCATTTTGACTTTTTTTATCCCTAGCACCTAGGACAGTGTCTGAAGTGTGGAATAGATTAGTGAGTGAAGTTTCAGACTTAATTGATGGAGAGTCTAGAGGCAGAGAAAACTGTTAGGAAATTTAAAATAAAAAAGAATCCAGACAAGAAATGAATGCTGAAGTAGGGTGGTGACAGTGTGAGTAGGAGGTGGTAATGAGAGATTGGAAAAGTAGAGTGATTTAGGGACTAAAGCATGATGAGAGGGTATCAGTAGTGAATAGTTAGGTTTGATGACTGGTAGAAATGGAGATACCATTGTAAAAATTAGAAATCAATGTAAGTAGAGAATGGTGGGGGTTGGAAATAAATTCTATATTTAAATTTTTAGGTGCTTGTGGGGCACCTGGCCATTAGAGATTTTTCCAAAGATGTTTAGAAATGGTCAGAAAACTCGAGACAAAAATTGAGTTTAAAAATAGAAATTTGGGGGCAGCCAGGTAGCTCAGTGGAGTGAGAGTCAGGCCTAGAGACAGGAGGTCTTAGGTTCAAATCCGGCCTCAGACACTTCCCAGCTGTGTGACCCTGGGCAAGTCACTTGACCCGCATTGCCCACCCTTACCAATCTTCCACCTATGAGACAATACACCGAAGTACAAGGGTTTAAAAAAAAAAAAATAGAAATTTTAAGGATCAGCACTGAAGCAGTAGTTGTTCAGCTTTAAAATCCACGACAGAGTTTTAGTTTTATCTAAGGAACAATTTCTAGCCTTTATAGGCTCCAGGAAAAAAAAAAAAAAGAGAGAGAGAGAAACAGAAAGAGATTCTAGATCTTTTTGTTTGTCTCTTCTCACTCTTTTTGAATCTCTTAACTGTTCTTTTATCTTTTTTTGTTGTTGTTCTCTCCCTTTATCTGGCCATAAAATGGAACTGAATGTTTAAAACTGTATTATATTTATTTTCAAGTCAACTAAATTTTACTTAGTGTACATATCTCAGTCATATCAGTAATCAGGATCAATAAATATATTGATATTAGTAGCTTTGATGAAAATGCAAGAAAATAGGTTTTTTAAAACAATTTTCTATATCAATCCACATCTACAACCACTCAGTTGACCAAAAGGTGTGGGAAAGACTAGATTCTACTTTACAAAGACTGTCTTTCATTAAAGAATCTCTCTTGTATATTTTAAGATCATACAAGTTTTTTTGGTATTTGCAGTCACAAGATAATTAGTGACCCTCTGAGTATTATCAGGTGAGGCATAAAAAAAGAAAACAGTCTCACCAAAATTGGGTGAATACTTAAGATTATCATCATCCTTGTCATGGAAGACACACTGCCCATGATCCAGTGAGAAGAGACTCCCTATAGAGGAGGAGATTTTTTCTAGTGCTTCCATTTACAGATGACATGCTGATTGCAATGCCCAGATTAGTCAAAAGAGGTGGGACTGTCAATTTTTTAGGAAAATGCAAATGAATGGCATATGCCTACTGTCCAGACAATGATGTGAATAATTAGATGACAGTCTACTGACATCAATACTTGTATTTGACACAGGCAATGCATACAGACAATGAATCGGATCTACTCTTGAATCAGAAAAGTGAAGTGGATTAAGATATTTTGCAAAACTCATCTTTTAACCTCAGTCCTCTCCCACCAAAAGTCCTATGTTTGTAAATCTTGTAATATTATCTCCTTGGAATCAGAGTTGCAGGTAACACAAATGGCATTAGAGAGACACAAATTAAACAAAAATGGCATATAGCATTCAGGTATGCCTTATTTTATTGCATTTTGCTTTATTGTACTTCAAAGACACTGTGTTTTTTTACAAAATAAAACTTTGTGGCTTTGAATTGAGTCTTTCAGTGCCACGTTTCCAGTGGCAGTGCTCACATTGTGTCTTTCACATCTCACCACAAACCGTGCCCATATAATATAACAAACTTAATAAATTTGTGTGTTTTTGATGTTCCCCTTCTCTCTCCCTCTCTTTGGGCCTCCCCATTCCCTGAGACACAACAATATTGAAATGAGGCCAGTCAATAAATCTATTGTGGCTTCTAAATATTCAAATGAAAGGAAGAGTCAATGAAGCAAACTTCATTGCTTCTTATATTAAGAAACTGTCATAGCCACTCCAGCCTTCAGCAATCACCACCTTGCTCAGTCAGCAGCCATCAACAGAGGCAGGATTGTCCAGAGCAAAAAGATTACAACTCATTGAAGGCTGAGATGATGGTTAGCATTTTTAGCAATAAAGTATTTTTAAATTCAAGTATTTATGTTGGAGTTTTTCAGGCATAATACTATTGCCCACTTAATAGATTATAATATAGTGCAAACATAACTTTTATATGCATTGGAAAACCAAAACATTTTTGTGACTCACTTTATTGTGGTGATCTGAAACCAAACCCATAATTTCTTCAAGGTATGCTTATAATTCTAATAATTAACTTTGCTTAAAAGAAATAAGAAATACAGGAAATATCTGATTGGAAAAGAGGTGAACCAGTCATGTAGCGATAAGAGATGGACATCCCAGAGGAAGAACTCCAGATTGTTTAGCAAATTCTCTTTAAGTCAGTCATTAAACATTTACTAAGTCTATACTATGTGCCAGGCACTGTGCTAAAGATAAAAAGAAAATCAAAAATAGGATTATTGTCCTTCAGGAGCTCTCATTCTAATGGGAAAGACAAGATACAAATAACTACATATTAGACATCCACATCATAACTGAGATGTTCTCAGAGGGAAGGGGAGAACTGAAGTAGGTGGGTGAGCCATGAAAATCTTCCTGTTATAGGTGGGATTTGAGTAGAAGCTTCAAGGAGTCCAGAGAAGTGTAATAATTAAAAGGTCGCCAAATTGTAATAATTAAAATTAAATTATGAGGCTGTTAGTAACTTTATTAATTTAAAGTAATAATAGTAAAGAGAGGGAAATGTAGGAAAGAGGTAGAGAGCAGTTTAGCTAAATACCCTAATTGCCATTCTAATGGAATGAAGCTCATCACCGACAAAGGCTCCTTCAGGTTCAATCTCCAGTCATAAGTCTTCGAGAGTCTCTTCAGTAAGAGTCACCAGCGCAGTAGTGTCACCAATGCAAGAATGTGTGTTCAGCCCTCTGAAAATGCCTTTATAAGCTGTTTTCTCCACCCACTAGCTCTCCCATGTCACATCTCAGGAATCAATCATAATTCCAATGTCACAGAACCTAGGAGTTAAAGATGAAAAATGAAGGCATTCACACATGGACCAGTGCAAATGGAGTCATTAGATAGAATATCAGGTGTGAGGAATAGCAAGTAGGCCATTGTAACATACAGTTTGTGGAGAAGAGTACAATGCAAAAAGACTCAAAATATGGAAAGGCATCAGGTTGTAAAAGGCTCTAAATGCCAGAGAGGGTTTTATATTTGACCCCCGAGGTAACAAGGAGGCACTGGAGCTTATGGAATACATGTATATTGGTGGGCCAGGGAGGGACAAGGGTCAGACTTCTTTCAGGAGCATCTCTTTGGCATCTGAGTAGAGAATAGATTGGGGGAGGGGAGGGGCACTTGGTGAAGGAAGTTAAAGTAGGAGGCTATTGCAATGATTCAATCAATTTTGGAGAATAGAGCAAGAATCACATAAAGATGACTTTCAGTCCATACCAACTAAGGGAATAAAATCATGGCTCCATGAAAGTATAAAAAGTTAAAAACTATCTAGTTCATTACTTGATTGATTACATTGTTTTTAATCTAGTTCATGCAAAGGGGATTGGATGCAGAAACTAAAAAACAACTAGAAGAGGAAGAAAAGAAAATAATCAGTGAAGAACACTGGTACTTGGATTTACCTGAACTTAAGGAGAAAGAGTAAGTTTATTGGAATTTGCATCTATAATGTCCCATTTATCCAGAAGAAATTTTCTGTAAATGAGAGTAAATTAAATGCAAATGAACTGCCTAGGAAAATTTGCTAATCTTTTGCTTTCTTCAGTTTGATGTTATTTGCCAGGGGGGGAAATTTATAAAATAGAATATTCAAACTTGATTTTTTCTTTAGTTAAACCATCTCTGACGTTTCCCTTGAGTCTACTAAAAACCTAAAATTGGCTAGTTTTGCATTTTATTCTTGGCTTTTGTTTGCTGTTCTTTATTACAAATAATAAAGACATGGTATTCATATAAATATATTTCCCCCTTTAGGAGTTTCATAATAGAGGAGCAGAGCTTTATGCTTTGTGAAGATCTTTTGTATGGAAGAATGTCATTCAGAGGGTTTAATCCAGAAATCGAGGTATTTAATAGTTATTCCAAATCTGAGATTTTTCTAATTTAATTACTTCTACCAGTAGTGTTTTTTTAGAAAATAATTTATCCTTAATGGAAGATAATAATTCTTAGAGTACATAGGGCAGCATCTAAGCTCTTTGTAATTTGAAGCTGGAACCTCACAATCCCTGTCTTCTTCAAGAATATCAGGATTTTGATTCAAATGGTGCCATCTGTTCTAAAAAATTTTTTTCTTACTGGTCTTTACAGATATATCTCCCTTTTGTATACCTCAAGTTTACCTTTAAATTATTGTGTAAAATAATTTAAATTCTTATGCATCGGATTTAAAGGCAGTCTTATGACACATTCTTTTATCAATCCATGGAGTGGTATTGCCAGAAGAGTATTAAAGGTTATTTTACAGAGAAGTGAGGTCAGAGGTATACTAATTTGCTTATAGTCACACATTTTATAATTACCAGAGCTAGAACTGGAGTCAGATTATCTAAATCAGATTTAGTGCTCTGTGAACTATACCATGCTTTAAACAAGACCTGCAGAAAGCCCCCTTTAAGAGAACTTTGCTTCAAGGTTTCTGGAAGTATCTTCCCAAGGTGAGTTAGGAAGTATCACTACCCAAATGGGTGAGGGTCCATTTTCAGAGTATCCTGTAACAGCATGGTCTCTGCAGTCTGCCAAAGTAGGTGTATCAATAAAATAAATAGTTCATCTTTATAGAACATTTTAAGTTTTATGAAGCATCTTATGTACATTCTTATTTGTTCCTCATAACAATATTGGGATTATCAACATTTTCCAAAGGGAGAAGCAGGTTCAGAGATATAAAATGACTTGTCCATCATCACAGAGCTAAGAAATGTCTTAAGCAAATTCTACTCCAGGTCTTTTCACTGTGTGCTCTATTTACTGAACTACATTGTACAATCCTATGCCTTATTCTGCTATTGAGCTACTTAACTTTAGGTTTTGTCATGGCTCTGGGCCATACCTACTCATAACAGCAAAGCTGCCATCAATAGCATGATTATATAAAAATGCAGTAAAGACTGCTAAAAATGCTAAAAAAAATGCTAAAAAGAGATTTTTTAGTTCTGGTTTTTAAAGGGAGGGAGGTGAAATGAGAGTAAATTCTGATATTATTTCACAGATTGTCATGTAACAGAAGCAGAATTTACTTTAATAGATGTTGTAAAAGTTGCACTGCTCTCCAAGAAATACTAAAAATATTGTAAGACTAGCAATGTTTTGAGCAAATAATTAAGGACACGGACAATGGTCCTTGAAGAGAAGGCATTGATGGCTTATAATCAGTACTGATAGAATGACCACCCACACCAGTGAGTTCACAAATCCATTAAATTCTGCATCAAAAGGCTTTTGAAAACTATGGTGATTTTTATGTGTAAATGTTATATTTATTTGTTTTAGTAGACATATCTTAGGTAAGAGAGAATTTAAAAATGGAGAGAAAAAAACAGCAAAGAGCAAAGAAGTTTTAGGATCTGGGCAGGAATTTGGACTAGATGAACAACTCAAGGTTCTGTGGTCATTTTTATCTCAAAAATTTTATGATTTTTAATTCAGATGCATCAAGTCGGGTTTGAGAGTTTCACAGAATGCAAGTTTTCATTAGAAGCTTATTGCAAAGGAAAGGCTGTCCTAAGTTGTTAGATTTCTGTTGCTGCTCCATGGTTGTTTCACCATATATCTTGCAGTGGCATACATTTACAGATTCTGACAATATTTGTAACAGGAAAGGGAACTAAACTACCTACTGTGATCCAGGTGCTATACTAATTGCTTTACAAGTATTATTTTATATGATACTCACAACAACCCTGAGAAGTAAGTGCTCTGTCCCAGGCAAAGATGTTAAGTGATTTGCCCAGGATACACAGCTAAAAATGATCTGAAACTGGATTGGAACTCAGGTCTTCCTGACTCTGGCCCTATCCACTACAAACACCACAATACAACCTACATTTGTTTTGTGGTTCAGTCTCCATTGTCAAACACAATACTAGCCTACAAGTGTAGCAGAAAGACCCCTGAACCAGAAATTGGGAGTCACCAGGTTGTCTCAGCTCTTCTACAAACTACATGACTTTGATCAAATCACTTAACTTCTTTGGACCTAAATTTTCTCATCCATGATATAAGGATAATCTGTAAGGCCTCTTTTAGGTAAAGTGTTATGAGTGCAAGTCTGAAAAGTTTCTAAGTAGGTATACCTTAATTAATTCTAAGTGGATTACAAGAAAACTTGAAATTCAGGTAACAGAAAAAGATATTTGTATTTTAGGGGGGGAAATGGCATCAAAAATCAAATTGCCTTATTGTAATAATATTTGTAGTATGTACAGAACTCCTTGGCTGTGTTTTATAGTAATACAAAATGATTTTATCTGTATAGGAAACTATGTAGGAAACTTCTAACACCACAGATCATACCTAATCTAATGACTCAGGTAACTAGCAGACAGCTCCTTGAGGTACTTAGAACATGAGTGACTCACCAGTGAAAACAACTACTGAGTGTGAGGTGGGATCTAAACATAGACCTTTCTGACACCAAGCCCAACACTTTACAATGCCATGCTTTTAATGATCTATTTTTTGTNTGTGTGTGTGTGTGTGTGTGTGTGTGTGTGTGTGTGTGTGTGTGTGTGTGTGTGTGTATAGATTAAAAATGTCTTCTGTACATGTGGAATTCTTACTGAAGCCACAGAACATCTGGATCATGATTAAGTTGCATAACTGCATTTGGAATTATAGAGCCCCCAATACACGTTTTACATGCTTTGACAATCATAAATACAATTATCTTCAGAACCGGCCCTAAACCAGCTTTTTGCAGTTGAAGTTGGTCACCATACCTATCAAACCCCAAACCCCAATCTATGTATTTTTTTTTTGCATATCTCAAGCAACCACTAACCTCCCAATTACAGTTTTGTATGGATGTCAAATATTATAATATATATATAATATAAACCTACCTTTGAGGTAGGTTCGGTTTTGTTTTGTGATATTTATCAGTTTGCTTTATTCTTGGTTCCTGGTGATAAGAAAAGGACTAAGGGAGTCATATGATAACTTAAAAATATAAGAAAATCATTGCCTACATTTATTATTTTCTGGTAGTGTGACATATGTAGGACCTTCATTCTTATTTTGAATTGTTTTTATTTTCAAAGTACTTTTAGCTAGCAGAGTGCTAGAAGTTGACATTTACTCTAATCCTTTAAAAGTTAAGGACAGTAGTTTGAAACTTGGTTTCTCTCCTGCATTTTCCCTGCTCTTCTCACTTTCCTTTTTTTGGCCAGAAGAAAGCAGTCCTGCATAAAGCCAGAGCTGCACTGGCTCTAATGCTCTTGTTTCTTTTTAAGAAATTAATGGTCCAAATGAATGCCAAACACAAAGAAGAAGAAGTTGAAGATGTAACAATGGAGGCTGATGTGTCTGATGAAGAAATGGCCAGAAGGTAACCAGCCAATTGCTTTGTGAAAGCTTTATGAAAGGATATCAAGTATACCCCCGGCACACACTGGTGTTTCTGTCAGTTGCTCTACACTGTGGGGAAAAGGGACCCAAGAGGTTACATGATTAGAATCAGCATTCTTTTCTAACCTCAGCCTTAAATTGTTGCTTACCCTAGGTGGGCAGTCTTAGTGCTTCATGATAACATGATGATTAATACATAGCTCATTTCTTTAGTTTAATAGGAAAATGTAAAAAGTTAGTATGGTAATTTCCTGACAATGAATTTTAAGTGTTTTCCTGGGTTGCCCAGTTCTGCTGACTTCAAGTTTCCACTGCCCATTTTGAGACTTCTCTTAGCAGTGGTTTTGATTATACTCAACAATTCCTTGTTACAAATAACACTTTGGATTATTAACAAATCATAATTCTCACTGCTAATAATAGAAACTGAATTTGCTATTATAATTTCTTTATAGATATGAAACTTTGGTGGGCACAATTGGAAAGAAGTTTGCTAAAAAAAGAGATCGAGCACAGTATGATGAAGATGAAAATGGTAACATAAGACCAGTTAAAGCTAAGAAGACATTTTTAAAACCTCAGGATTAGACTAACTAAAATATGCAGGAAGTTCTTTGATATATTTTAAAACTATTTCTAATTAGAATTGGTTTATTATTAATATTATTATACTTATAAAGAAATTTGTAACTTTTGAAACATATTCTGTTCCAGAAACAGATATATGATGGATGTTATACATCCTTGGCTAAGGGGTTGTCTTTGACCGTGGGATCTTTAGCCTTGATTTGTAAAACATAACAAAGATAGGCAATTGTTTCCTAAGGCATTTGAGTTGAGAGAATAGTTGTTTCCTTTGCCTGATCATTTATTTCAAAATCTTGGATATAAAGTGACAGTACTGTTTAAATTGCCCTGGGTATGTTTGCATTTTATTTAAAAATATTAACTAAGACAAGCCAATAAATCTATTTGAGAATAAGGAAGTTTTATAACACAGTCTTTTATAAGGAATTCATTTATGTGTACATTTGGACAGGATGGAAATGTTATCATGAATGGTGATAACTCCCATTCTGTGAAATATTTACTTGCTGTCAGGTGAGATTACTGCTTCTGGCATTCTGCATATTTGTCCTGATAAATGTTTGTAGCTCCTAAAGATGGAAAAATATGTCCTGAAATAAATTTTTTTTTCCTTTGTGTGCTTATTGATTTTTTCAGTCAGCAAATAAGTCCTACTTTGTACAGTCTACTGTACTAGACCAAGGGGAACACAGAAGTGATTAAGACAAAAGTTATTGCCCTCAAGTCATTTATAGTCTATATAAACTATATAAGTGATATAAAATAAAATGAGATCTTCTTGAAGAGAAGAACTTATGCTTGGGGAAGAATTCATACATTCAGGCAATTGGATTTCAATTTAATAATTAATATAAAATTAGGAATTTAAAAGAATTCCTGGTAACTTCCTACCTTAATAGTGCCATTATGGGGGCAGCTGGATAGCTCAGTGGATTGAGAGTCAGGCCTAGAGACGGGAGGTCATAGGTTCAAATCCAGCCTCAGACTCTTCCCAGCTGTGTGACCCTGGGAAAGTCACTTGACCCCCATGGCCCACCGTTACCACTCTTCCACCTAAGAGCTAATACACAGAAGCTAAGAGTTTAAAAAAAAAAAAGAAAGAAAAAAAATAGTGCCATTATGAAAAACAAATAAATAATGTATGTAAAGGCTCTCCAATAGAATGTGGCAGTAGTATAAATAACATAGCATGATACAAGGTGATGACTCAAATTTATATTGTGGTTTGCAAAATATTTTTCATCACAATAACCTTATGAGGTAGATTGCGCAGGTGTTATCCCCATTTTACGCAAGAGGAAACATTTAAAGGAAGCAAGGGTCTCGTTTTTAGTTACATAGAGCTGGAATTCCTAATCTTGTTTTCCTTTCATTAGCACTGATACCACAAAGAGATAGATCCTTTAATAGTCATTCAAAGGCAGTGCCAAAGTTGCATAACTAAAGCAGCCTCATATGTTGGCAAGTCCATCCAACATACATTTTTTTTAAGTCTTCAGTAATTTGTTTCACCAATTACAAGTAAAAACAATTTTTAGTATTTTTTAACATTTTAAGTTCCAAATTCTCTCCCTCTCCTCCCCATTCTCTAAGATGTTAAGCAGTTTGATATAGGTTATACAAGTGTTATCATATAAAACACTTCCATATTCATGTGGAAGAAGACGCATATTTTTTAAAAACCTATGAAAAAGATGAAACAAAAAATGGTATGGTTTGATTTGTATTCGTATTCCGTCATTTCTTTCTCTGGAGGTGGAGAGCATTTTTCTTCATGAATCTTTTGGGAGTCTTGGATCATTGTGTTGCTGGGAGTAGCTAAGTCATTCACAGTTGTTCATCATGTTTTATTGCTGTTAATGTGTACAATGTTCTTGTTCTGCTCACTTCTTCCTGCATCAATTCATGTAAATCCAAGTTTTTCTCAAATATTTTTGTTCACCATTTCTAATAGCCCAATAGTATTCCATTACAATTATATACCGTAACTTGTTCAGCCATTCCCAATTGATAGGCATCCTCATAATTTCCAATTTTTTGCCATCATAAAATTGAATTACTATAAATATACTTGCACAAATAGGTCTGTTTACCTTTTTCTTTTTTTTATCTCTTTGAGATACAAACCTAGTAGTGATATTACTGGATCAAAGGGTTTTATAGACCTTTGGGCTTAGTTACAAATTGCTCTCCAGAATGACTAGATTGCTTCACAACACCAAGAGAATTAATATGTCCCAATTTTTCCACATGCTCTCCAATATTTATAGCTTTCATGTATTAGGCGTATACTATACTAGCAAGAACACTGGATTTGCATGTAGGAAAACCTCGGTTAGTATACTTCCTCCAACACGGTAACACTGGGCAAGTCCTATAATCCTTTGGAGCCTTATATTCCTCATCTGATTGGATCTGTGATCTAATTCCCACAGAGAAGTAGGCCCTTATCTGCAAAATGAAAATAATGCTTTTTGTGCAGTAGCTACCTCACAGGATTGTTGTGAGCATTAAATGCAATAATCAGGCATTTATTAAACCCTGTTACTAAGCACTGAAGATACAAAGACCAAGGTAAAAGTCCCTGTCCTATCAGGGAAGAAAACATGTCCATATGTAGACATATACAAGATGACTCTTCATAAGAGAGGACTAGCATCTACCATAATCTAGAAAGGAAGAAGCACTTTAACTGAGTCTTAGAAATCCAAAGAGCCAAAGGTGAAGCTGGGAGTGCATTCTGGGACAGGGGGATGCCTAATGCAAAGACATGAAGACAGGAAACAGAATCAGTCCATAAGTGTTGAAATGCCTACTATGTATCAGACACTGTGCCACATGCTGGGGATACAAGAAAGGCAGAGAGCAGTTCCTCCTCTCAAGCCCACAGCCTAATGGGAAAGACAACATGCAAATAATTTTGTAAAAGCAAAAGAAATTTAGAACCAATGGAAGATAAAACAGAGAGGGAAGCACGAGTATCTAGAAAGATTGAGAAAGGCTTCTTGTAAAAGGTAGAGTTTTAGTTAGAACATGGAAGAAACAAGAGACAAGGAAATGGAGGTGAGGAGAAAGAGAATTCCAGGTGTGGGGACAGCCAGTGAAAATGCTTAGAGATGAGAAGCCCCTTTGAATAGACTGGAGTTCATGAAAAGGGGTAGTATGTAATAAACATAGAACAGTAAGGGACAGGGGCAGGGTTTGAGGCAGATTCTAAAGGACTTTAAATGTCAAACTGCTAAGATTACCCCCAGAGATAATAAGGAGCAACCAGAGTTATTAAACAGAGAGTGGTAGTCAGACCTGTGCTTAGGGAAAGCACTTGGGCAGCTGTGTGAAGGATGGACTGAAGTGGGGAGAGACTTGAAGAGGAAAACCATTTAGAAGACATTAGAAAAGTCCATGTAAGAGGTGATGAGGGACTAAATTAGAGCAGGGACTGGGTGGGGCAAGAGAAGGGGAATAATTTGAAAGATACATAAAGTGAGTATGAGTATTTGGCAAATAAATTGAAGGGTGAGCTAAGGGATGGTGAGAAATTGAGGTCATCAATATTGCAAACTTGGGGGACTGGAAGCATGGTAAAATTAAAGCCCTTTGTTAATAGCTAACTTATAGTGCTTTAAGATTTGCAAAGGGCTTTATGCGTATTCTCATTTGATTCTCACAACAATCCTGTGATGTAGGTGTTAATATTATCTCCATGTTTAGGATTAGGAAACTTAAGGCCAAGAAGTTAAGTAATACTGAGTATAACTAATAAGAATCTGAGGCAGATGTCAAACCCAGATCTACAGTATCATACACTGCCTCCCAACTAAAAGTCTGATTTACGTCAGCTAATGTTATTACTGAGCCACTGCCAAAACAGATGAGAGAGCTTGTAGGATGATTGAGCAATATGGCCTCCCTGAAATTCTTAGCAGGATTAGCTATCAGAACACATGTAGTTATGGAAAGAAAGCCCTCAGGTGCCAAACATGGTCTCAACACCTTCCACAAATTGAAGAGCCACTGAATTAAAGAGTTCTATAAATAACCACTCCCTCAAGGATATTAATTATTCACAACTCAATATCAGTTGCTTTAGTCAGGTCAATTTGACCCACATGAATGGTTTAATTGGGGCAGGGAAAGAGCAATTTTGGAGCCCAGGGCTTTTTTTTTTTTTTTTTTACATGTTAAGATGGCAGGATTAGAGTAAATATGATGATCTAATAGAATAACACAAGGGTCCTATGATAAAATGGAATAAACAGTTCACTTGGATTTGGAATACCTATATTTTTATCCTGCCTTTGCCATAACCCCTATGTGATCAAGGGAAAGTCTCTTCCCTTTGGGTCTTAGTTTCTTCTTAGATTGAGGTCAAGCCTCTGTCCAAGAACAACTACCTATATTTTCTTTGTTGTTCCCAATGGCCTCTTGATAGAATGACACTAGATTTGTATTCAGTTCATATTCCAGCCTTATGAAACCTGAGACCTAAACTCCCATGCTTGGTCACTTTCATATCTATATGCTAGATCTCCCTACTAGAATATAAGATCCAGGAGGGCAGGGACTATCTCACCTTGATAGTTTTATCCCCATCTTCATTTCTTCATGTCTCTGCTCCTTTCTCTCTTTGGAACTTCCCTCTGTGCTTGGGGCCTTCTCACCTTGTAATGTCCATCTTTCTCTATGGCCTTCTCCTCCTGAATTATCTCTCCACCATGGTTCATTGGTAAGTTCCTCCAGGGGCCTCCTTTTCAGAGGGGCAAAGACCAGCCAACTTTTGTTTCTTTTCTAGCTCTACCTCTGACCTTCCAGATTTCGATACCATTGTAAATTGTAATTTATCTAAAAGATTGTTGCAAATAAGAACAGCTAAGAATGTTAATATAGGAATGTTAAGTGGGGGGGAACTTTGTGTAACTGTTTGGGCCTGCACAATGGATAACTGCTGGAGACAGATGTAAAAAAATCCCTCTATTTAATAAATACTGAAAAAGGTTTGAGGAAAGGTAACCAAAGGTGAGAGGATTTGGATTGATTACCTAGTCTTAAAGGGGATCTAAGCTTTTACCCACTTCTCTCTAGTTTGCAAGAACTTATTTCTTGCTCAGGCTTCCCTGAGCCTAACTTACAACTCCTTATCACTGAACTAAAACCCCAGAATCTATGCTAAATAACCTATTCTAAAATTTATCTATATCTATTATTATATATTATATCTATATCTATTATATATATATATTATCTATATCTATCACTGCATCCTTGTATCCCTTCAGATCCCCTCCCCCTCCCAATTCCTAGTACTTTCTTGGCCTAGTCAGGCTTCTGGGCTTTTAGTAGGCCTCAAAGGCCCTGCCTGCTCTGCAGTCACACAGAGGGGAAAAAACTGCCTCTTTCTTATATAAGTAAGTTTACTGTCTCCTTAGATCTCTTTCAGCTTTAAATCAGTTCTGTTATTCACTCTCTTTGCCAACTGCCAGCCCTTCCGGGCCTAGCTAGGCTTTTCAGCCTAAGCAGGCTTCATAAATGGTCTGGCCATCTCAGCCACTACAGAGAGGAAAAACTGACTCTTTTTCTGTTGATTTCCCCCACAAACTTATTCCAGAAACTAATCTGTTCTCCTCCTCCACCTGCCACTGGGTTTTTTCAGTGTTCCAGGGAACAGAAATGCCCACCTTCTCCTAAGGCGGGGAAGGAGGGGAGAAGTGGGGGACACAACAACAACAACTCTTAGAGATCCCCTGCTGTGCAGGTCAGCAGTTGGAAAGCCAACTGACTCAGGCTACCCAGAATTCTAATAGGCAGCCTTCCCAAGATTCTGTCTGGCCTTAGAGAAACCTTGCCCACTATTCTTTACTCTGTCCTTAGATGCTAAGATCCCAGTTACCCCAAATGGTCCTCATTAGCCCTATGGCTTAATTAATCCTAATATCATCTAACCCCGTCAACAGGTCTCCACTGGCAACCTCACCTTTCATCTCCCTTTTATGTGATTCCCTCCAGTAGAATGTAAGCCCCTTGAGGGCAGGAACTGTCTTTTTGCTTGAATTTGTATCCCCAGCATCTGACACATAGCAGGCACTTAATACTTATTGACTTCTTTTATCTCTACATAGCCAGGCACATCCTCTAACAACAGACAGTCTACTTCTCTGAGCTTATCTCAGTCCTCTCCAGGATGGGAGAATCTGCCAAATCCGGCATCAAAATAAGTCTTCCATGGGGTCCTAGTTCCCCCTTACTCAGTTTTTCTACTCATTTTCCTATTACTCCTGACTGCTTCCTGCTGGCTTAGATGTAGTGAGTGCTTCCTGTATGTTTTGACTTCCTCTGGGCTCCTCTCCCCATCCCAGAGAACTGATTTTTGCTTTGATATCATGTGCTGAAACTCTACAAAATCTGCATACTTTTACCTTTTAATCTGAAAAAAATCAGATTTTGACTGCAATTTCTTTCTTGTTACATTAATATAAGTTATTACACTCATATACAATAGCTCCTATATCTGTCCAAATATGTGATTTCTTTAGAGCAATTAAACTTCTTCATGGAAACTCATTCCACTTGTGCAAATCAGCAACCTGCCTATAACTTAAAGCCTAATAAAGTTACTTTTTAAGTACCTTAGTACCTTGCCCATGATGGCATAGTTTATATGGGTCAGAGGTAGGTATTGAACCTGAATCCTTCTGACTCCCACAGCTGGTCCTTCTGCCCATTAAACCATGTTACCTCACAGATCCACTATAGTAATGTGTTGTAAGTTCATTAAAGCAGCACTGACTTTAGTTTACTATAGTAAACTTTAGTTTACTATAAACTACAAATATAGTTAGTATAGAATAAACAATGTACTATTGTATAAAACTAAAACCTAATTAATTTTACTGTAATTATGTAACTAATACACTTATGTAACTTTACAAGCATAAGATGGGAGAGGCATGGACAGAGTAGTTCTGGGAAAAAAAAAAAAAAAGACCTGGGAGTCTTAGTGAGTTGCAAGCTCAATATGGGACAGTAGTGACATGTGGCAGCCAAAAAAAAAAAAAAAAGCTTTCATTGCATTGAGAAGGGAAGAACATCCAAGAAGAAAAGTGATAGTTCCATTGTACTCTGATCTCATCAAACTTCATCTGGAATACTATGTTTAGTTTTGAGGCACTGAGATATAAAGGGCACTGATAAGCCAAAGAATGGCAATCAGGATGCGAGTTAATGATATATGAGGGTCAGTTGAAGGAAATGGGCATTTTACTTGAAGAGATTTATGAGGACATGAAAGCTGCCTTCAAGTATTTGAAGGCCTGTCATGTAAACTTATTCCATTTTGTCCCAGAAGGCAATACCTAGGAGTCATATTTTGACATCATAATAGGAAAATTAAGGCTTGAGATAGGGAGAAAAACTTCCTGACAATTCAAGTTGTCCAAAAGTAGAATGGGCTGCCTCAAGAGGTGGTAGTTTCTCCATACTTGAAGGTCTTCAAGCATTGACTTAGACTACTTGTCAGGTATATTATAATAAAGATAATGAAGACTCCTTTTATGTCTAAGTTAGGCTAGCTGGCCACTGAGGTTTTTTTTCTGATTCCCAAATTCTATGATATTCTGCATATCTAAATTTCAGGAATTAATCATTTATTTTATTATTTTAAATGTTTTTTCATGGTTACATTATTAAAGTTTTCTCTCTCCCCTCATCCCTCCCCCCTACTGGAGTTAACAAGCGATTCCACTGGGTTATATATATTCTCACTCAAATCCATTTCCATATTATTCATTTGTGTAAAAGAGCAAGCCTTTAAAACCAAAACCCCAAATCATATACCCAAATAAACAAGTGACAAATCACATGTTTTCTTCTGGATTTCTACTCCCAACAGAGTGGGAAGCCAATAAGAGAATAGATAAAAATCTGAGACTCCTCTTTTGACCCCTTTTGTGATCCTTGTAATTTCTTGTTGAAAAGTATTGTGGCCTTATTGAAAAGCTTTAAGTTCCTAGCATACCTGAATTTAAAAGGTTAACACTGTTCCCCTTTGACCAGGAATGTTGCTGCCTGGTATAGCCAAGACCAAAATCTTAGGGGGGGGGGAGCAATTCGACCCTGAGAAGGATACTCCCAACTTGGCTTCCTGATAAGAACCCAGTCAAAATTCAGCCTTGGCCTTGGTCTATTCTGAAGCCAATGTTTTGTGTTTTGATGTGACATAATTTGTAACTTCTGCACATCTGCAAAGTTTCAGGGGGGTTCTTTTGTGTGAAATGAGTCTTGAAATATATATAATAAACTCCATGCTCCTAAAGACAGAGCTGGAAGCATGAGCTAAAAGATGTTCAGTGTCAGATATATCCTTATCAACTAAACTGTCCTTATCAGATTATCAGAGATGATAAAGAGATCTCTACACCACAGTTTTAGCATTCTTTATCATAAGTCCCTTGGGATTGTCCTGGATCATTGCATTACCATTAGTAGCAAAGTCAATCAAATTTGATCATTACACAATGTTACAGTCTCTGCATATATAATGTTCTCCCGATTCTGCTCATTTCACTGCACATTAGTTCATGTAGGTCTAGGAATTAATCATTAAAGACTCTGACATTCCTGGATCTAAAAACTTTTCCAATATACTTTTGGTAATGGGATTTTTGATACCTCAGTGCCACTCTAATAGGCAGTTTTGCTCAATTGTTTTGGGGAAACTTTTGTGGAAGTCAACACAGGGAAGGCTCTTAAAATTTTTATTA
This sequence comes from Gracilinanus agilis, assembly GCF_016433145.1. NCBI lineage: Eukaryota > Metazoa > Chordata > Mammalia > Didelphimorphia > Didelphidae > Gracilinanus > Gracilinanus agilis. The sequence goes on from NC_058131.1 coordinate 217,156,941, forward strand.
AAAATTCATTTGTTTTTATTTCTTTGTTGTGGTTATATTAATATTCCCAAATATCTCTCTCCCTCCTTCCCTTTCCTGCACTAGCAAAGGCATCACTTGACAAAAAACATCTATGTATAAATTATGTCCATGTTTCTATTTATCATTTCTTTATCTGGAGATGGACATTTACAAGTCATTCTTCAAATAGTAATTCTGTAGCTGTATATAACATAGTATTCCATCACAAGCAAATACCACAACTTGTTTAATCATTCCCTAATTGATGGGCATCCCCTCGGTTTCCAGTTCTTTGCCACCACAGAGAGGTACTGTAAATATTTTAGAACATGTAGGTTCTTTTCCTTTTTCTCTGATCACCTTATGAAACAAACCTAATAGTGGTATTGCTGGATCAGAAAGTATAAACATCTTTACAACTCTTTGGGAATAATTCCACATTGCTCTACAAAATGGTCGGATCAGTTCCACCCACAGTATATTAATGTCCCCATTTTTCCAAATCCCTCCCAGCATGTCATTTTTCCCTTTTATCATTTTAGCCCATCTGATAGGAGTAAGGTGATATCTCAGTTCTTTTGATTTGCATTTCTCTAATAACAACTTAGAGCATTTTTTCATATGGTTATATGTCACTTTGATTTCACTATCCAAAAACTGTTCATAGTTTTTGACCATCTGTCTATTGGAGAATAGCTCATATTCTTCTAAATTTGACATAATTATTTTATTGAAGTAAAAATAATAAAATTCATTTGGAAGAACAAAAGGTCAAGAATATCAAAGAAATTAATGGAAAAATGTAAAGGAAGGAGGTCTGGCACTATCAGATTTTAAACTATATTATAAATTTAGCAGAAATATCAAATCTATTTGATACTGGCTAAGAAATATAAAAGTATATCAATAGAATAGAACAAACATACAACAAACATTCATAAAAGATTAACCTTGTGTTTGATAAAAGTAAAGATCCAAGCTTTGGGGATAAGCATTTACTATTTGGTAAAAATTGTTGGGAAGATTGGAAAGCAGTCTGGCAGAAAGTAGATAAGTCTATATTATAGACCAATATCTTAAACCAGTGATGGGCAAACTACGGCCTGCGGGCCAGATGCGGGCCCCCTGAAATGTACTATCCAGCTGTGCGACATTATTCCTAATCTGATAAGTAGAATACAATACAATGAAACTTCAAAAGAGTTGCCTTAGAAACAGACTGACAGATGAACATTTCCTTTCCTTTGGCCCCCTCTTTAAAAAGTTTGCCCATCACTGTCTTAAACCATTTACCTTGCAAGATAAGATCAAAATGGATGTATGACCTAACATAAAAGGTATCATAAGCAAATGAGAAGATCAGGGAACATATTACCAATCAGATCTATAGAGAGGAGAAGAGTCTATGAAGAAATAGAGATAGAAAGCATTGTAAGACATAAAATGGGTAACTGATTACAATAAGAGGTTTTTTAATAAAACTAATATAGTCAGGATTAGAAGGAAAGCAGAAAATTTTGGGGAAAATTTATAGATAGTTTCTTGGCTAGAGGTCTCATAATTAAAATATATAGAGAACTTGGAGGTCTTCAAGAGGACTGAACTACTTGTCAAGTATGTTATAATGGAGATTCCTTTTGCATATGGGTTAGGCTAGCTGGCCAATGAGATTTTTTTTCTGACTCCCAAATTCTGTGATTCTCCTGCCCATCTAAATTTCAGGAATTAATCATTAAAGGCTTTGGCATTCCAAAGTCTAAAAACTTTCCCAATATATTTCTTTTTTTTAATTTTATTGATTAATTATGAAAAATTTTCCATGGTTACATGATTCATATTCTTTCCCTCTAATCCCACCACTCCCCTCCATAGCCAATGCGCAGTTCCACTGGGTTTTACATGTGTTCCAATAAATTTCCAATATACTCTGAAATTTCAGTTCCACTCTAATAATAGGCAATTTTACTTTACTGTTTTAAAGAAATTCTTTATGGAAGTCAAGGTGAGGAAAAGTTTTTTTAGGGTTGTTTTTGTTGTCGTTGTTGTTGTAAAACATTTTTTTACCTCAAAACAAAATATACAAAATTTATCAATAAAATCATGTTTTGAAATTTTCATTGCCATGGTGCATCTATTTCATCACCCCAGGTGCTACTGTATTTTCTCTTACTAAATGGTAAAAGATTTGTCACCATGCTTTGGGACAAGCCTTTTGTCAAGGGAAATATTGAATATGTCCTTCAGGCTCTTCTCAATATCTTCATCCTTCAGAATCTTAAACTCTACCAAATCCATGTTTTCCTTGTAATTGAATATTCTGTGAGTAAGAGTCCAGCCAACTAAACAGTAAACTCCATCTACTGTCTGCAGAGAACAGAAAGACTTACTTGTAAACACAGACTGGGGGGAATTCTGAAGGAAGGTATTTGCAGACATAAATTCTTCTGTTGTTCGTGGCTGAAGAGTAAAAGAGTAGAGATGATGGAATTCATTTTTTTCTAAGAGATCAGAGTTATGAAATTCTGAGTTTGGAATGAATTGTTTCCGTCTTATTTGATCCAAGTACCAGATTCCATTCTCTTCTTTTAATCGAAAGATGCAAGAAGTCTGAGGTTGATCCTTTCCAGAAACCAGTTCCATTGGCTGCCATATTTGGTGAGAACGGCCAAATGCCCCATCCACTATATAGGCTTTCTCACCTATTGTAACTTTTAGGAGCAGATGAGTCATAGTGCTATACTGCCTTTTTAAGGGATTGTAAACATATCCCCCTAAAATTGTGGTCTCATACCCCATTGTGGTCAAGACCCAAAAGAGAAGGTGATTTCCTTCTAGACACCACCCGCCTCTCTTCCTCCTCACTATTTTGTTATATGTGGCCTCTAAATTCAGCTCTATGGGTATTCCACAGTGAATGTCCAAGTTTTCAAAGGGCACAGCTTGAATATGATGCCACATCACTTCAGTTAATGTCTCCAAGTCCAGCTTCTCATTGCAATGATTATAGCCAATCCTTGCAAAGTATTCTCTAATGTCCATATTCCCTGGAACAAACCAGCATAGCTTTACTGGATAATAAAATACTGGGAGGGTAGTATGTATGAAATAAGACAGGTAGCACCAGATGGTGGAGGCTTTGATAGCCATGCTAAGAAATCTGAACTTTACTCAGTAGACAATAAGTAACTATAGATAGGCTTTGAGCAAAGAAGCAAGAGAATCAGATTTATTCATGAGGAATACTAGTTTGGCGTCACTAAGAGGAAGGGACAGTTTTAGTTATGGCAATAGCCTAAATGGGTGATAGTAAAGATCTGTTAGTATGGTGGTAATACAGATGAAGCCATTCATGATTTTCTTTAATGCCACTACTTTCCCTTTGCGATATATCTTGTCTGTACACATAATTGTCTTCAAGTTGTCTTCTGTTAGACTGTGAACTCCTTGACAGCAAACACAGTTTTGTTTTGTTTTTTGCCTTCACATTTCCAGGGTTTAAAACATTGCCTGGCACAAAGTAGATGCTTAATAAATATTAGTTGGCTTCATCTGACATAATGGATAAAAGATATATTGAAAAGGTAGAATTGCTAGCATTACATAATTGGTAACTGTCTGGACATGAGAGGTTAAGGAGAGAGAAAACAGTCAAGATTTCAAACATGGGAGAGTGGATATATGCTGCTGCCATAACAAAAGGTGAAGCCAGAAAGAAAAGCAGGTTTAGCTTTGGACATTTTGACTTTGAAGTATCATTGAGACATCCAAATATAGAGGACCAGAAAACAACTGGAAATGCTGATCTGGAGTTTGAGAGCAAGGATAGGGCCAGGCGATGTAGTCTTAGTAGATATTTCTGTAAAAATAGGAGATGAAACTACAAGTGAATGAGATCGTCAAATATTGAAACAGAAGAGGGCTAAGGATAGAAGCATGTGGAACAATCACCTTAAGAGGCTGGGAAGAATTTGGGAAGTTAGTAAAGGATACAGAAAAGGAGCAATTAGAAAGGGGAATCAAGAGTTTAGTCTCTAAGATAAAGGTCCTTCACCTAGGGATCCATGGAATCCCCAAAAGTCTGTGGATACATCTCAGAGGGCACATGAACTTGGATAGGAAAAATATATGGATAACTGTATTTCAATATAATCAGTTTCCTTTGCAACCACCTGGATTTTATTTTATGTATTAAAAATATTACTTTGAAAAGGGATCCTTAGATTGCCAAAGGGGTCCATGATTCAAAAAAAAAAAAGGTTAAGAACCCCTGCTCTAAGCAAAACAATGAAAGAAGATCCCATTGGATATGGGGGTAGTTAACAGTGCCAGTGCTGTAGAATTCAGGAAGGTTGAGAGCTAAAACATAGGATGTTGGGTTGGCAAGCAGGTTGTTGGCCATCATTGGCAAAGCAGTTTCAGTGGAACCAGGGTAGAAGAAGCCAGATTTCAAGCGGAGAGAGTGAGTAGGAGAGAAAGAGACATGAGGCTTAAACAGTTAAAGTATAGGTGGCTTTTCTTAGGTGCTTTGTTTTGTTTTGTTTTTTTAAAACCTTACCTTCTGTCTTAGAATTAATAATAAATATCAGTTCCAAGGCAGAAGAGCAGTCAGGGCTAGGCAACTGGGATTAAGTGGCTTGCCCAGGGTCACACAGCTAGGAAATATCTGAGACTACATTTGAACCCAGGATCTCCCATCTCTAGGCCTGGCTTTCTATCCACTGAACCACTTACCTGCACCCTTTTCAGGAATTTTAATCATGAAAGGTAGAAAAAATAATATGACATTTGCATATGGGAAAAGGATCAAAATAAATCTGGACCCCAGAAGGTTGGCAATAAACTGATCCTTTATTCTAGTCATATCAACTCCTAAATACTGGTGATTAAAGCACTGAAGGACTTCAATTTCCTTTGGCAAAGGGCATAAACATGGTGATAAAGTCAAATATGGTTAAGTATTGAAGTAATTACAATGTTATTTATAAAAAATATTTTCTTCTTGTCAAACAAATTATAATTGTGTGGAATACCCTATGATTATAGATTTTGAACTAGCCTTAGTGGACTCTCATATTACCAATAATTGGGTAGAGTCCTAGTGGTCACAGAGTCACATGAGGTCACACAGGGGCAGGGGCAGGATTCAAACCCAGGTCCAGGTATGGGATTCAAATCAAGGGCTGGTCTAAATCCAGCACTCTTTCTACACTTCCATATCACAAATGTGATAGATTTCGTAGGATCTGTGACCTTAGATCTTAGGCCTTTCTTAGGACAAAAAACTATATATTTATTTTTACTAAATTCTAACTAAAATTTAGAATTTCCTTCAAATATGGATATAGGCAACAAAACACAAACCTGAAAAGGGGTCCATAAACTTCACTAGAGTACTGAAGGGGTCTATGACACAAAAAAGCTAAACCTGTACTAGAGGTAATACCTGAAAGACCAGTTGGAAATACAACTCTAAGGGGCAGCTAGGTGCCTCAGAGGATTGAGAACTGGACTTAAGAGACAGGAGATCCTGAGTTCAAATTTGAACTCAGATACTTCCTAATTATAAGACCCTTAGCAAGTCACTTAACCAGGTTGCCTAGCCTTTACCGCTCTTCTGCCTTGAAATGAATAGACAATATTGATTTTAAGATGGAAGGAAATGAAGGAAAGAAGGAGGGGAGAGAGAGAGAGAGAGAGAGAGAGAGAGAGAGAGAGAGAGAGGCAGGGAGGGAGGAAGGCAGGGAGGGAGGAAGGAAGGAAGGGAGAAAGAGAGAGAGGGGAGGAAGGAAAAGAAAGGAAAGAAAGGGAGAGGGAGGAAGGGAAGGAGGAGAAAGCAAGCAAGACAACTTAAGTATCACCTACTTAAAGGTTCTTAACTTACGGTTCATGAAGTGTTTTTGTTTTTTTTTTTTTAATTTTATAACTATGTTTCAACATAATTGGTTTCTTGTGATCCTATATATTTTATTTTACGCACTTAAGAACATTCTGAGAAAAGTGGTCCAAATTGGCTTCACCAGATTGCTAAGAAGGTGCAGGTCATAAAAAAAGAGGAGGAGGGGGTAAGAATCCCCGATTTTACATGGTGGGTGGGCACTTTGAACTACAAACAAAATGGGGAAATTACAAGGTGTGATCTGTTAAGAGCTATGAGGGACATTAACAATCCCTAACGTAGTCAACTATTATCTAAAGCAAGTGCAGGTGACACCTCCCAAAGGATTCCTGGGAAACAATCTCACCTGGATCTCTGGAGCGTAATCAGCCTAATAGAATGGCAACTCCTTTCCTGAGTCTTCTCCGTCTCGCTGCTCTCTGCCCAGGGAAACAGGGAAAGGTTCTGGGAGAGTCCAGCTACTTAAAGAGAAAGTAACAATTTCAGGGAACGCTGGTGCAAAGGGCACTCTTATCACCAATGAGGAACTTCCTGTGGGCTGGAGCTTGGGGGATGGGCAGTTCTGTACTAAAAGCAGCTGAGAAGTAGGGAGGGCCAGCACCCACCTTGGACAAGCCCAGCTAGAGCTCACCCGGGTTGGAAAAGAAAATCTTCAGGGACTTCCACTTCAGACCCGTCTCCAGAGGCAGGAAATGTTGAGTCTCACAATCACTTTCCTGCTCCTCCGCCCGAAATCACAGTGTGTGTCGCTTCCTTCAGCAGCACATATACCAAAGTCATAGCGTACACTTGGTTACTTATTGATGATGGGCTGTCTAATTTCTAGGGTCAGCTTCCTCCCACACCCTGAGGATTCTGGGACTTGTAGTTTTAATGTTTCACGCCCCTCCAAAATGCTGAGCACCTGTCCCAGGTTCCTCTGTCCTATCAAAGGCAGAAAACAGGACCCCAGTCCCTCCCCTCCCCTCCCCGAGAAATATGGTCCCCTGAGTCAGGAAGACTTGAACAGACTGAACAACGAATAAATGAGTGAAGTAAAAAATGAAATAAGCACTTATATAATACTCCAGGCATTGTGTTATAACCTCTTGTGCTAAATGGGACCAGGCGATTCTTGTCCTCAAGGAGCTTACATAATATTAGGAGAAGACAATGCATAAGCGGAAGTGAAAAGTGGGAAAGAAGGGGAGGGTGGTGGCCAAGAAGTATGGAGCCTGGACCAGGCTAGATTAGGAGTAAGCTTGCCAGGCAGCGCTCAGAGCCACAAAGGCAGGAATTGTAATGGGAACAGAAGGCCAAAGTGCAAGCAGAATGACTTGGAGATGGCAGGGAAATAAAAAGAAAACTGCCCTCCCCACCAACCTCAACCATAGCAAGACCTGAGTTTTCTCCAGGACGGATCCTTTCTCAAATGTGGACTTCTTTTTTAGACTCATTTCAGATCCTGCAGAGCTGTAGGTATTAGGAAACATGGTGTCCCAATAGCTAAGGGTACCTTAGCAGCAGAGGACTTATATCTGACCTTCTAATGGTTTCCTTAAAACACTTATCTTCAGTCTTAGAATGGATACTAAACATTGGTTCCAAGGAAGAAAAGAGGTAAAGGCTGGGCAATGGAGGCTAAGTGACTTGCCCACACAGCCAAGAAGTTTCTAAAGTCAAATTTGAACCCAGGATGTCCCATCTCAAGGTCTGGCACTTTAACCAGTGTACCACTTAACTGCCCAATAGCCAGTATAGCCAAAAACTAACCACCTGTGACTTGTTTCTTTTTTTCTTTTCTTTTTTTTTTAACCCTTACCTTCTGCCTTAGAATCAATACTGGTACAAAGGCAGAGGAGTGGTAAGGGCTAGGCAATGGGGGTTAAGTGACTTTCCCAGGGTCACACAACTGGAAAGTGTCTGAGGCCAGATTTGAACCTAGGACCTCCCATCTTTAGGTCTAGCTCTCAATCTACTGAGCTACCCAGTTGTCCCCCCTGTGACTTGTTTCTATGAGAGGTTTTAGGACTCAGGAAGGTATAATTGATCTATAACAATTATTCCTAAAGTGGGCACCACTGCCCCCTGGTGGGTGCTGCAGTGATGGGGGGGAGAGGGGGCACGCGCAGTGATGGACACAGGTGCATTTATCTTTCCAATTAATTGCTATTAAGGTTTTAAAAAATTAATTTCCAGGGGGCTAAGTAATACTTTTTCTGGAAAGGGGGCAGCAGGCCAAAAAAGTTTGGGAACCACTGATCTATAATTACCTTCAAGAACAAAATTTTGCTTCCTAATTTCATTTTGGGGCATTATTTTTAGCTCTCAATCCATTTTTTTCGGTTATTTCAAGCCAATGGAATCTAGATTGAACCCAGGCCCTTCTAGCACATGTGTGAATTTAGGACAAACTACTTTTCCCTTTGGGGGGGGGGTCTCAGTTTTCTCCTGGTCCCTTCTGATTCTAAATCCTATGATTCCTATGACCATAAGTTAAACCCGTTTGCATGTTTTCTGGGCAGATCTCAAGGCATTAACAACAGTTCAATAATAACAGAAATATAAAGGTTTATGATGGCAATTCAGGATTAGGTCATCACCACTAGAAATTACGAAATGGTTACTGTAAAGGGCCCTGATATCTAAGGAAAAATAGATACTGTATAGCACAATCCTGTTGATTACTGTAAGAGTTAAAATAGGGGTTTTGACAAAGTAAGAGAGCAGCTTTTAATAACTTAAGTTTTAGTGAGAATATAGTAGAGTTGTAAATTAATATTATCCCTTTAAGCCAGAGAAAAGAACATTTCTAGCAGCATTTAAGAACTAACAATTTTGTTTAATTAAAATAGAGATAGTAAAGAAATATAGTAAAATGAATATAGTAAAGGAGGAAAATATAGGAAAGAGGTAGAGAAATAAATTTCCTAATGTCTATGCTAGTTATCCTATAACTAACTGCTTATAATTACTATCTAAAACTATCTATAACTACCACTAATAACAACCACTCCACAAAGTTCCAACCCAATCCAGCCCAATCAAAACCAACCCAATCAGTATTTAAACCAATCCCAATTAGGTCTGTCAGTGAAGACCAGCCACCTTCCAAAAAGTTCAAGGAAGGGAAAAAATCCTCACAGCCCAAACCAAAAGCCAAAAACCCAAAAGCCCAAAAGCCCTCTAAAGGCTAAAGCCAAAAGCCCTCTCAATAAGCTCAGGCCAGCCTTTTTATTCCAGAAACTGAACTCCAACCCACACCACCAGCAACCAACCCCCAATGACCAACTCACTCCCAACAGCCAATTTCCTCACAACTGCCAGCCCTAACTCTCAGCAACTGACAGACCACAACTGTCAGCAAATGACCCCCATAAAGATGATATTAGAAAATATGTCTTGTTATATAAGTTTAGAGATAATAAATGAAGAAGCTGGCTTGAGAAAGAATTGGACTTTCAAACAGAGCTGAGACAGAGCGCCAGTTTCAAGTCTAATGGTTTTTGTCTCTGACAGTTGGTCTCTGGCAGTTGGCAGAGTCACACAGAGAGAGACTCTTTCTCTCAGGGCTGGAGAAGGTAACATCTTTGCCTCTCTCTCTCTGTCTGAGGAAAAAGCCTGAAGGAGTTCAGTGTTTTCTTTCCAACTTGGGAAACATTATTGACTATCTATTGTGGTTTTTATAGATTGTTTTAACTCAGAGGAGACCAAAGAAAAACCTAGTCTTTGGTTTGGTCTCTGAGACTGCTAAGGCCTCTCTCTCTACTTTATTGTTTCTCCTCTATTTTGTAAATAAACTTCTGGCTTGAGATATAATAATTTCAGTGACCATGTTATTTCATATAATTTAAGTCCAACCACTAAATTTAACCTTTACAATAGGCAGTTTCATTCCCCTTAAATAGATTTTAAGCTCTATTTAGAAAGGATAGGATGAATGTCTTTGTTATTATCCTTTAGTATTGGCAAAATGCATAGCAGTATTTAGATTGTGAGCTGCTAGAAGTTTTCTTTTTCTCTGGCATAAAGGGATAATATTAATTAACAAATCTACTATAGTCTCATTAAAATGTAAATTATTAAAAGCTACTCTCTTATTTTGTTAAAATCCCCATTTAACCCTTACATTTTAATTGGCAACCACAAAGGGACCTCAAATCCACAACCTTCTGATTATTTTCCTTACTTTTTACTGAAACTATCCCTAAGTCAAGTTCCTAGCAGTTAATTCTGTTACAGATGTTGATCCTTTATGTTAAACAGTGCCATCTACTGACAGAAAGTAGAACTGCAAACAAAATTAACTATTAGATTAACTATGATTCTGAGTAGTCTAATTCAAGTTGTGATGCTGTTTCTTGTCTATCTAAAATGGCTTATTGTCCAACAGAATATTACACATTGGCTTTATATAGCACTATTCCTAGCTATATTTATAGTGCTAGGAGACTTGGCATTCTGCCTATTCTTCCTCAGAAAGAAACAGAATAATAGTTTGACCTTAAAGCTCACCTTGAAGAAAAACTAGAAAATAACTTGAATGACCTTGAAAAAAAGCTGGAGGAGAGTCTGGGGATCTCAAGGATTATATAAAAAGCATTGAGAAAAGCTTGAGAAATCCTCAGAGTAAGAAGAGAGATTTATCTCTCAATACTTTCTCATCATTAGAGTCAATTCAGTCTCTTTCCAGTCCTGCTCCACACATTTCTGCTCATACTCAAACCATTTCAACTACTTGTCCTGTTCTACCTATCTCTAAATCTCATACTCAAACTCCTCCTTGTCCTGTTCTAACTATCTCTAAATCTACACAAACTCCTCTCACTCACCCTATTTCCCCACCTACACCCATCACCTGCTCTATGGCAACTCAAACACAAAGCCAACAGGCAGAAACCAAAAATAATTCAGTTACAGGCCAATTCCCCTTAAAAGAAGTACCCATCTTTAATAAGAGTGGAAATGTAATTTCACTAAGGCATCATGTACCATTCACCCTCTAAGATATTGAGAGGTTTAAGCAAAATACATCTTCTTTTGAGTATGATCCAATTGTAATTATTAAAAAGCTAGAGAGCATTTTTCACACATATGATCCCAGATGGATTGATACTGAAAATTTGCTCCAAGTTTTTTTGACAGAAAGAAAGAAAAGTAAAATAATCTGTCTTGTCAATCAGGCTCAGGGAAGGAGAGCAGTTCATTGGCCTCCGCAAGACCCAAAATGGAACACCGACAATGAGCAAGATTATGCCAAACTAGAGAGGCATTATTAACCACAATGAGAGCTTGCTCTGATAGGCCTGGTACATGGACAAAATTTGAAAAATTTAAACAAAACTACAATGAAAATCCATCCCAATTATGGATAGACTTATTGACCTGGGAAGTAGATATATAGACCTGGATCTTGCCAGAGAAAGGGTTGTGAGACAAATAAGGAGACAGTTTGTGAAAAACTGTTGTAAAGAGGTCAAAGATTATTTTAAGACCAATTGTCTGAATTGGGTTAATATGGACCTTTAAAAATTGAGGAGAGTAGCAGTTTAGGTATTTAATGGCCATGAAAAGAAAGATGAGGAGATTAGTGACTTAATAGAAACATTAAGGAGAGAAATTAAAAGTTTAAAGGAGGAAACTGAAAGAGAAAAAAAGCAAATCGAGCAGTGGCCATAGCCTCTTTGCAAGAATAAACAAATCACTGATTCAACCATTCTTGATGGCAATTTGGAACTATGCCCAAAGAATGCTAAAAGAATGCCTGCCCTTTGATCCAGCCATATCATTGCTGAGTTTGTACCCCAAAGAGATCATAGATAAAAAGACTTGTACAAAAATATTTATAGCCACACTTTTTATGGTGACAAAAAAAACTGGAAAACGAGGATATGCTCTTTAATTGGGGAATGGCTGAACAAATTGTGGTATATGTTGGTGATGGAATACTATTGTGCTCAAAGGAATAATAAAATGGAGGAATTCCATGTGAACTGAAATGACCTCCAGGAATTGATGCAGAGTGAAAGGAGCAGAGGCAGAAGAACATTGTACACAGAGACTGATACACTATGGTAAAGTTGAATGTAATGGACTTCTGTACTAGCAGCAATGCAAAAATGACCCAGGACAATTCTGCGGGATTTATGGAAAAGAACACTACCCACATTCAGAGGAAGAACTACAGAAGAGGAAACACAGAAGAAAAACAATTGCTTGAAGACATGGGTTGATGCTGACATGATTGGGAATGTAGTCCCAAAATGACCACACCAGAGCAACTATCAATAATATGGAAATAGTTCTTGATAGATGACACATGTTAAAACCAATGGAAATGTGCGTCGGCTACTGGGGGGTGGGGAGTGAAGGGGAAAGTAAGAACATGAATCGTGTAACCATAGAAAATTTTTCTTAAAAAATAAAAATAAATAAACAGACAAATAAATAAATAAATAGTTACCAACGAGAAGGCCAAATCCAATTGGCATTTCTCAATCATCAAAAAAATATATATATAAAAGAATAAAATCAAACATAAATGTGTTACTTTCGTGGAAAAGGGGGTCATGTAATGTTAAAGTGTAGAAACTGGAACCAGGTACTCAATAATATAAACTTTAGAAATAATGGGAACTCTAGGAATAAAAAATTTAGAAATAATAACAATTATAGAAATAATCACAACAATATAAATGTATTTAGAAATACTAATTCAAATGAGGCAAATGATAATTTACAACAATATGTCCAAGAATGGGTTCATCCACACAATACTCAGAGTAGAAATCCCCTTCAATGAGAAGAACCTCAGAGAAATGACCAAGGACCTTTATGAAGGTTGGAGAGGTGAGAAAGGACTCTGGAATCAGAGAATGAAACCTTTGATTTCCCAGACACTGATATCTTAACTCCAGTTATCCCAGTCCATTCTCCCCTACATAGTAATGAACCTCATGTAACCTTGAAAATTGGAGATACTTATTATGATTGCCTCTTAGACAATGGAGCTTCCAGATCAGTGTGGATGAATAAACCAGATTCAGAGTGCAGTTTTATTGGCTTTCTCAATGTAGCAGGTGTACCCTGGGCACCTGTGAAGGTTCCAAAGTTCCCCCCTTGAAAGGGGCCTCTATAAATAGAACATACTTTCCTTCTAATGTCTAGCTCCCCTATAAATTTATTAGGGAGAGATCTTTTATGTAAACTTAGAGCCACAATAACATGCTCCCAAGATGGTGCTATGATGCTAGAATTGCCTAAGGAATCTTTTAATCTTCTCCCTGTACTTCTTTTAGACAGTCAGGAAGTGGACAAACCTCCTACCTTTGAAATACCAGCTGATATACCTGAATCTCTCTGGGCCACATCTTCATCCGATGTAGGCCATTATAAAAATTTAACAATTTGGCACCCAGCAAATACCTAGCAAGATATAACCTGGTGGCAAACAGAAAGCCAGTTGTTGCACTAAAAATGTAAAACTTAAAATATCCTTAAGGATTCAATCAAAAAATAGTACCAAAGCCGGAAATGTTTCCCACAATCACCTAAATGTAACATTCATCCATAAAAATTTTAACAATAATGTTTTAATAGACATAATACCAGGAATTTATAATCTTCAAAATCTAATGGAATGAAAGTTTTTTAAAATATAAAGACCCAGCAAAAATCAATTATAACTCTTGTGGAATCTGGGTAAGGTATATGTCATTTTTATTGTTGTTTAGTCATTTTTCAATCATGTCCCACTCTTCCTAACCTCATGTGGAGTATTCCTGGCAACAATACTTGAGTAGTTTTGTGAAGATGAGATTAACTCTCCTCTGCCCACTTTTTTATTTAATCACCAGAAGTGTATACACCCTCCATATTTCCTTAAGGGAGAGGAGATCCACAACCCACATTCTAAACTGGGTGACAAATCAGAAACAACTGACTGCCTCCTGGGCAGTACTAAGAACATTCTAAAACTATGATTGGTCCAAATAAAGTGGAAGGAAGGCACAGGAAGTGATGCAAAGAAGGATCTTTAAAAGTAGTTGCAACTTCCTGTGAGTGGGTCTTTTTCCTTCAAACTTGGCCTTGGAGGAGCTCTGTATTAGGACCTCAGACTGCTCTTGGCCTTTGGGACTACCACATGTGTGAGTGAAAAGGTTGACTCCTTTCCTGGCTCCTGGAGGGACTAGGGTCCAGAAAGGCCCCTTCCTCGATCTTAGAGGAGGAGGCAGCATGTCTAGAGCTTTTGCTCAATTTACCCCTAGGCCCTCTGGCTGGGGCTTCTGGAGCCCTGCCAGAGTAAAGTCAGGGCTGGAGCAAATAGCCAGGGCTAGAGCAAATAGTATGTCTCATTCAGCTAGATTTCTTACTCTGCCCTCTTTCTCATTTCTCTACTTTCACTCTTTCCCTCTATTTTATAAATAAACTGCTATAAAAGTCATTTTGACTTGAAATATATTAATTTTGGTGACCACACCTTTATATATTTAGTCCAACCTTAATTTTTAACCCTTACATTCTGTCATTTCTTTCTCTGGCTCATTTGACAGATGAAGAAACTAAGGCAAACAGAAATAAGTGACTTGCCCAGGGTCACTTACCCAGCTAGTAAGGGTCTGAGACCAAAATTCAACCCAGGAAGATGAGCCTTTTTTTCTTTTTTAAACTCTTACCTTCTGTCTTAGAATCAATACTATGTATTAGTTCCAAGAGAGAAGAGTGATAAGGGCTAGACAATGGGGGTTAAGTGACTTGCCCAGGGTCACACCGTTAGGAAATGTCTGAGGCTAGAGTTGAACCTAGGATCTCCCATCTCTGGGCCTGGCTCTCAATCCACTGAGCCACCCAGGTGCCCCTAGGAAGATGAGTCTTCTTGATCCAAAGCCTGTACCATCTGGCTGCCCCTAAGGTCATGTGCCAATCACTAATCAAAAAGTATATGTTGCCTACTATGTTCTAGGCAACCAAAAAACCAACAAGCATATAATAACCACTTATTATGTGGCAGTCACTGCTAAGCACTGAGAATTCATTTTTTTAAAGTTTCTAACCTCAAGGAGCTTACATTCTAGTGGAAGAGAACATATTCAACATGATCTTTCTTATTTTGTTCACTTTGATCCCCTTTTACCTCCCCTGACATCTTTTTATTTTTAATAACCTTTACCTTCTGTCTTAGACTTAACACTGATCAATACACAGTATTGATTCTAAGATGGACGACAAAGGTTAAAAAAAAAAAAGACACTGATTATTAGTTCCAAAGCAGAATTGCAGAAAGAGCTAGGCAATGGGGGTTAAGTGACTTGCCCAGGGTGGCACAGCTAGGAAGTGTCTGAGGCCACATTTGTACCCAGGACCTCCCATTTCCAGGCTGAGAGCTCTATCCACTGAGCCACCTAGTTGCCCCTCTACCCTGATATCTTGATCCCAAATTCAACTCTACCAAAATGGCATCCTATCCTTTCCTGAGCTAAGAAAACCCAATGTTTTCATAAAAAAAACTCCTATATCACTCAGAAGTTAGTTATATCCTAACTAGTATTTTATGTATATAACTTATGCCCAAAGCCCTATACCTATATGAGAAGTAGGGGAAAATTGCTGAAAGTGAGAGAGGAGAGAAAAATGGATTCCTTCTGCTTAAAGAATAAAGATCCACAATGCCAACCTTCTTCAGGTTGCTGAAGGGAGAGAAAGACCCTGGGAAGAAGCTAGGGGGAGAGGAACTGGCAGCCTCTATCCTATCACTATCCATATCTTGCTAATCTGAGACTTTAGAGAATCTTCCCTTTGGGTAATTCTCATTGAGCTGAACTATTTCAATCCCAATGAGAGAGTTCCTTCAATCCGTACATATCTTTAGCTTCCCTGATTTCTGTTTTGCTATCTACTTAGTTAAATGGATTCTTTAGTATTTGCTATAGATGTCATTGTAGAACTGATATTGGTGTAAAGGGAGTCAAGCCTTAGCTATAAAACTGGGGCCTCTCTTTCCTCACTAATGAATAGCAATCAAGAGTGCTGCTTGAGATCTTATAGTTACTTTCCCTAGATTAATAACAATTAAGGGTGAGAGAGATAGAATTCTAGCCCAGTAAACAGCTCTCTCCAAGGACAGCAGGACAGCTGACTTCTAATCCCAACCTCTTGCTTCCTCTCCTGACAGGAATTAAAGTCTCACTTGGAGAAGATTCTGTAGAATTCTCTTCTTGCCTCTCTATAATCCACTTTGAGACCTCCACATTACATGTGTGTATGTTTTGTCTCACAAATTAAACTGTAACCTCCTGAAAGGCAAGATTGGTGTCTAATAATTCTTGTGTTCTTCAAATAATCTGCTGGAGTGAATGGTTAACTAATAGACAATAAATGGATGAAAGAATTAGTGAAAAGACTATTTTTATTATACATGAATTCTTCATTTTGCCAAAGAAGTCCTTCAAGGCAGCCTGGGGATATTTTAATCGAATTTAGTATACATTTGCCTAAGGTAAGATTCACCTGCCTGGTAATAGTAGGATCAAATTAAAGTGTGATAATACCTCCAAAAACTAATCTTCTGGGAGTGAACTACCATTATAATTATGCCAATCTCTGCCCTACAAACAGTAGAAAAATGTTGCTATGGAATCGGCTTTTAGAACATTATTGTCAGAAATATTTCTTGCTCTGTTCTGTTTATCTTGACAAAGGCAAAACTTAGATCTTTTTTTTTCCCCTAAAGTTTTTTGGAAGGACTCCTTCCTGTGCACGAGGATAATTGTATCTCTGGTAAAAAAAGTTCATAGCTACATGCTAACATAGTTATCAGCTTTGTTATTCTTGGCTAAAAACCCTTGCTTAGGTTTTTCCAGTTAAAGTCTGCTGTTTTTCCTTTTGCCATGTTATTCTAGGAATAGCAGATTACTGATGCGGAAAAATATAAGTAGTTACTAGAGTCCTCCATAGGAGCATGCCGTTGATGGCCTATGGATCTTGAAGATGGAAACCTTTGAGCATACAGTGCTCAAATATTTGTGAACACTAAACATTTAATTTGGTGGTGGTAAGTGGTAAAGAAGATCTATGTGAAGTCCTGAATTACTTCCCAAAGCAGAGGGAAAGAAGGTTCCAATTTTGTGCAAAGTGTGGAGATTCTTTTATAGAGAGCAATCAAAGGAGCAATGGTTAAAGCATGTGAACCACACAAAATTGACCTACATTATGGTGGAATTCTACATGATGACCTCCTACTGTTGTCCCTATAGCTAAATAAGCAACAGGACTAGTCTCCCAGCTACTCAGAACAGAACCGATCTGGTCAGAGAAGGAGAAACAAAAAGTATGAACATAATATTAGGAGGTAATACAAATTGGCCCCACATAGTCACAGGGGATCCCCATATTTCTAACTAAAATAAAATAGAGGCTAACCAAACCAGACTGCTCACACTAGAAAGCTAGAGTCAGGCTCAATGTCTGCTAAAATGTTGTTCCAGAGAGATAAGAAAGTTTAAGTTTGAAGGTCAAAGCTGCTCATTTGGGGAACAACACTGAATGAGCACACCCGAAAAGGCCAAATGATATTTTGCTATAGTCAGATATGATAATCAGGTATTCACATCCTAGATGAACTAAAGATATGGATATTTCCAGAATGCTATGCCTATAGAGCTCATATCAAGAAGCGAGCCCCTAAGAAATTAGCTCCTACCCCATCGATCTTTCTTGGGTCCTTTTCCCCAAGATTCATGAGACCCCATGCATCAGTGACCATAAGGAATCAAAATACAAAATGTTTTTCTATGCTGGATAGTAAATCCCAAGTTAATATTATACTTATCAAGTTATTTTTATGAAGAATACTTGAGGCATGTAATAGCTTATGAATGGTCTGGGCCTCTCTGGACTAAATAAAAAGGGCTATCCCATATCAGAGTCATGTCTTTAGCCACCAGAGGATATTTCTACCCAGTTGCCTGATTCTGATTAGTAAAATCGCCTAAGCTCTATTAGTCAACAATTATCCCTAGGGATTGTCCATTCTACCCTATGCCAGAGGATCCTCTGGGATAAACCTGAGTTCTCTGTGGCTTGCAGAGAGAACTAGACACTTCTTTTTCCATCCTCTGCCTCTTTTGCAAGTTGCAACACTCCTCTTTTAGTTTAAGAATTTAATACTTGTGAATATATCCAATTAGATGTCTTATGGTTCAGTCCCTATTCTAAGGGGGAAAAGGTTCATCTCATTATCACACTGTCCTAATAGAAAAATATCCTTATTTCAGTACTCAATGCACTTCAACAGAGTTTGCTCACAAAACTCAAGACTTTACCATAATAGTAAATAAAGGAATCAAACTGTACACACTAAAGCCTTAAACAGTGTTCACTGTGGTATTAATTTGGGGATTCCCCCAGTCCAGGGGCTGTAGGGGCACTGAAAAGCTTAGATTGTATTTTCTAGCATTGCGAAATAGGGTAGTGGTACTGGTAACATAGCCCCTGTTATATAGAGAAAGACCACTCCCCAAACTACATCAAGACCTTGGAAAGAACCAGGGAATTCCTGGATATTCCCCAGAACGTTGGGTAGAGTTTATATGGTATAGTTCTGTGTACCAAATGCAGAGCACCCACAAATTTCTCAATTTGCCTTAATGATAATTTTATTCTTCAAAGTGTGGCATAATCAATAAGGAGAACTTTTTTATTCTGGATCTAATTCTTATCAACAAGGGGGAAATAGTTGTTAGGAGTTGGAAATAGTTGGAATCTTAGTGGGTAATGACTTCCATCTTAGAATCTGTAGTGGGGAAAGATGGTATGGCATGGTAAGTATGGTATGGCATATACCCTAGATTTGGGTGGAAAATTTTTCAAATGATTCAGAAAATGGATATATAGGAGACCCTACAGAATGAAATTCTACATGGGAAATCTGCCCAGGAAAGAGAATTCGTTCTCAAAAGTGAAATTATCTCAATACAAAGGACAGTTGTGATAAGGGGGGGGGGGAGGGAAGCATTTATATAAAGAGACCAGTGTGGATACATAGGTAACTTATTGACCATCTTAGATTATAAACAGGCATATATGAAAGACAGAAAACAAGGACATGTAAAAGAGGATGAGTGCAAAAACGTGGTACAATCTCATAAGAAGTTTCAAGAGAACTAAAGCTTAGAATGAGGTTTTTACCAAGAAGGGTTAAGGATTACCAAAAAAGCAGTTTTAATATATATTGGGTAAAGGATGTGGTGGATCAAATAAGATATAGGATCTTTGCTCAGGATGGATAGGATGATGATGACAGAAGGCAGAGATGTTCAATTAATTAATTTTGCTGCACATATATGAGACACAGGAGCTGTAACTACCTAGCAATTCCTCTGGGCTTCTTAATGGATTTAATTTAGTAGTAGTAGTAGTAGTAGTAGTAGTAGTAGTAGTAGTAGTAGTTGTAGTAGTAGTAGTAGTAGTAGTAGCAGTAGTAGCAGTAGTAGCAGTAGTAGCAGTAGTAGCAGTAGTAGCAGTAGTAGCAGTAGTTGTAGTAGTAGTAGTAGTAGTAGTAGTAGTAGTAGTAGTAGTAGTAGTAGTAGTAGTAGTAGTAGTAGTAGTAGTAGTAGTAGTAGTAATATCTCCTTGGACTCAGGTATCCCGACGTGTAAAATGAAGGAGTTGGACCATAGGGAATCTATAGATCTTTCTAGCTTTAGCAGTCTATAATTCTGTGAAATGTTAGCTATTGTGTTTAATCTTATTGGAAATACTAGCCCCAGTGCCAATCTTTAGTAGTGTGATATGACAGCCCTGATGAAAGGCAATTCAATTTTAGGTTAAATTAAATGAGAAAGTATCTTGGACAGAGAGGTACTAGTTCCCAGTAATTCCACTTCTAAAGTGTTGAGTTCAGTTCCAGGTACCATATTTTAAGAAGAATATGGATCATTTGGTGAATGTCCTAGTTAAGGTGGCCAGGATAGTGAAGGGCTTCAAGTTTTTGCCTTATGAAGACAGATACAAGGAACTAAGGAGATTTAGCCTAGAAAAAGAAGACAACTGTTTTTGAGTGTGACAGTGGTTAGATAAAGACAAGTCTCTACTCCCTAATGTTAAATGCAGCAAGCATTCATTTTGAAAAGGAATGGTATTTTCCATGAGGTGAAGCTGATTGATTGTAGCCAGGTTAAGACTTCATATTCCTGTGAGACTCTCATGCCAGAAGCATGGGAAATGTCATAATGGAGCTATAGAGAGGGAAGCAGTAGAAGCTGAGCAATGTGAAGGAGATTGGGGGTGAGGGAATGGCAAGGGAATACATGATGGATAGATGTGATGGCAGGCTGCCAGCCAGCCAAGCTTGATGGAGAAACTGAGCCAGCATTTGTGAAAACTGCCAAGATCTTCCAATGTAGAGGCTACATGAGAGATAAAGCTGACAGAATAATAAGCAAATACTACCTGTGGGTATATAGTGGCTAAAAAAGAGTAAATAGAGGAGATACACAATCAGCTGGATCATAACTGTGTATCTATTTTGAGGTAGACAACCCAGCTATGTGCAAGAGTGCCCCAGGCTGTAGATTATTTGCTTTGTTGTCCCCAATTCAAAAAAAGAAGCCTGAAGGTTTTCTAGACTGTTACAAAGATAAAGGGAATCATAGGATACTCTTTTGAGGAATGGATGTAAGAATGCTTCTTTTGTTTTGCATTCACATTTCTGCTCCAAATAAACAGGTTTTTATTTATTGTTTTTTTTTTCTGATCCTGTGTAATTGTTTGCTTGGTTTTCTCTTTTAATGTGGCAATAAGTGAATATTTAGACCTGAGTTAATTTCTTATTAACAAATTCTTACTTATTGATTAGAAGTGAGAACAATGAGCTAAGATAAGTGATTTATCAAAGTATTCTCCTACCAATATGAATCCAAGTCCTTTTAGAATTAGTACTATGAAGAGAGAAGAGGGTATATGTATATTAGGCCAAAGGAGGAAAAGACTTATTTTGCTTGGTCTGAGAGTCACAGGGAGTGACAGGTACATGGATCATGGGCAGATTTTGTCTCCCCTAAAATTGGCATGTTGTCCCTTATTCTAAAGTAAAATTTAGTGCTTAATTATAAAAATTGTTCCATTAAGTTTGAGTTTAATTTGATGAATTGTAGCTTATTTTTTTAAATCCTCACCTTCTGTCTTGGAACCAATACTTTGTATTGGTTCCAAGGCAGAAGAGTGGCAAGAGCAAGGCAATGGGGGTTAAGTGACTTGCCCAGGGTCACACAGCTAGGAAGTGTCTAAGGCCAGATTTGACCCCAGGACCTCCAATTTCTGGGCCTGAATCTCAATACACTGAGCCACCTAGCTGCCCCCAATTGTAGCTTTTATGACTGTATATTCAATAAATGTTTGGCTTTGAAAAAATTAAATAAATCCAGTGATATGTATCTATTGTCAGCTATTACTTGGCTGATTATTGTCCTTTGTACTCAAAGAGAACCAAAATGATATCAGGGTCAATGTACTATGAAGAATGAATCAAACTTTCTTTCTCTATCAATCAGCAATTTTTAAGTTAATCAATCAAAAATTTAAGTACCCCCTACTTAACACTAAGTAAGAGTGTTGCGAGTCACTTACTAAAGTGGGTGACAACTCCAGAAGCCACAGCCCTGCTCCTGGGCAGTGCTAGGCAAATTGAAAGACTACGATTGGTTCCCATAAAGTGGGGAAGGGATAGGAAGTGACATGGAAAAAGGACTATAAAAAGTCCTGAACAATCTGTATAAGGGATCTTTGGCTTCACTTTGAGCTGGGACTTTGGCTCTTGGATTGCTTCTTGGAGAACTGCTCCAGGATCTTCTCCTTTGGACTTCAGTGTTGGAGGACTTCGCCTTGGGTGGGTGAGTAATTGGCCTTCCTTTCCTAGCTTCTGGAGAGATTGGTTCCAGAGAGGCCTTCCTTTCCTGGAGGAGACTGTATTGGTAGAACCCTTACTGAGGACACCACCGGACTTCTGGCTGAGAATTACCAGAAAATCCACAAGGGATGTGGTGAAGCCCTGCTGGGGCTGAGCCCCACACTGGAGCAGCACTTAGAGTGACAGGCTAGATATTTCTCTACCCTTTTCTTACATTTTGCCACTTTCACTCTTTCCACCTTTTTGTAAATAAAGCTACTAAAGGTCATTTTGTCTTTAGTTATAATATCTTTAAATTGGGTGACCACAATATTACTATAGAATTCTCATATTAGTATAAAAGTCTAAATTTTAAATTCTTACAGTTCAATGTATCCAATTATGATTGATTAGAGCAATACTATCTCAGAAAGCTCTACCAGAGGTTGGGCACAAATATCCTATATAAATATTTGGGGTGGAGATGTCTAAATTTGTGTATCTCATATTTCTTTTGAGCAACTGCAATTCTGCTTTGCTCATACAGTACAGTGCCTTCTTTGATGAGGGCACACCTTGTATGATGCTCTAGTGCTAGTATCTCCCATGTCTCATAATCAATATTAAACTTCTTCAGAGAGACATTGAAAAAATTATTGTGTTGCTTATTCTGTCCTCTGTGTGAGCTCTCACCTTGTGTGAGTTCTCCATTAAATAGTCTTTTGGGTAAATGGACATGGCAATCAAACAATGTGGCCAGTTCATCAGAATTGCACTCTCCCAAGAAGAGTCTGAAAGCTTAGCAATTCAGCTCAAGAAAGGACTTCAGTATCTGGTACCTTATCTTGCTAGGTGATCTTCAGAATCTTTCTAAAACAAAAAATAAAAGCCATTTTCATGGCACGGCAGTGGCATGTTCAGGTTTCCCAGCCATACAACAATAAAGTCAGCACAATGGAACTGTAGACACTCAGTTTGATAGGCAGCCCAATACCTGTTTTCTTCTACCACACTTTCCTTTAGTGCCTCCTAAACATTGAGCGAGCTTTAGCAATGCATCCATCAACCTTATCATCTCTGTGGATATCCCTGGCAAGTATACTGCCAAGGTAAGCAAATTTATTTACAGCATTCAAAAATTTTCCATTTGCTCTAACTAATGGACACACAAATGGGTGGTATGTTTCTGGCTACTGGAGAACCTCTGTTTTCTTCCTTTTAATTGTCAGACAAAAATTAGCATAAGGAGAAGAGATGTAATCTATGATCTGTTGCTTATCAGAGTAAGAGGCTGTGTTGAGTGCACAATCATGTGTAAACAGAAAGTTCTTTATTAGATGTCCCTCCACTTTATTTTTTTACACCACACTTATTTATTTGTTACATTAAAGTTCCCTGATACTTCCCTCTCTTTTTCCCCTCCCCATACTAGAGAAGGCATTGTTTTGCCAAATATATAAATATCTATATGTATATGTATATGCATTGTATGAAGTCACAGAGATGGGTGATGGTTGCCAAATTCATAGAATAAATAGCTAGTTTTCCAGTTTGGTTAGACCATAGGGTGAGAAAAATGTGGTCTAGTCCAAGGAGTTTAGAAAGGCAAACAAATTGCAGCCATACCATTATTATAGAAAGCTTTCAATTTCAGGCTTAGAAGTCTGAATTTTATCCTAAAGGCAAAATAGATCCACTCAAGATTTCAGGGAGGTAGCTAAGTGGCACAGTGGATAGAATATTAGACCTGGAGTCAGAAAGACTCATCTTCCTGAACTTAAATCTGGCCTCAGATACTTCTTAGCTGTATGACCCTGGGAAGTCACAACCCAATTTGCCTCAGTGGCAAACTACTCCAGTATCTTTGCAAGAAAACCTCAAATGGTGTCACAAAGAGGTAGACGTAACTTAAAGACAACTGAACTGGACTGAACCACATTTTTGAGCAGAAAAGTAGTAAGGTTATACCTGTGCCTCAGGAAGATGATTTTTTTTAGTTATATGAAGGAATGATAGATTGGAGAAGGGAGAGACATGAGCCAAATAGGCCAGTTTGGATGCTAGTGTCTTATTTTAGGTAATAAGTGATAAATGCCTGCACAATGAGCTTAGCCATGCAAGGGGAGAGGTATACTTGTTGTGACTCATTGTTTGATTGAATTCAAGGTGGGAGAAAGAATAAAGAATGACTCTGAAGTTAAAAACCAACGGAACTGGGAGGTGGTAGTAACCTTAACAAAAATAGAAAAGCCTAGAGAAGAGACAAGTGTAGAGAAGTTAATGAGTTCCATTTTAGACATAATGAGTTTGTGATGTCTACATGATATGTGAGCAGAGGTATCCAACAAGTAGCTGATAGTATGGGACTGGAGCTCAGGAAATATATACAGGATATATATATATATATATATATATATATATATATATATATATATATATATATATATATAAAGATTTAGGCTCATTTCTTAGAGATAACTAGTCCTTTGGGAAAAGATGAGATCACCAAAAAAAGGAGGAAAGAAGACCCAAGTAGAGTCCTAGGGGACATTCATTTTAAGATGATACAGATATGCCTTTCTTGATTTCCTCCAATTAGTGCCTTCCTCCTTATTGTCAAATCATACTTGCAAAGTGTTTAGTAGAATAGGAAAAGAATGAGATTAGAGCAGTGATTCAAAAACTAAATGGGGAGAGAATATCCAAAAGAATATACTCTGGGTTATAGATCTTTCCAGCTGTGAAATTCTGTGGTTATAAATATGTTGTTCATTTGTTTCAGTTGTGTTCAACTTTTCATGACTGTATTTGAAGATTTCTTGGCAAAGATCCTGGAGTTGTTTGTCATTTCCTTCTCCAGCTCATTTGAGAGATGAGGAAACTGATGTAAAAAAAATATATTTAAGGGACTTGTCCAGGGTCACATAACTAATATGTGTCTGATTTAAACTCAGGAAGATAAGTCTTCCTGACTTCAAGTCTGGCACTCTCTGCATGATAGCATCTAGCTGCTCTAGTTCTAAATAAAAGATCTAGAAGCTAATAAAAATGTATTTCAAAGGGGGCAGCTAGGAGGTTCAATGGAATGAGATTCAGGCCTAGAAACAGGAGGTCCTGAGTTCAAATCTGACCTCAGATACTTCCTAGCCCCCATTGACTAGCCCTTATCACTCTTCTGCCTTGAAACCAATACGGATTATTCATTCTAAGATGGGAGGTAAGGAATTTTTTTTTAATTCACTTCATCTTCAAAGAAAAGTCAGAGAGAATGAGTAAGAGCACAAAGTTCAAAAAGAGATGTAACATGGTGCCTCATCTTTCCCTTTAATTTGATAATTAGTGTTATCTAGGTCCTTAAAACTTCATAACACAATAGAATATCATATGATTTACCTGCCAATAGTTCTAGGCTCAACTGACCATTCTATTGTTAACTTCCCTGAAGTCTTCTTTCCAAAAGCCAGTTAAGCCTACACAAGGATCTTGACATCTGATATAGTAATGGTTATGTAAGAAATTAAATTTAAGGTTTGATTAAATATGAGAATATTGTAGTCACCAATTTAAAATATTATAACTCAAGTCAAAATGACTTTTAGAAGCTTTTATTTACAAAGAGGTGGAGAGTGAAAGTAAGAGAAATGTAAGAAGAGGGTAGAGAAAATGTCTAGCCTATCACACTAAATGTTGCTGCAATATCTGGTTCAGCCCCAGCAGGGCTTGGTAACCCTCAGCCAGAGGACTCGGTAGTGTCTTATGCAGGGGTTCCACCAATGTAACCTCCTCTAGAAAAGGAAGACCAGCTACTCACTTATCCAAGACGAAGTCCAAAGGAGAAGATCCGGGAGCAGTCCTCCAAGAAATAGTCTAAGAGCCAAAGTCAAAGTCCAAACTGAAAGTCAAGTCCAAAGCCACCTCCAAATGCCAAGTCACCAGGAGAAGCTCCTTGGACAGGAAGTTCAGGACTTTTTATAGTCCTTTTTCCATGTCACTTTCTGTCCCTTCCTCCACTTTATGGAAACCAATTGCAGTCTTTCAGTTTGCATAGCACTGCCCAGGTGTGGTCAGTGGCCTCTAGAGTTGTCACCCTCTTTAGTAAGTGACTAGTGAACTCTCTCACTTAGTTTTAAGTAGGGGCATTTAAGTTTTTGGTTGATTAACTTAAAAATTGCTGATTGATAGACAAAGAAAGTTTGATTCACTCTTTACAATCCCCCCTGTGATTCTTTGGGAGGCTAGTCTCCCCAATGAATCATTTAACATAACCAGCTTATACCTCTAAAGAACTTCTAGCTAAAGGTACATACAATATTACACTTTATAGGAGGAAACTATAATAGTTAGAGATAAGAGGGAGATAGAAGAAAGAGAGCAAAACCAATGTTTGCTACGGGCATTGACAAAAAGCCAATTGGGGGCAGTCCCCTTTGGCATAAGAGTTTACATTCAGAATAAATGTGTTCAACCCCCTTCAGTTCAATCAATTACAAACCAAAGTTCATTCTGGATCTTCTGATATAGTGGAAGTTTCTTTATGGCACTTTCTTTGAACAGTTAATTTTCTTGAATCAAGGAGTTAGTGAGCTTCTTTTCCTGAAATTTTTCTTAAAAAATTTTTAAATCTTGGATTTTATGAAAATTATACCGTTATTTTTCCTATTTGTTTCCATCTCATGGGAGTCTGATGACCACTAAATTTTAGTATGATACTGGATTAAGGCCATTCTGTAGTGTGATAGCCATCTGCCAAAGTTCTGTTTGCAGGAAATAAGCAAAGGTAGTCAGAGTGATACACAGATTCCCCCACAGCCCTTTACACTGGGAAATTCAAGGAAGTCTATTAATGGATAACATAAGGTGGCAGCTTTAGTACACCATTTTTACAGTTTATTTGTTACATATTGTTTATTTAGACTTGAAGACTTTTGTCTCTTATAGCAAAGACAGCCTTTTTTATTGTATGTTTTTCCAGGTTACATACAGAAATGATTTTTAATATTTGTTTTCTGACATTTGGGATCCAAATTCTCTCCGTCCCTCCCTCTTGACTCTCTCTCCATCAGGTAGCAAGTAATATAAGTTACATATTTGCTATCATGCAATTCGTTTTTCCATTTTGAATGACAGCCACTTAGAAAAGGCAGCCTTCTTTAGGCTTGAAAATAGTAGAAGGTTCAACTGGTCTGCCTTTAAAATTAGGAAATTTGGGGACAATTGGGTTGCTCAGTGGACTAAGAGTCAGACTCAGAGATGAGAAGTCTTGGGTTCCAATCTGACCTTAGACACTTCCTAGCTGTGTGACCCTGGGCAAGTCACTTAACCCCTGTTGCCTAGCCCTTACCACTCTTCTGCCTTGGAACCAATACACAGTAATGATCCCAAGACAGAAAGTAAGAGTTAAAAAAATAAAATTAGGAACCTTATTCCAAAAGCAGCAGAAAACTCACTAGAATAGTTGGCAGTCATGGAATGCTTTACATACATTTTCTTCTTTGAGCCTCATTTTTAATGTCCCCATTTTATAGGTAAATAAAAGGTTTGGAATGTTAAGTAATCAGTCGCATGGTCAGAAATTACTAGAGGAAGAATTTAAACTCGGGTTTTCCTTTCTCTAAACACAATACCCCCCAATAAATAAATAAAAATAAACACAATACCAGATTGCTGTGATAGACTGAATCAGGCCCCCTATTTTCTATTCCTGATTCTATCACCAACTTACTTTGTTATTTTGAACAAGTCACTTCATTTGCCCCAGGCCAGACATATATTTTGTACATCACTGTAACCAGCCAGTCTATCTTCCTTCTCTTTCCTTGCCTTATAACTTCTTAGTTCCAATCTAATGGGGAGACAGGGAAGGAAGGACTAAATAGGAGAGAAGAAGGATCATGAAATAACCAATGTCTTTTCTCTGCAGACCTTTTCTAAATCTATCTCCCTTCGATTTCTGTTTCACAAACAGAAAATTGTTGCATAGAGACAATAGAAACTGTTGCATAAGTACTAGAGTCAGAGGACCTGGGTTCAAATCTTGGCTCTACTACTTGTTAGATATGACTTGGGGCAAGTTGTTTAACTTCTATGCATCATTCTTCATTCATGGAAAAGCCTCAAATTGCTACTGTAGCTTAGAGATATTCTATGAGTTATTCACTCTAAACTATAGCTTATGAGCCCCCACCAACATTTTTTGCTAGACACCATAAGGGCAAAAGTAGTTCAAAGCAAAGACATAAAATTGCTTAGTAAGAAAAATAGCAATAGGCCAGTTTCTTCACTTACTACAATACTCCCACCTACCTCTCACCAAATCTAGTGTACTCCCCACAAATACACATATCATCAATAGAAAAAATAAATTCACATACAAATCATACATAAAAAGTAACATAGGGAATATTTGGTCAAGCCACATGTATAAAGAAACATACATACTAGGGCTACTTGAGACTAGGACACACGGGAAAGAATGGCTCATTCTGATGTTAAAGGGGACCCCAATGTCTTCTGGTGATGACATTATGCTGTTGTGTCTACATAATGATGGCATTATACTGTTGTCTCTACATAAATAATTGCATCTGTTAGTTCTTCCTATCTTTTCCTCCAAAGGCCAACATTTTTTGGAGCACATAATAGTCAACCATCTACCTAGAGTCAGGAAGCTGTATTTGAATTCATTTCATTCTCCTTACAGGGTCAATATCTGTATTGATACCAGTTCTGTATTTGAGTTAAGGTCAGAAAGTCCCCTTTAGCTTCCATAAGCTCCTGACTGCCAGACTGCATTCTCTCTCAAACATTTTAGGAGCAATCTTCCAGCAAACTAAAAAGGATTGTTTGGGTCTAAAGCACTATAGTTTTCCTCTCCACTTCCCCACCTTCTCCAAATCCTTTGGGTCTTGCAATGCAAATAAATATGAGCTAGCATGAAAGCTAAGCTGAGAGGGCAAAATTACTATCTTCTTCCTGGCCCACATTCTTGCCTTTATTATTTATCTGTGTCCAGCAACAAGCCTCCCAGGCTTTGAGACACAATACAAATCAGACCCTCATTTCTTCACATATAAAATGTTGTAGGGAAAGTGTTCTATAAATCCTTAAGCTCTAAAGAAATCTGGCTTGTTATTTTTATAATAGAGTTTTAAGCATTCTGACTTCCTCCAGCTGATAGGAAGTTGTACTAGCTAGGATGGTTAAGATTCTTAAATAGCAAGATTCCTCCTCAAAGCCTGCGGCATTCCCCCAACACTGTGCACACTAGTTCTCAGGTCTCTATGCATGAATCTGAGCCCAACAATTCTGGTCCCAGGTTTTCCAAGACCTTTGAATCCAGAAGCCCTAGAGGGAGCCAGGTGGAGAAATGATCTCGGAACAGAATGAAGAGGCCCTTCCAGATCAGACAGTTTTCAAGAATGTTCAAACAGAACAGAATGAAGTCTGTAGAGACTCATTTATGAAGACTATATAACCAGGCACTAACTTCTTTATGGAACAATCGGAGGACCCGGCTGAGCTTCCTTCAAGAAGACCAGGGTAGGGATTTCCATTTCAGATGGATTTGGACAAGATAGTTTCCAAAACTGAGAGTCAACGAAGAGGAACTGAGAGTCATGTTTCTCTCTTAGAAGACCCTCATAGAAGAATTTTTATAAGATGATAGTTTTCATGATACATTTTTTAACTTAAAAAAAATTAAACATCCTGGTGTTTTTAGGAAACCTGATTCCAAGAGTTTTTTCAGATTAAACTTTACTATCCTTTGATTAAAATTCATTCTAACAAAGAGAAAGGGTGACATTCTCCTTTTTCCCATTATTATTTCTAAGTTTATATCTAAACCCTGGAAAGTACCTCTAAAATTGAACTGACTTTCTTCCATTATCAAACAGGGTTCATGCAACAAGATTCTTAAACACCTATTGTACATGGAGTAGTAGGTCCTCCAGGGGGAAATATAAAATTTAAATATGAGTTGGTTTCTGCCCTTATAAAGCCTACAGTGTAGCAGAGAGATAATATACAAATATACATAGTCATTACATAGGTAAAAAGCAGCAGGACCATGAAACAAAGGTGCCCCCTTCCACTAAGGGAACATACTTCTGATCTTATTCAGTGAGGTAACACTGTGGATATAGTACTGGATCTGAAGATGAGGAAGATCTGAGTTCAAAAACAACCTCAGACATTTATTAGTTGTGTTACCTGGGCAAATCACTTACCTTCCATCTACCTAAGTTTCCTCAATGGTAAAATGGGGATAGTAATAGCACCTACTTCTTAAGGTTGTTGTGAGGACAAAATTATTTAATATTTTAAAATCGCTTGGTACAGTGTCTGGCACAGAGTAGGTTCTATATAAATGTTTATTTCAGTCCTTCATTATGACCTGAATCAATCCTAGAGAAAACCTTATCTCTAAAGTGAGGTGATCTGATGTTTTCTGTACTCTCTGTCTCATCACACCTCCACCCTATAAGACAAAGGAAGCATTAGTAATGTTTAAAAAGCATCGATAAAACATTTTTTTAAATAAAGAAAAAAGTAGTTGTAGTAGGATTTGGTAACTGACTTTTACCACAGACAATAGTCATAATGATGTATCAAAAATACCTTCAGCTCTGGATAATAGAGCTTAGTCTCCATGAGGTGTGCCAATTGGGTCATCCTACCTGTCGGACTACTCCTCAGTCTCCTTTGCTGGCTCATTGTGCTGCTCTTCTATGTTAATTCTCCAATGCTAACTTCATCAGTTCCCATGGTCTGAACTATGGGAATGGTTCCCAGATCTCTATATCCAGTCCTACTCTCATCTTTGAGTTTTAATTCTCTCCTTAAAGCCTACCTATTAGACATTTCAAACAAGATGGAGACATCTCAAACGCAACCTATCCAAAATCTAATTCATCATCTTTTCTCCCAAGCCCTCTTTTCTTCCAAATTCCCTTATTTGTGTAAAGAAGTAATCCTTCCAGTCTTCCAGGTTCATAACTTCAGCATTAGCCTTGACTCCAAACTCTTCCTCACTCCATATATCTAATCAATCACCAAATCTTTCCATTTTTACTTTCAAAACATCTCCTGCATCCAAGTCCTCTCCTTTCACACAGCTATCATTTTTAATCAGGCCTTCATCACCTATCACCCAGATTATTTCAAAGGCCTCCTAAGCCTCCCTTATTCTTCAGGTTTTACGCCATTCCAGTCCATCCTCCATGATGCAGTGAATATAACTTTCCTTAAGCACAGATCATAGATTCCCCTACTCAGTCAACTCCAGGGGCTTCTAAATGACTCTAGGATCAAATATAAATTCCTCTGTTTAGCGTTTAAAGTACTGTTTAACCTGACACCAACCTATCTTTCTAGCCACATTGGATAGCTCCACTGAACTATGAAATCCTATTCCTCACACCCAACACTTACTTCATCTCCCATCACCCTGCCTTTCGATTTCCCTCCTTACATCTTTCTCATAGAATCCCTCTCATCCTTTAAGTACAAGCCAACTACCATCTGCATGAAACCTTTTCAGACTCGCCCAACTTCTAGTGCCCTCTTCTCAACCAGCTTGTATTTAATCATTATGTATATATTTGTAATTATTCACTTTATGTTTGTGCTATTTATTTATATTTCGATAAATATACAAGTTGTTGTTCAGTCATATCCTATTCTTCATGACTCCATTTGAGGTTTTCTTGGCAAAGATATTAGAGTAGCTTTCCACTTCTTTCTCTAGTTCATTTTATAGATGAGGAAAATGAGGCAAACAGGGTTAAGTGACTTGACTAGGGTCATACAGCTAGTAAGTATTGAAGGTTGAATTCGATCTCAGGTCTTCCTGACTCCAGGCCCAACACTCTATCCATTGTGGTGCCCTATAAATGTGGTGCCCTTTAAATAAACAATATGCACCACTTATTAGAGTATAGGATCTTTGTTAGTAGGAATTATTTCATTATTCAGAATACTTGCATCCTCAGCAGCCAGCCTGTCCTTGCCATTAAATACATGCTTGTTGGTGGGTTGATTGATTGATACATGGCCAATTAACATTCTCACCGTTGTCAGGAGTGATGCTCAGTGTCCTAGCTGGTTGGATTGTGAGGGTGCTCACATTGATAGTCACAATAGCTGAAAGGCATGGCCATTCTCCTATTTCTGATGTGCAGATACACAGAACTCAGGCTGAACTGAGCAAGAAAAGGGTAAGGCTGGCTCCTAGAAATCCCTTTTCTTTCACTGAGGTTAGGAGAGATATCTAGCTGTCTTACCCAGCAGTCTTGGATGGATATAGTACAGCTTTGCTCAGAGGCACTGAGCAGGACTAGCTGAGCTCTTGTGGGTTTTGTAAGATCCAGCTTTGTTTACTTTTATTGAAAACCATTGTGTAAAACACTCTTGACTGTTTAATGCACTGTCTGACTGCTGTCCTGAGTGAGGTCAGATTCTCGTAGTGCATTAGGGTCCCACCTCTACTGTGGGTACAATAGAACCAAAGAGAACAGTTGAGATTAATGTGGGATCTCAGCGGGAGAAGGGATTTGTTTCTTTCTGAGCTGCATTCAGGGCTCAATCCTCCAACTACTCTGTGGCTTCCAGACAGAGAAAAGGCCAGTGTCAAAACTGGCTTTTCTGTAGCAACAAAGTTTTCCACATGCTTATCTCTGAGATAATTTTGTAACTGTCTTGGGGAAAGGGATTTTCAGAATTGGCTGTTGGAGTTTTTCTTGAAGACAAATAAAGATGAAGGGGCTGCTTTTCAACTTGATAAAGAAGATCTTTGTCAGCTACCTGAAGCAGCTGTCAAAGCTGAGGGACACTTTTCTGCTCGTCTACTGAGAAACCAGAAGATATCGCAGACTGCATCTCCTTACAGAGAAGGAGATGGCCACCCTCTGAAAGCAAATTATAAACCCACTGGAAGTTGATTTTCTTTCTTCATCTGTTTTTTTATATCAATGAATACTCACCTCCTTCATCTGTCATATATTTTCATTTGTATTATATTTAAATATGTCTATGATCTCCCTCCTAGACTAGAAACTCCACAAAGCAGAGACTATGTCTTAATCGTATTTCTTTCTTCCAGTGTGCTACAGCCCACTTAATAGAATAAACACTTAATAAAAGTATGTAGGTGCTAGGGGGGTCCCCTGGAATTCTGGGTGAGGCTTGAGAAATTCCACCCTGCCATTTTCCATGTTGCAGTAGGACACTTAATAAATTTTTTTTATTTTAAACACTGAGGCTTAAGTGATTCCCACCTTTGTGTCTTCACTAAGTTTTCTTTTTTCCAGGGTAAAGACACACATCCTTCAACTGACCTTCATATGATATAATTCGAAGACCATTTACCATCGTGTTTGCCTTACCTAAGACAAACTTCGGTTTATCAGTGTCCTTCATAATATGTAGTGCTCAGAATATAACATGGTATTCCAGAGATGGCTCAAAAAAGATAATCACAGGATTATCCCCTCCTTCATTCTGGACCCTATGACTCCTTTAATAAGACTCAGTCCACCTCGTTTTTTGGAACCACATCACATTGTTGTGTTGACTGTTGATTTATGTTGAGCTTCCATTTCAAGAACTCTGAATTTTTCTTTCTAATCATAATCTTCTCTCATTCCATCTCTACTTGTGCCTTTCTCAACTAAACATATTCTTTATCCTCACTGTGACCTCCAAACCTTCCACCCTTCAATTCCTTCCCAAGTCATCACCCTTGCTCAGACTATCCTTTCCTCTCTCCCCACCTTTGACTCAGTAAATCAGTCTAACTCTACAATATCTTCCATTCTTGAATCGTTTGATCTCTTTTCCTATTGCCATTTTTTCTTTGCCAAAGATGGGAAATTGGATAAGTGATTTCATGATAAACCAAATTGGACTTTTTGTCCTGGAAGGAACACGAGATTGGGAGTCAAAAATTTGGGGTTCAAATTCTGGCTCTGGTAATTATTGTGTTTGTTTCTGACATTTGCCATGCATATTTGGAAAAGGAAGGAGTCAAAATGCCTTCTGGGTAAATGATTTCCTAGGGAAAGCTCCTTGACTTTGAAGCAAACCACATGAACATGAATGTAGGTCATTTAAGTATCATCTTTCCTAACACTTAGATTTATAGATAACATACTCAGGCTTCCTTCCGCTTACACAATTTGCAATGTTTACTCCTATGTTCTGTTAAGAAATAAAGAGAGGTGAGAAGGAGATCTTGCTCCAGAAATGATTTCTGAGTTTTCATAAGTTCTATGTATCTTTGGAAATTTTAATATATTTATGGTGGTAGAAAAAAACCTCTTTGGATGAAAGGCTCTTAGTTTAGTGTCTTAGTAAAGGGCAAGGTTTTATACATATTTGTGTGTATGTATGTGTATGTGGCAATATCTATTTACATAAATATTTGGCAATATCTACTTACATAAATATATTTAATTACTTACTGATTTTCCAGTTTAGTCAGATGTAGGCAGTAGATGGAGTAAAGAGAATTATGGCTCTAGAGATAAAGGATTTTCTCTCTGATCTCTACTACCTGTATGTCCTTGGGCAAGTTGCTTAATCTCTTCAGCCCTTGATTTGTTCATCTTTAAAAAGTAAAATACAGAGGAGTGAAATGGATTCAATTGAAGATGATTGCATGACTACGAAAAGAAATCAACAACTCTGATGTCTGTATATTACTAGGCACAGAAGAACAACATCCTGGTGTGAAGCCCAGCTCTGATAGTTAGCTCTCTTGGTGATATGATATTCTTCTACTCATATAAGAACCCAGGGCTGGTGCTGGACATTGTGAAGGACTTAGGACTCATCAATGCTTAGACAATCTTCATCAAGCAAAAAGGCATGATCATTCTTGGAGGAGGCCTGGTGAAACACCATATTGCCAATGCCAACCTCATGATGAATGGAGCCAATTATGCAGTGTATATCAATACAGCCCAGGAATTTGATGGCTCAGATTTTAGTGCAAGGCCAGATGAAGCTGTGTCCTGGGGCAAAATCAGAATGGATACAAGGCCAGTCAAGATCTATGTTGGTGCTTCTGTCTTCCCTCTGCTTGTGGCAGATATTTTTGCCCAGAAAATTGGGGCCTTCACTCCTGAGAAAAACAATGACTGAACAGCTGGTTCCAATAGGGATCTGGAATCTGGGGGTCCTGACCCCTTAATCCTCCTATTTATTGTCTCTAAATTACTTCTCAGGCATCCCCAATATTCATGGTGCCCTGGACAAGATAATCAAATAACCAAGCCTGGGATAAAGGTCTCTTTATGTAGCAGTTAATGATACAAATCCCTACGGCCAATAAAATTCACGCTTCTCCCGTGCCCCCAAATTTTTTTATATCTCCATGGCAACAAAGAGTCCCCCCCCCCCCCATTACCAGGTTTTATTAAAGGGTAAAGTAAAAGGTAAAATAGAAAGCTTCTGAAGTCCAATGAATTCCAATTCTAGATTTCATTAAATGACCAGTTCTTATGTCAAATCACAAAATTGACAGAGTACCCAGTTCAATCAGTGTTGCCAATTTGATGGGTATCAACTACATAATTATTCAAAAGAACTTAGATTGTTCATAGATTAACAGAGTTGGAAGGTTTTCTTGAAGGCATCTCATTCAATCCACTCAGAGTTAGGAATTCCTTCTACAATAGTACTAAGAAGAATGGATGCATTCTGAATTGAAAGGATCCCATATAATTGCTACTAAGATCTAATCACAGTTTCTCAGTGAATAGATAAGTCCTCTAGCAAGTGTATCAGAGAGGAACACTAAATCAACTACTTTATGGGCTGAACCCTAGGCCAGCCTGTGAAGAAGACAAAGTTTGCCTTCAGTATTTACCTCAATACTGGAGATCTCACATCCCAAAGGTAATATCTCTCCTCATATAATTTGAACAGAGCCTTCTGTTGGACACAAATAAAGCCATCTATAGCTTTATTCAGAAGCTATATTTCATGATGGATGGTTTCAATCATATACCATCTTGTTCTTGGTTAGCCACCATGACTAGTACTGGTACCATTTTCATTGCAGGCCCCCAGTAAACAAATAAATTCATGAAATAATAGAAAGAAGAAGCTGAAAGTAGCCATGCATCTCCTTCACATCTATCAGTTTCACCTGGGACTCTTGAATATCAATTCACCAAAATTCATTGACCTGCAAGCTTTCGAAGGGCCCTGTTTTGTGGGTATTTTATTTTATTTTATTTTATTTGCTTAACTAGTTCTGAATGCAAACTTTGCAAAATCTAATTCTTTCTCCTTTGATCCAGCCGTCATAGTACTGGATTTGTGCAAAAAGGTCAAAGACAGAAAGAAAAGATCTCATTTACAATAAAGTATTCATAACAGGTCTCTGTGCTGGCCAAAAAAAAAAAAACTGGGAACAAAATGGGTGCCCATTGATTAAGCAATGACTGAATAAATTGTAGAATACCAATGTTCTTAAACATTCAAATGGATGTGTGATCATAATGTGCTTTCTTTTAAAAACTATTTGTTTTAATTAGTCAACAAGAATTTATTAAACATCAAAAATGTGACAGGCATTGTGCTAAGCCTTAGGGATAGAAAGAAGAGGAAGGGAAAAAATAATCTTTGATTTCAAGAACTTCACAGTCTATTGACTCATATTGATATAATATGAAAAAATTGATATAAACAAGATATGTAAAGCATAAATTAGAAATAATAAATAGAGAGAAATTACTAGCATCAAGAGAAATAGAGAAAAGCATCTTGTAGAAGGTGGGATTTTGTTGAAAAGTGAAGGAAGTCAGGGAAGTAAGGGTAGCTATGAGTTAAGGAAGAGGAGGGAAAGCATTTCATTCCTGGGAGACAGCCAGCATAAATGTCCAGAGTCAGGAGAGTATCTTGTGCAAGGAACAGAACAAGGAAGCCAGTGTCACTGAGTACATCTAGTACACTGAATTACTGATTACTGAAAACCTTACTCTTATCAGATTTGGAGTAAGGTATAGTAAGACTAGACAAGTAGAATAGGGCCAAGTGTTGAAGTTATGAAATAAGACTAGACAAGTAGAATAGGGCCAAGTTATGAAGTTATGAAGAACTTTAAAAGCCAAACAGAAGATTTTATATTTAAATCACTGGAATTAATTGAATAGGAGGGTGGTATAATCAAACTTGCACTTTAGAAAAATTAATTTGATTGCTGAGTAGAGAATAGATTGGATTAGGGGGAGATTTAAGATAGAGAAATTTACCAAGAGTTTATTAAAGTAATCCAAGTGCAGACTTCCAGTACCAAGATAGCAGAGTGAAATAGCAACTACCCTAATCCCTCCCAAATTCCTATCCAAAGAACTTTAAACCAAAGTCTTCTACCAAATTTTGGATCATTGAAGCAGTTTTCCACACTGGAATATCTTGGAGCATTGGCAGGAGAAAAACTTTCCCAGTGGACTGGGAAGGGAGCTAAATCTAAGTAAGTAGCTTGAGCAAGGACAGGCTGACCAACAGTGAGGCCATGCCCCTAGAGCAGGCCACCAGGAAGACTACATCCCCTGGGGCAGATTAGCAGTGACTTCATTTCTGGAGCTGGCCATCCCTGGGACTGGGCAGCAGCAAATCCCCACTTCTGAGGCCAGCCAGCAATGACTGTTGGGACTGGCCAACAACAAGATTATGTCCCTAGGGCCAGCCATCAGCAAGGTTCCAACTCAGGAGCTAATCAGTGCTGAGGTTCTGCTCCCAATACTGGCCAGCAGTGAGGTCTCTCACCAGTTCTAGGCAGCTGTGAGGTCTTCCACCATTACAAGCTAGGAGTGAGAGACTCCCTATAAGTGTAAGCAAGCAGCTAGGCACCAAGGCTCTATAAAACCAGCAGCAAAGCCTCAAGCCTCAGCACAAGAAGCTTGGAATAGCATCATTTCCAATCCACAAGCAGAGCTCAACTTTATCACATGGTAAAAAATTATAAAATAAGCTAAAAAAAGAACAAAAACAAACAAAAAGAATTCAACATTAGATATTGTTATGGGGATAATTTGAGGAAAGGTGTGTGGGATAAGGGAATTTGAAAGGAGGTTGTCAGAGACTTGCTAAGTGGGTAATCTAGGTTACAGGTAGGCTGGGATTAAGGAAATTCAGGATATAATAGGGCTGAAGTCAGGAGTATAACTCAGAAGGGAAACAGAGATCTTCAGGGAGAGGAGAAATTAAACTAAACAGACAAACAGCAGGCTTTACAGACTGGGACTTAGACTCAAACACAGGCTGAGGGAAATAGACTAAACTGAAATTAACAAACAGGGTTTAGTTAATTTCACAGGAAGGGTCTTGTTTTGAAGTTACATCTTCCTTCAAGATGGATACCCCGGCTTCCCTTCAAGCCCAGAGTATGTTGGTTCTTTCCCTCTTCTTCCCTCTCTTAATAACTAACAGACAAATTATACTAATAGGTCTGTTGAAACACAAAAGGGTTTATTATCTTTAAAGGATCATTTGTCAGGAAAGTGGATCAAAGGAAAGCCCTAGCAGTTGTCTCAGGAACCTCAGGTGGGGGAAGGAAGACAAAGATGAAGTCTAAGGACCAGCCTTTAACTCAGCTTACAAATGCTATTGCTATCTAAAGGGAATAAATGATGATTGACTAGTTTCTCTACATCTAATATTGTCAAATAACAATTTACCCTTCACAGATTTTGAACTCCTCTCTAATTACTCTCCTTATTAACTCCACAGACATATAAGGTAAGGGAGGGAAGGTAGGAAATAATATTAGGGAAGGAAGATATAAAGGGTTTATCCAAAATAATAATTTCTTAAGTAAATATATCAAAGCTAGGCTAAATTTCAATACTACAGCTAGCTAAGGAGGCAGCTCGGCTGATCAGACAACCTCCCTGCACGGGAGACCCTAATCAACTGACTTTTCCTCAAGATTCCAAACTCCTAACAGCTTTTTGGAACTCAGCCAAAGCTTGCAAAAACTATTTGACCCCTCTCTATACTACAATATTCATGGTGATAGAGAGGATTGAGATACAAACTTAGAAGAGGATAAAATTGTCAAAACGGCTACATATAAAGCTTCAAAGAAAAATGTGAATTGGTCAGAGACCCCAAAAGATCTCATGGAAGAACTCAAAAAGGACTTCAAAAATCAAATAAGAGAGTTAAAGGAAAATTGGATGAAAATGAGAGTAATGCAAGAACACCATGAAAAAAGAATCAACAACTTGGTAAAGGAAGCACAAAAAATAGGAAAAGATATTTTAAAACTTGCCAAAGAAAACAATCCCTAAAACATAGAACTGACCAAATGGAAGAGGAGGTATAAAAATTCCCTGAAGAAAACAAGTTTTTAAAAATTAGAATTAACCAAATGAAAAAGGTGATATATAAGTTCAATGAAGAAAATAATTTATTAATGATTCTATAAGGCTTTAAGAAATAATCAAACAAAATAGAAAGAATTAAAAAATAGAAGAAAAATGTGAAATTTCTTATTGGAGGAACAACTAACCTGGAAAATAGGTCACAAAGAGGTCATTTAAGAATTACTGAACTGACTGAAAGCCATGATAAAAAAAGAAATCTGAATATCATACTTCAAGAAATCATCAAGGAAAATATAGAAATTGAAAGAATGTACCTATCACTTCCTGAAAAAGATCCCCAAATCAAAACTCCTAGTAATATTAAAGTCAAATTCCAGAGCTTACAGGTCAAAGAAAAAGTACTTCAAACAGCCAGAAAGAAACAATTCAAATATCATGGAGCCACAATCATGATTACAGAGGATTTAGAAGCTTCTACTTAAAAGGGCTGGAGGATTTGGAATATGTTTTTTTGGAAGGCAAACAAGCTGGTATTACAACAATTAATCACCTATCCAGCAATACTCAGTTTAATCCTTTAAGGGAAAAATGGATATTTAATGAAATTGAAAATTTTCATGCATTACTAACGAAAAGACCAAACTGCATGGAAAAATCTGACATTCAAATAGAATACTCAAGAAAAGCATAAATAAACAGGAAAAAGAAAACAAATGATTTAACAAGTAAACTATTTAAATTGTGTATGTTCTTACATGAGAAGATAATAGTTATAACTCATAAACTTTATCAATATAAGGGCAATTGAAAAGAATATACATAGAGAATGTGAGTGTAAATGGTGTATAACAGGTTGATATAAAAAGTTAAGGGATGAGAGAGGACTGCAATAGGAGAAGAAGGAAAGGAGAGATAGAATGAGGTGAATTATTTCACATAAAAGGGCTATTACAATGGAAGAGAAAATGGGAGTGCAACACTTGAATCTTACTCTTATCAGATTTGGCTCAAGAAAAAATAATACTTATTCAGTTAAATATAGATGTTTATATTATCCTTTAGACCAGTAAAAAGATGGAAATAAGGGAAGGGGTAGGGGAACTGATAGAAGGGAAGACAGATTGGAGGAGCTGGTGGTCAGAAGTAAAACATTTGTGAGGAGAAACAGGGTGAAAGGGAAGAAAAACAAGAAGAAACAGAAGGAAAATAGGAAGGAGGGAAATATACAATTATAACTGTAAATGTGAATGGGATACACTCACTAAGAAAATAGAAAAGGATAATGGAATGGATTAAAAAACACAATACTACAATATGCTATTTATAAGAAACACATTTGATACTCAGAGACCTACATAGAACAAAGTAAAGGGCTGGAGTAGAATCTATTTTGCTTCAGCTAAAGAAAAAAAGTAGGGGTAGCAATTCACAACTTTGTTTTATGAAGCCCTCATGTATCCCTGAATCACCCTAGATAGGATTAGTAAATTTGTCCTAGACTAAAAAATAAACCTTGAAGTACCCAATCATCTCAGCCTAAATAGGAGTAGTTTATGTAATCTAATATTAAGTATCCTTTTTTGTCTTAGAAGTTTCTCCCACTGTATTCAGACCTCTCCCAGGAAGTTCAACCTCTCCTCTTTCCCTTGTCTCCATGTAAGTTAATCAGTTGTTCTTTTTTCCTTTAGTCTCCAAAGTGTATGTAAGACCCCAAGTTCTTCAGTTTGTTGGAAATTCCCATGGTGGAAATTCCCACTTGTCCTGCATTTTCCTGGAGATGTCGTTCTCAGAATCTCAAAGCTTAGCTTACTACGGTATTGTGTTGTGTGTGCACGTGACTCTGTGAGGTGGCCAAAAGTACTATTTCTCCCTTTTCCTGATTAAAGACTTGTTCTTTTTTACTACTTTAGTACTGCATTTTTCAGGGTTAGTTGACACAATCCTGATCTCAGACCAAGCTTAAGTAAAAATAGTGGCATGAAATCCAAATGATTAAAAAGTTAAATAACTTACAATAGGAAATAGACAGTAAAACTATGTTAGTGGGAGACCTCAATTTTCCCTTCTCAGAACTAAATAAATCTAATAAAAAATAAACAAGAAAGAAGTTAAGGAGGTGGAGAGAAATGGAGAAAAGAATATACCTTTTCGTCATCAAAGTATGGCACCTACACAAAAATTTACCATGTTTTAGGGCATAAAAACCTTATAACTAAATACAGAATGACAGAAATATTAAATGCATTCTCTTCTGGTGATAATACAATAAAAATTGCATTTAATAAAGAACTATGGAAAAACAGATTAAAATTAGAAACTCAATAATCTAATTCTAAAGAATCAGTAGGTCAAAGAACAAATAGAAATAATCAATCATTTCATTAAGGAGGATGACAACAATGATGCACCATATAAAAATTTATGGGCTACAGCTAAAATTACTTAGAGGAAATTTTATATTGATGATATTACTTGCATCAATAAAACATAAAAGAAAAAGATTAATGACTTGGACATGCAACTTAAAAACTAGAAAATGAACAAATTTAAAATCTTCAAACACCAAATTGAAAATCCCAAAAATTCAAAAGTGAGAATAATAAAACTGAAAGTAATAAATGAATTGAACTAATAAATAAAACTAGAAGTTGGTTTTATGAAAAGACCAATAAAATAGATAAACCATTGGGTAATTTTAATAAGAAAGAGAAAGAAGAAAATCAAATTATCAGTATCAAAAATGAAGAGAGTTAATGTACCCCAATGAAAAGGAAATTAAAGCAATTATTAGACGCTATCTTACCCAATTAGATGTCAATAAATCTGACAATCTAAGTGAAATGGAGGAATATTTACAAAAAATATAAATTGCTCAGATTAATGGAAGATAGAACA
Source organism: Gracilinanus agilis (assembly GCF_016433145.1). NCBI lineage: Eukaryota > Metazoa > Chordata > Mammalia > Didelphimorphia > Didelphidae > Gracilinanus > Gracilinanus agilis. The sequence continues at coordinate 217,198,933 of NC_058131.1, forward strand.
CAGAAATAACTCTATCTCAAAAAATTAAATTGAACAAATCATCAATGAACTCCAAGAAAAAATCCCCAGGGACAGATGTATTCACAAATGGATACTACCAAACAATTAAAGAACTGTATGAAGTAAATTATTTAGAGGACCTTGATCTCACACACCCTTGTAGACGCCTATCATATCTGACAACCTGATGGCCTGACGCTAGGGTCCCCTGGCATCTCCTAGTGTCTCAGCATCAGTACAATGTTGTCAGAGAGGGGGGAGGTATAGGTTCAAACAGCTAGTGCAGAAGTAGAAAGCACTCTCTTTCTCTCTGGATGTATCTCTGAAGGAACTACTGTTTCTGGGCTTGCTCTCTCTCTTATCTTATCTTGCGATCTCTGACAAGCCTTGGTCTCAGCCAGCTGCAATGAAGAACTGAAGTTTGACTAAAGTTGGAAACTACTAAATGCTATTTCTCTCTTTCTTTTTATTAATAAATGCTTATGAATCTAATAATAAGCCCCCAGATTAATTTTTATTTATAACAGATCAATTAATCATAATAATATAAAAACTATTTGGAAAAATAGCTAGAAAAGGACTCCTATCAAATTTCTTTTATGACATAAATATGATACTTATATCTAAAGTAGAAAGAGAAAAAACAGAGAAAGAAAACTATAAATTTATCTTACTAATGAATATTGATGCAAAAATTTTTTAACAAAATATTAGCAAGGAGATTTCAATAATATATCACAAGGATCATACTCTATGACCAGGTGGTATTTATACCAGGCATTTAGGACTGGTTCAATATTAGGAAAACCATCAGGATAATTTACTACATCAGTAGAAATCAAGAGAAATCATATGATTATCTTAGATGCGGAAAAAGCCTTTGACAAAACACAATCTCCATTCTTATTAAAAACACCAGAGAGCACAGGAATTAATGGAGTTTTCCTTAAAATGATAAAGAGCATCTATCTAAAATTATGAGCAAGAATTATCTATAAAGGGGATAAACTAGATAACTTTCCAGTAAGGTCAAGGGTGAAGCAAGGATACCAATTATCATCACTTTTATTCAATATTGTACTAGAAATGCTAGCTATAATAGAAAAGAAAAAGGAATTGAAGGAATTAGAATAGACAATGAAGAAACAAACTATCAATCTCTACTAATTATATGATGACATATTTAGAGAATCCTAAAGATTCAACTAAATAACTGGTTGAAATAATTAACATCCTTAGCAAATTTGCAAGATATAAAATAAACCCACATAAATCATTAGAATTTTGTTATATTGCCAACAAAGCCCAGCAGCAAGAGTTAGAAAAAGAAATTACATTTAATTTAACCGTAGGTAAAATAAAGTATTTTAATATATCCCAAACAAGACAAACCCAGGGATCATATGAACTCAATTACAAAAAGTTTTTCATACAAATAAAGTCAGATCTAAAGAATTGGAAAAAAGATTAATTGCTCATAGATTGACCAAACCAATATAATAAACATGACAATCCTACCTAAATTATTCTACTTATTCAGTGCCATATGTTATGTTGATAAATAACAGATATTTTTGGGAAGCAGATAATTATGCCAGGGCCAGTAACCTCCAAGACACAGACACAGATTGACAGGCTTCAGTGAGAAGGGAGGGGGTATGACACTCCTGACTCTCAAACCCCTCCCCCCAAGCAGTTGAGGTTTCAGTTGGAAAAATGGAGACTGACTGAGGTACTTCTGGTAAGTTTCTGTTGAAGCTGAACTTCAATGATGTTCCCTTTCTTTAACTTATATTCCCTACGGATCTGATAGAAGAATAAGTAGAAGCTAGTTATCTAAATGTTGAGGACTGAGATGGATCTGATCTTCTTAAAACTGGCAGCTGAGAGGATTCAAGCTAGGTGATAACTATGAGCTTTGAGTATCCCCAAATAATTCCCAGGTACAGATATTGTAGGTAAAGCTTATATTAAGAAGGACAAGGAAAAGCTAGAGGGTGTAATTAGGGTTTAAATAAGGAAAAGGTGACCCTGATCTGTTAGGTTGAAGCTGCCCTTCCCCCCCACAGGAGGGGGTGAAGGGCACTTGACTAAACTGGCTCTTGTTGTATTGATGTTGGTAAGGACCAACCCTACTAAGCAGACTAATTCCTGAATAGAAACCATGATGGCTTAGCCACAATGGCCCTCTCAGGTAAACCCCCCAAGTCCAGAGCAGTAAGCAGTCATCCGCTCACCTCAACCCCCAGAAAGCAACTGTCTAAATCCTTTTCAACTGTCCCCTCACCCAAAGTTCTCCAGGGGGGGTCCCCTGGAATTCTGGGTGAGGTTGACCCTGTATTTTGCAGGGATTCCATGCTGCCATCTCTACAAAACACATACCAATCAAATTACCCAAAAATTATTTTATAAAGCTAGAAAAAATAATAACAAAATTCATCTAGAAAAACAAAAGATCAAAAATATCAAATGTCCAGATGTCTTGTAGTTTTCCTTTCAGAGTAAGGGTCTTAATTTCATGATTGCAGTCACTATTGGGAGTGATCTTTGAATATGAATATGAATATGAAATCTTTTAATGCTTCCATTTCTTCTGCCTCTATTCACTAAATTCTAACGGAAATTTAGCATTTTCTTCAATTATTTAAATACATTATCCTGAAAAAGGATCTGTTGACTTTGCCAGTCTGCCAAAGGGGCCCATGACACACACCAAAAAAAAAAAAAAAAAAAAAGGTTATGAAGCCATAGCATAGATAATTGAAGCAAGAGAAGGAAATAAAGGCTGAATTGTAAAGAATGTCTCAGCTCTGTAAGAATACTGCCAGGATTTCTAAAGCTCAGAATAAATTGAGGCTGCTGATGAATTCTAAGGACAATAAAAACAGTTTATTTCACTACTTTGAAAAAGAAGATGCTAAAAAGCCTGGGACCATTACTCTGGACAGATTGGATGATGATAATAGGAGATAGAATTCTTTATTTATTTTTTCTCTGCCAAGAAGAAAAATTTTTGAGCTGGAAAAGACTGTACAACAACCGTTAATATAGAGGGTTAAAACCCAAGTTAAGTAAGATACAGCAGGAGAGTACTTCCTACCAGTCTTGGGTTCTACTCTCCTCCCTCACCTATCTTGATTCCTTACTGAACCAGTTCAATTCTACATTGTCCTCTTTTCTTGAATCCTTTGTCCCTAAATAATATCAAATCAGAAGAAGTTCTTGACACATCCTTGGTACTATATATTTATTTCCTTTACCCTTCCTGGTCCCCTATGGTCTGGTTTTCCCTTCCAAGCCTCAGCCCTGAATTACTCCCACCATCCATTTATTTGCTCCTACTTAGGTGCTACAACTAAAGCTGGAGAAAATACTGAAAGTGGGCTGACTGGAACCACTTCCAATCTCAACTGGGTCCTCACTGAAGAAAGGTAATCCTTTTATACCTCCCTAATTGACTTAAAATTCTAGTCACTAGGACCACTTTTCCTAATTTTTTCATTTTTCCTTAAATCTTCTAAATTTCCCCTTCCCAGTCCCTCAGCTGAGAACTTTGCCTCATATTTCACAGAAAAAAAAAATTGAGGCCATTCATTAAGAGCTTCCATTTATCTCTCTTCCTCATCTCAAATCTCTCACATGCTTTCTACCACTATCTCCACCTTTACCTCTATCTCACATAATGAAGTGGTCCTTTACCCTGTCAAGGCAAACTACTCTTCATGTACATCATTCCATTCCCTCCTGTCTTTTCCAGAAGATCATCCTTTTCATCATCCCCATTCTCTTACTTATCTTCAATCTCTCCCTGTCTACTGTCTATTTCTCTGCTGCCTACAAGCATGGCTATGTCTCTCTAATACCCCAAAATCTTTACTTGACCCATCCATTTCTTTTCCTTATCATCCCAGATCTCTGTTCTGTTTGGTGGTTAAACTCCTTGAGGAGGTTCTCTACAATCAATGCCTAAACTTCTTTTCCTCTCATTTTCTTCTTAACTCTCTAGAGTCTGACTTCTGACTTTGTCATTCAACTAAAACTATTTTCTCCAAAGTTACTAATGACATTTTAGTTGCCAAATCTAATGACCTTTTCTAAATCCTCTTTCTTATTGGTCTCTATGCATCCTTTTATAAAATTTAAAATTAGGTTTAACTCAATATGAGAGTTATAAAAGTAAGACTGTGGTGGCCATTTATAAAATATTAGCCCTTAAGTAAAAATGACTGTTAGCAGCTTTTATTTACAACAAGGTAGAGATATTGAAAGTGGGAATGTAGGAAGGAAACAGAGCCTTATCTAGCCTACCAGCCTAAGTGCTGATCCAGTGAAGTCTGGCTCAGTCCCTGACAATGGCTCCCTAAAGTCCCAATCTCCACATGGAAATCCTAGCCAGAAGCCCTAAAGTCCCAATCTCCACATGGAAATCTTCAGCCAGAAATCCACCAACGCAAGACTCTTCCTTCAATCCAAGTCACTCACACAGCACACCGTTCCAGTGCAGAAAGAATCCAGGAAAAAGAGTGCCAGACCATGTTCAGTCTTGCCTTTTATACCCCTTTTCCCACATCACTTCCTGTCTCTCCCCCTCTTCATAGGAACCAATCACAGCCTCAAAATTTGCCTAGCACTGCCCAAGGTGGGAGCAGTGGTTGTGGCCTTTGGGGATGTGAACTAGTAAGTGACTTGTGAACTTTCTTACCTAGTGACTTACTAAGTGCTAAGTAGGGGTACTTCAAATTTTTGATTTGATTAAATTAAAGGTTGCTGATTGATTACATTTAAAAATAAACTAAGAGGGTCTAATTCCCTCTTTACACTTTGACACCATCAATCACCCTCTTCTCCTTGATCTTCTTTCTAGGCTTTGGAGCAGTATTTTCTCCTGGTTCTCCTCCTACCTATCTTTCTATTCCTTCTCAGTCCCCTATACTTTTCGATTTACTCCAAGATCACAAACATTGGCCTCCTCCCTGTTCCCTTGAACAAGACACTCTGACTACCAACTCGTAGCATTTTCACAAGCTTGGGATGTTCTTCTTTCCCATTTCTGCCTCTTGTCTTTGCTGGCTTCCTTCAAATTCCACTTATTTACCATGTTTGTTCTTTTCCTCTTTTGATTATCTCCAATTTATCCTGTATATAACTTGCTGGTAAATAGTTGCTTGTACATTGTCTCCCCATTAAACTAAATTTCTTGAGATCAAAGACTATCTTTTGCCTTTTTTGTATCCCCAGCCTTTAACATCATGCCTTGCACATGATAGATACTCAGTATTTATTGAGTGACTCTCCTTGTGGAAAAGATGAAAAAATATAGAATAAATTACTATGTAGTTAGAGCAATTCAGAACTGGTTAAATAATGACTCAAAAAAAACAATGGCTTGACCTCAGCTGAGAAGGAGTTCTCTGCTGAAGTGATTTGTCCTTGTACTAAAGCTACTCAGTTGTTCAGATAAAGGTATTGATAACACATTCATAAAATGTGCAGATAACACAAAGCTGAGAGGAATGACTAACATACTGAATGACATAGTCAGAATCCAAAAATATTTCAGTGGGCTAGAATAATGGACAGACTAAAATGAGAGGAAATTTAATAAAGATAGATTTTAAGTACTATGAAACAATTTTTTTAAAAAAGATATCTGAAAATTTGGGGCAGTTAAGTAATGCTGTATATAGTGTGTCAGGCCTGGAGTCAGGAAGACCTCATTTCAAATCCAACCTTGGATACTTGGTAGCTGTGTGATCCTGGGTAAGTCATTTAATTTTATTTGCCTCCATTTCCTCCTCCATAAAATGAGCTGGAGAAGAAAATGACAAACCTTTCCAGTGTCTTTGTCAAGAAACCCCCAAATGTCACAAAGAATTGGAAATGTCACAACTGAAATGACTGAACCATAGCAACAACAAAGCTATCTAGTCCTTCACTTCTGTAGTGGAGTTTGAGTGGACCTCTGAGGCTATTACAGCTATTGAGCACATATCTTTGGCTCATCCCCACTAGGTACATTGCCAGGTTAATGGTTTGAATTATTGAAATACTGGGTTAGACATAAAGAAGATGGTCAGAAATATTTTCCTCAGCTGGAAATGGCCTTTTGCACTTCCCACAGTTCTTGACTATTGGCATATTTTATGTCTTTTTTAGTCCTATATTTTTATACGTTGTAATTTTTCTTTATTGTTAACATTAATTAATTAATTATTTTAATTTTATTTTCAATATCTTTTCTTTTGAAATTTTGAGTTCCAGATTCTCTCCCATCCTCCCATCCCTCCCCTGAAGGGAAACAATATTATTATTAATTATTAATGTGAAATCATATAAAACATTTCCATATTAACCACATTGCAAAAAAGGCTAAAAAATTAAAGAAAGTAAGAAAATCATATTTTAGTTTTCACTCAGAATTCATTAGTCCTCTCTTTGAGGATGGATGACATTTTTTGTCATGAGTCTTTTGGAACTGTCTTGCAACACTGTCTTGATCATTAGACTTTATGGTTCTTAAGTGTCTATTGCTAGCCAAAGAAACAAAACCAAAAATCCAAACCTCTTAAACCTACTGCCCAAATTTAGGCTTATCTCACAAAAACTTGGATTCAAAAAATCAGTTTCATAAATACAAAAATGGATCAGTATAAAAAAGTTCCTGTGGGGAAAAGTTTAGAAATTTTTTGTGTTCTTTAAGTTCAAAATGGGGAACTGTGTGATATGGAGCCAAAAAATTTTTAACTTCAGTATTGAGAAGCATAGTGTTCAGAATGAAAGAGATGATAATATCACTATGCTATGATTGGTTAGACCACAACTGGAAATACTGTGTTCTTTTCTGAGTGTGACAAATCAAAAAAGACATTAGAAAAGCTGGGCTGGGCATATTGTATAGAATTCTCATTCAAATATGGGATGGACTGGGCGGTCTCTTCATTTGAGTATCTTTGATTCTATGAATTTATGATTGTTCCATGCCAACCTGAACCTTTGGTAATGAACATTCTCCTGCCTCATAGTCGGTAGACCCAGTGTCTGTGGATTTTTGCCATGAGTTCACTGGTATAAGGTGTGTTTATTTATGGTGGTCTGATTTCAGACTGGACAAAATCATTCAAACTTTGACCAAAGCAGTAAGCTGCCTAACAAATATGTCAAAAGTGTTTGAACAGGTCTGGGATGGAAGATGATGAAAGATAATGAAAACTGACTGAGTAATTTATTTGTCAGCCTGACTTTTTCCCAGCCTAACTTGCTCCTGATTTACCAGCCCTAGGAGGTAAGAGTATCATATAAGACATGTAAACAAGCTAATTTCCTGATTCCAGATTTAGCTTGGTAACTGCTCTGTGTCTTGGTATACTCAGAAATGGGGTAAAAATCTGAAATATTATTTGTCCTCAAAGCTTTTAGCATTCCCTGTGTTGCATCACCTCAGGGCTACTTTCCCCAACTCATACATTAGCAGATTGGATCCTCAGAGAATAGATGACTATACTTCTTATGATTCTAGGAGTAACCCTGAGGGCTTAGGATTGATTTCTAACACTGTTGTTCACAAACCTCATCCTGGGAACTGCCTCACTCTTGCTATTGATAATCAATTTGTCAGATAGAGTTAATTAGCTTTAAGAAAGGAGTATTTACTCATGTATTATAGTAAGAAGAATTGTTATTAAAACATCCCCCCCCCAAATGCCAGGGTACATTTTCCTCTTGCACATGAAAGGTCTCTGGGGAGAACAGACTCAAGCTTTGAATGTACTCATAGCTCCTGTTTTGATATCTATGTCCTTTATAGCAAATAAGGGATAGCTCTCCTTCTTAAACTTTTGAATCAATTTCTTATGTATAATATGTCCTTTACAGGAATAGTAGTATTGAATTGATTACTTTTACCAGAGCTAGAGTCAGAGGTGGTAGGAAAGAAATATTATATGTGTTCAGTGGCCTGGCATGAAGATGTCCAGGAAGCAAGGTTGGGAGTGTGATTAAGGTTAGATATGTGAACCCTCATCATTCAGAAGCCAAAGTTTCCATTGTGGGAGCCAGAGTTCTTGATTGAAAATAGAGGATGGAGTGCATGATAGTGGAAAGAAGCATGAGGAACAGAATTCTTGAAGAAAGAATTTTAGCTAAGTCATGAAGAGGAAGAGAGTTTTAACAAAACATAGGAGAGGAGGTTGAGTATTCCAGCTATGGTGGATAGCATTGCAAAATCCTAGAGTCAAGAGATGGTATCAATGAATAAGAAATAGCAAGCAGACCAGTTTGGTTGGACTTGGTGTGTCAGATGTATGCATCACAGTCATCTGGATTATTTACTCTGACCCTAGAGAACCTCAACCAGCCTAGTTTCCATTAAGTTCAACATTGGGGGGAAATTCATTGAAGAAATCAACTCCCTAAACATTAGAATTAGCCAAATGGAATGGAGGCACAAAATACACCAAAGAAAACAACTTCCTAAGGAACAGAATGAACTAAATGGAAATGGAGGCAAAAAATGCACAGAAGAAAGCAACTCTTTAAAGAAAAGGATTGGACAAGTGGAAAGAAAATTTTAAAAAATACTTTAGAATGAAAATAACTTTCTTAAAATTACAATTGGGCAAATAGAAGCTAATGAATCCATAAGACATAAGGAGGGAGGGGAAAGATAAAATTAAAAAAATGAAAAAAATAGAAGAAAATCTAAAATACCTCACTAGAAAAAACAATGACTTGGAAAATAGATCCAGGAAAGATAACTTAAGACTCTTTGGAATACTTGAAAGCCACAATCGAAGAAACCCTACACACTATATTATATGCAATTACCAGGAAAAATTACTCTTATATCCTTGAACAAGAAGAAAAAATAGAAATTTAGAGATTCACCAATCACCTCCTTAAAAAAAAAAAAAGAATATGTTGCTAAGGGGCAGTTAAGTAACACAGTAGATAGAGCTCCAGGCCTAAAGTCAGAAGAACTTAGGTTCAAATTTGACTTCTTACATTTCCTAGCTATATGACCCTAGGCAAACTGCTTAATTAACCCCAATTGCCTAGTCTTGTGATGGAGAATCTATTAGAGATGAAGTACCAGGTCCTGTCCCCACTCTACCCACCCCAGATCAAATGATATGCCTGCCCCCCCAGAGGGCCCCTCCCCCTCACTGAGTGCCAGGCATGCCTTGTACCTCCCCCTTAATCCACACAGGGGGAGAAGAAAGCTCTCCCATTGGGTTGCTGGGTGGAGAAGCAAGTGAAGAAAGGAATGTCCTCAGTGAGTGTAGAGAGGGGAAGGGGAGTGACCAGAGTGCTCTGCTACCTTCCAGCTCTGCTGCCTGTGAGCCTCTCACCTTCCCCCACAACATGTGCTTCCATTGGCTGCTGAGCAGAGTGGTGGGGGATGGGAAAAATGTCAGGCACAATGGAGAGAGGGAGGGGAGCAGCTCCATCTGGGTCCCTCTGCCTCTCTAGTAATGAATTTGGATGGGGGGTGGGGAGGGGAGGGAAGGTGGCCATGTGCCCACAGAGAGAGCTCTGCATGCCATCTCTGGCACTCATGCCATAGGCTTGCCATCACTGGCCTAGTCCTTACTTCTCTTCTGCCTTGAAATTTATACTTAGTACTTAAAAGGTAAGGGTTTTCAAAAATAACATAAAAAAGAACATGTTGCTAATCAGACCTCATGGGTTATCTAGCCTTCTAGACATATTAGACACTGGGGCTGACTGAACTAATCTGCCAGCTCACTGTGGATTCTTTGTGATGACATATGTGCTTTGGTCAGAAGCCTAGAATGCTAGAGTGGAAAGAGCTCTAGTGGGGCATCTCCTCTACCCTTATTTATACACCTGAAGCAGGAACCTTGTCCTTTTCTTCAATGGCCTCCCTGAGAAGAGGTCACACAGGTCATGAAGTAGATATTAAGTAATAACTAGTTAAGATTTATTACGCACCTATTATGGGATAAGCATTATGCTCAATACTAGGAATAAATAGAAAAACAAAAGACAGTTCCTGACCCCAAAGAGTTTATAATCTATTGCTCAGCCAGGTCCATAAAAGGCAGTTCCTAAAAAGCAGCATGTAAAAGGCAGGGATGGAGAGGTGTGTTTAAGTTGAAATCCTGGAGCCAGGCAGAAAGTAATTTATCCTTGAAGGAATCCATGCTTTTAGCATCTTCCCCCAAATCCTCCCAGTGAGATATCTTTACCCTCCTCTTAACCACAAAGTTAAAATTTGAAGGAACCAACAAGGCCATTCAGTCCAGCCCCACTTGTTGTACAGACAAAGAAATTGATATGAGATTAGATAACTTTTTCCAACATTCCATAAATGGCAAAGTAGTGGTTCAAGTTCATATACTCCAACTCTCAATCAAGTGCTCTTTCTACTAAACTACATTCCTTCCTCTTTTCTCTTCCACCACCTCGTTCTATTCTTCAACTTATCCTCATTTCTTCTATCATTTTCTCATCTTCTCTTAGCATTGTCATTACCCTCTTCATCACTATCTCCCTAAATATACTCCTCCTTTTCTTCTTCCTCCTCCTCTCCCCTTTCTCAGTACTATCTTTATCTTAGCACAACTCCTTACTCTTCCTTTTTTTCCTCCTCCTCTTCTCTTTCTTTCCACTTGGTGCCACCTACCACCACCAAATTCTGCTTTCCCAACTATTTTCACAAACAGCCAGCTAGTACAGAAGTCACTTTAATGGGAAGCTAAAAGGTTTATTTCCATAAGAGTTTCTAAATGTGTCTTGTAACCTTAACAAAGGTCAGCTTTTATGAGTCATGTTAAAGCTTTGGGCAGAGTTTTGGTTGGGAAAATTTTCTTGGAAGCATAATCAAAAACTGAAACAGGAAAATAGAAAATTAAGCAATGATACAGGTAAGAAAACATCCCTGTTGTGTACAAGACAGATGGGTTCTTGCACAGGATGCCATTCAGTATGTCTGTGAGTATGGGGGAGAAGTCCGTGGTGCACTTTTCCGTGCTCTGGAGGAAAGGCCAAGTTGAAGAGCGGATATAGTCTTGGCCATAAGCTTCTAGTACATCAGGGGACATATTTTCCAGGATGTACTTCTCTTGCTTCTCCCATGATTCCCTTGTGCCTGATATGTCTGTGGTGAGAGAAAGGAGAAATGTCAGCATTAGAAACACGAACAGGAAGTAAGTTAAACAGGTGGGAAAAAAAAGGTTTAGCAAATGTGTCAGCCTAGATCCTTGTATGATTCCATTGGAAAGGCTAATAAAAACTCCAAGAAAGGTTAGATCCCTACTGAGATATCCTAGCAACCTCTTAAAAATGCAATGACATGATTTGCTCATTAGATCATAGATTTAGAACTGGAAGAAACTTTGGAAGATATATAGTTCAAAACCCTCTTTTTGTGGATGAGGAAACTTAAGGCCTAGAGGTATTAGGTGACTTCCCAAGGTCATGGAACTAAAAAGTAGTAGAGCAGAGATTTGAAACTTCACATTTAAATCCAGCTTTTTTTAAAATTTCTTTTTTCTAATTCAATTTTATTTTCATTTCTGACAACCGAAATCAAATTAGCCATGTCTTCTCTCTCATATATATATAAATACATATATATATATATATATATACTGTTATAAAAATAAAGGAGGGATTGATGGATAATAATAATAGAGGCTAGAGGCTAGAGGCTTTGAAGGTGGATTGGATTTTGGTGGGAGAGAGAGCACACTCTCACCCTGGCCTCTGTGCTGGTGCTGCTGGCAAAAGGCTATGCCTCTCCTCTCCTGACAGGCTTGCTCAACTGAGCCTGTCAACTATCTCTTATAATAGTTGCCCAGAGAAGGAACCACTGAGAAGTTGTATGAGTAGTTAACCCCTCTAGTTCCTCAGTCTGGGGTTGGAATAGATATTGATAAGGGCTATTGATGCACTGTTTGAATAACGGTGAAATATGATTGTATATGGATCTCCCCTTCCCAAGGGCTTATATTGACCACTCAGGAAAGGTATTTGATAACAAAACACTGTATTTGATTCTAATTAATGGGGTTATGAACAAAGGGAAAGGATGGAGGATTTGGGAACCTTATTTACTAATATTCTAAGCTAATGATCAGACTATTGGAGAAAGCTAGATTAAGTAGAGACGGGAGGTTCTTCACCCTCACGCTAACTCTGGCCTGACTTGGCCAGAACCAAGCCAAAGATTAGGGAAGGCTATTGATGATCCTGATGACAGTGTCACTGTTCTCTCTCAGCTCTATTGTCAATGCTGGTGATTGTTCTCTAGCTCTCAGCAAGATAGGTTGGTTTGCAGGTACAGGTACAGGTACAGGTACAGGTACAGGTACAGGCCTACCTTCCCTCGAGGCCTCCCACCTCCCATGTTCTGATCCAGACTGAGCCACATGTCCTGGGCCTGGTGGGTATTTATAGGGTTGGGTCCAATGGACTTTTTTGCCCTGGCTCACGGCACCTGGGTACATTCTAAGGTGTTCAGCTGCCAGTCTTGTAACTCAAAGTTGGTGTCCATCTTGTCCCAGAAATCCATATAACATGAATGCCATTTTGTTTTTGAAAATTTCAACCTGCAAATTTTTGTGGATCATAGTTGTTGATGGAATCTTACACTATGCTAAACTATGTATGTATGTATTCCTATCCCTCTGTCTATCCTCCCAAAATAATAAATTCTATCTATACTTATTGTCCTAAAGCTATCTATTCTTTCCTATGCTAAGGACAAAGGATGGGAAAGGATTTAACTGGAAAAGTGTGGGGTTTGAATACACGGGTTTGCATAGTTTTGAATTGACCATGACCTTACAACACACAATAAACTATAACAAATGTAACAATATCTATCTATGTAACTTGTTCTTACTGGTACTAAACAAATGCATTTCTGCAACAAACTATTTTGTTAACTTCTAATGCTGAACTTCAAATAAACATTTATAACACATAACATTTCTAACATTTTTTCCTTCTAGTCCCTATCTATTATTAGGAGAATTAGTGTGTAAGTCTTAATCTATATTAGTGTATTAGTCCATTAGTAGCATTTCTAGCTAACCTACACTATGTAATGTCTGTCTGATATTTCTTGTGGACTATTCTATCCAAACATTCAGAACTATATTACATTGTCCCTGTGCTAACTAAAATGAACTTCCCTTTCTATGCTTTCCCTGTGGTTAGTACGCTATTCATTTATTATGGGTTAGTGACAGTATAATTCATATGCACAAGGTTTTGTATGTGATGTTTCATACAGTGTGAGTACTGTTTGATCTATCAAGGACCCTAGGCCAATGTACTTTGTACTTAAACTTATTTACATCTATTTACACTATGTACATGTGATGTGACTTTATTGTGTCTATGTGTTGGACCTGTGACCTAGTGTGTTATGCTTGGTTCATACTCACCTTCTTCCTTTATAATCTTTCTGTCTATCAGCTAGTGTTCTGATGCATGCATTCTAATGTGGGCATGTGCTGATTTTGATTGTGATTTGTGTCTGAATGTGCGAACCTTATACCATTCAAACCTAAATCTTGCACAGTTGGTCTTGTTGCCATTGTGATTCTTCTGGTGATGCTGTCCAAGTCACATAGGTGTTGCCATAGTTCAGGTAGTCGTGTAGTCTTTGTGCAGTGTCTCTTGTGTTGTCCTTGTGCTGGTCCTGATGTTGTCCCGATGTCTCTGGATTCTCTCCTAACTTTCCTCTGTGCTGGATACCCATCTTGACTGACGTCTGCTTGCTAGTAGCTTGCTTTGGATCAGGAACCAGTGTGTGATTGTGTAGTATTGTGTGATAAAATTTTGTGTTAAACACAAAATTTTCTCTTTTTTTCCATGAAAGTTTTTCAGAGTTTTGTGTTGTCATTGAGGTCTTGTATGGATAGGCTTTCCAACTGCTGTATCTCATGTGTGAATAAAGTGTCTATCTGATTCATGTCAAAACTTTGGCTATCTTGCTCTCATTGTTGTCTTGATTGTCTGTTTGATTTTTGTCTACGTCTGTGTCTGTGGTTGTCTTTTCGGTTAGGTCTTTCTGTTTAGCCTCCGTCTCTAAGTCTGGATCTCTTTGTTGAGGCTCTGTGACTAAGTTTGATTCTTTCTGTTGAGACTCTGTGACTAAGTTTGATTCTTTCTGTTGAGGCTCTGTGTCTAAGTTTGAGTCTTTCTGTTGAGACTGTGTTTATGTCTGGTTCTTTCTGTTGAGGCTCTGTGTCTAAGTTTGAGTCTTTCTGTTGAGACTCTGTGTTTATGTCTGGTTCTTTCTGTTGAGGCTCTGTGTCTAAGTTTGAGTCTTTCTGTTGAGGCTTTTCCTTTGAGGACTTTATGTGCGTATAATGGTACCATGCCTCTTTTCCTTTGATTTTGACTGCTGTAGGTGTCACTAATATTATTTCATAAGGCCTGAATCATTTTGGTTCTAATACTGATTTTCTGCTGAAGTTTCTGATGTAAATTGTGTCTCCAGATTTGAAATTGTGCAAGCTGAAGTCTAATGGCATTCTTTGTTAGATCAAGGCTAAGCATTATAGTTCATCTAGCCTTTGCTTTAGCAGAGTGATGTATTCATAGATTTTGCATTCTATACCGAGGTGTGATAGGTAATTGGTGTCTTGTGGACCTTTTCCATGCCATGGTAGTTGCCCATATAGTAACTCGAATGGAGATAAATGAGTTGAACTATTTGGTTGGCTACGTAATCAAATTAGCCATGTCTTCTCTCTCTCTCTCATATATATATATATACATATATATATATATTATTTATATATATACATACACAAACATATATACATGTATATAGTCATATAGGTATACACATGTTACATATATATGTATGTGAGCATCCATACATATGTATCCCTGTGCACTGCATTTTGACAGTTAAATGTGATATTATCTATGTTGTTATCTATGTTGCTATAATTCTGTTTTTATTTATTTTATTAAATATTTCCTGATAATACATTAATCTGGTTCAGGTCACACACAAAAAAACGTATTATAGACTGCATGCAACCCATGGGGTCACATGTTCAACCTCTCTGAAATAAATCATTCTCCTAGTTCTGTTCATTTCACTTTGAATCAGTTCATACCATTCTTTACAGGGTTTTCGAAACCTGCACCTCTTCATCATTTTTTATACAACAATAACTTTCCATCACATATGTGTACCATTTTTTGCCTCAAGACCTGTTATAAATATTTTTGTACATATGGGTCCCTTTCCTCTTTCTTTAATCTCTTTGGAATATAGAAGCAATACCATTGGGTCAAAGGGTATGTATAATAGCTCCAAGTAACTTTACAGAATGACTAGAACAGTTACAACTTCACCAACAGTGCATTTAATAGAAACTCTTTCCCATAGCTCCTCCAGCATTCATCATTTTCCTTTTTTTGACCTCTTTGCCAATCTTTATGAGGTAGTTCCTCAGAATTGTTTTAATTTGTATTTTTCTAATTACTAGTGATTTAGAACATTGTTTTTGTGATTATTGAGAGGCTGGGTTTCTCCTACTGAAAATTACTTATACATATCCTTTGACCACTTAGAGAATGGTTCTTAGTCTTACAAATTTGAATCAGTTTGTTATATATTTTAGAAATGAGACCTCTACCAAATTAATGTCGCAATAATTTTTTCCCAATTTCCTGGATTTTTTTTCTAATTTTAGTTATGTTGGTTTTATTTGTACAAAACCTTTTAAACTTTATGTATCCAAAACTACCCCTCTTTTATCTCTTATGAACATCTCTTATTTCATACAGTCATGAATTCTTCCTCTATCCATAAATCTAACTGGTAATTTCTTAATTCACCTCTAATTTATTACAAAGAGTAATCATTTCTTTAAACCCTATACATATTAGAAGCCTGTCGTGGTATACATTGTGAAATATTGTTCTATATATAGATTCTGCCAGACTACTTTCCAGTTTTTTCAAGTTTTTGCCAAATAATGAGTTCTTGCCCCAATAACTATGGGGTTTATCAAACAATTGTCCACTGTGTACTTTGCTTCTATGTATTGTACTGTAAAAATAAATACTTAATGAATTTATTACAAAAATAAACTATTTATTGAAAGTATATAAGGATAAAAAATATTTCTAACTCTAAGGAATTCCAACACCACCCTTGGTTCCACAAGGAACTTCTTCTGTTTTTACAGACTACTCTAAGCCTTCCTGATCTAACCCAAATTTTTACTATTCTATATAAACTACCACTATTATCCTTATAATTCTTAACTTCACCTTCAAGTTATAAAAATAACAAAGGCTAGCTGGTTGAATCTCAAAAAGAATCAAGTTAAGACTCTGAGCCTTAACAGACTCAGAATCCAAACCAAAGACCAGGTTTTTTTTTGATCTTCTGAGAGTTAAAACAATCTATAAAAAAACAATAAGTAGTCTCTAGTGTTTCCCAAGTTGGGAAAGGAAAACACTAAGCTCCTTCAGGTCTTTCCCTCCTTTCCTTCTACCTCAGACAGAAGAGAGAATCTCTGTGAGTGACTATGCCAACTGCCAGAGACCAAATGCCACTCTCAGAGAGAGTAACTGTCCCAGAAAAAAACACTGTTAGACTTGAAATTGACACTTGTCTCAGCTCTGTTTGAAACTTCAATTCTTTCTCAAACCAACTTCTCTACTTATCTCTAAACTAATATAATAAGACTTATTTTCTAAATATCATCCTTATAGTACCTAATTGTTCCATTGATTGACCTCTCCATTTCTTACCCAATATGAAGTTATATTTTAAAAATATTATTGCTTTATAGTGTAATTTGAGATCTGATACAGTGTGGCCACTTTCTTCTCGTTTTTTGCATTAATTCCCTGATATCCTTGACCTGAACTGTTTTATTTTTCTAGCTCCCTAATATAATCCTTGGGTGTTTTGATTGAAAAGGCACAAATAAGTTAATTTGGGTAGTATTGTCATTTTTATTATATTGATTCAGCCTACCTACGAACAATTTGTATTTAACCAATTATTTAGATCTGTCTTTATTTGTGAGGGGAAACATGTGTCTTCATGTTTCCTGTACATGTCTTGGGAGATAGATATCTAATTATTTTATACTCTCTATAGTTAATTTAAATTAAAATTTCTATCTTTTTTATCTCTCATGCTTAGCACAGTACCTACCACATAATAGGAGCTTAATAAATGTTTACTGATTAACAAATTGCATAATATACTGCTACTTTGTTCAAGTTGCTAATTGTTTCAACTAGTTTTTAGTTGTCTCTCTAAGGCCTTCTAAATAAACTATATCATCTGCAAAGAGTAACCATTTTGTTTCTTCTTTGCTTATATTTATTCCTTCAATTTCTTTTTCTTGTCTTTGCTACATATTTATAGTACAATATTGAATAATAATAGTGATAATGGACATCTTTGCTTTACTTCAGATCTTATTGGAAAGGTTTCCAGCTTATTCCCATTACAGCAGATACTTGGTCTTTGTTTTGGATACTATTTATTATTTAATGAAAGTTTCATTTATTCTTATGCTTTCTAGTGTTTTTGATAGGAATGCATATTGGATCTCATCAAAAGCTTTTTCTGCATCTATTGATATAACCATGTATTTGTTTTTGCTGGGAATATGACATATATTTATTTCTTAATATTGAACCAGATTTGTATTCCTTGTGTAAATCCTACATGGTGATAGTGTATGGTCTTTGTGATTATACTGCTGAAGTCCCTTACTAATATTTTACTTCAAAATTTTGCATCAATATCATTATGGATATTTGTTTATATTTTTATTTCTCTGTTTTGACTCTTCCTAGGTTAGGTAGAAAGAACATTATTGTATCATATGAAGAATTAGGTGGGACCTCTTCTTTTCATATTTTTTCAAACAATTTATATAATGTTGGAATTAATTGTTCTTTAAATGTTTGGTGGAATTTGCTTGTAAATCCATTTCATCCAAGGGTTTTCTTTTTTGAAAATTCATTTTTGGTTTGTTCAAATTCTTTTTCTAAACTGGAATGTTTTAAGTACTCTATTTCCTCTTCTGTTAATCTTGGCAATTTATTTTTCTACAAATATTTGCCCATTTCATTTAGAGTGTCAATTTTATCGGCATGTAATTGGATGAAAGAACTCCTAATGATTAATTTGGTTCTTCATCAGGTGTGACTTAACCTTTTTTATTTTTAAAACTGGTAATTTGGTTTTCTTTTCTTTAACCAATAATATCTACTCCCCCCACCAAAGCTCCTAGTTTTATTTATTAATTCAATGTTGTTTATTTGTTTTAATGTAGTTATTCTATCATTTGATTTTGCAGATTCCCATTTTGTTATTAAATTGAAGATTTTTAATTTTTTGGCTTTCTACTTTAATTAATTGCAAATCAAATTCATTTATATGCTCTTATTAATGATTAACTACATTTACTTACAAATATTTCCCCCTAGTTCTGTTTTGACTTCATCCCACAAATTTGGGCATGCTGTCATGTCATTATTTTTTTAAACCCTTAACTTCTGTGTATTGGCTCATAGGTGGAAGAGTGGTAAGGGTGGGCAATGGGGGTCAAGTGAATTGCCCAGGGTCACACAGCTGGGAAGTGTCTGAGACCAGATTTGAACCTAGGACCTCCCGTCTCAAGATTTGACTCTCAATTCACTGAACTATTCAGCTGCCCCTTGCCATTATTTTTAATGAAAATTAGTGTTTCTTTAACCTACCCATTCTTTAAGATTAAGTTATTTACTTTTCACTTAATTTTTCATCTCTGTGTCCCTGGTATTTTATTGAATATAATTTATACCTCATTGTGGTCAGTAAAAGACAAATATACTATTTTGGTCTTTCTGCATTTCTTTGTGAGATTTTAGGCCCTGATATATGATCAATTTTTGTGAAGGTGCCAAGCAGACCAGAGTAGTAGCCATTTTCCTTTCTGTTCCCATTAAATATTCACCAAAAGTCTAGCATATCTAAATTTTTTAAAATTCTATTCAGCTTCTCTATTTCTTTTTTTTTGGGGGGTTGTTTATTTTTTGTTAAATTTATCTAGCTCTGATGGTGTATATTGAGATTCCCTACTATTATAAATTTACAATCCCTATGACACATTTAACTTTTCCTTTAAAAAGTTAGATTCTATTTTATTTGGTGCCTATATATTTAATATTTATCTTAATTCATTGTCTGTGGTTTCCTTTACCAAATATAATTTCTGTTTTTCTCTTTAAATTAGGTCTATGCTCGTTGTTACTTTATTTGAGATATGAATTGTAATATGGGGGTGTTTTAAGAGGAGGGGGACATAGCTGGGAATAAGCTGGAGATTGTTTAGAAGGTCACCTCCACCTTTACTGCAGCCCCTTATTACTGTGACACTAGTTGGAGTCCCCTTGAAAAATGAGGGACCTTGCTGGGGTGTGCTGCCCCTGGGGGTCTGGAGGGCTGGTACCCCCTTAGGGAGAAGTGGGTGGTGACCTGGTTCAGTATTGTTGCAATCCGAGGTTCACAGAAACTTCCCCCTTCTTCACAGCAGGTGATCAGGCTTGAGATGGAGGTCAGCCTGACTAAACCACTGTACTCCCTCCCTACCTAGTCTCCCTCAAATACAAATCTGATCTTTTGATATTTATTTGAATCAATAGGGGAAGAGGAATGATGTAGGATATTTTTAGGAAAGGGGGACACAGGGATCCCTAAAGCATTGTCTAGTCAGGTCTTTCACCCTGGAGAGTCTGACTCAGTCTTCTATCCCAAAGGGAGAGCCAGAATCTTCCTCAATCCAGAGCTTCTCCTTCCCCTCCCCAACTAATATTATTGCCTATAAGCTATACTGGTTAATAGTCTGAAGGTGGGACACTGTCAGGCAAAGGCCCCAGGTAAGAGGGGTTCAGGGAACTGCTCCCCAAAGGAGTCCAGCAACCCTGAATACAGTTGAGCACTGCAAGAGTTCTTGGAGATGACAGGATGCCAAGATGTCTCTGGAGTCAGTCTTCCTCTAGGATCAGGAAACCAAAGGTGTCTTCAGGGGATCTTGCAGCTCAGATCCATGTCCTTCTTCTCTAGCTCCAAAAGGTCTCCCGAAAGACCCCCACTTCAGGTTCCCAACTCCCAGAAGTCTCTCTGTTCCAACTGTTATTTGGACTCCTCTGAACATTCCATGGCTCTTTCAAGATGTCTGTGCCTTACCTCCAATTTTTTTATATCAGCTGAAGTATAATAGATTCTGCCCCATCTTCTTATTCTAATTCTGTATGTATCTTTCTGCTTCAAGTATGTTTCTTATAAACAACACATTGTTGGATTCTGGTTTCTTATCCATCCTATTATCTTCTTCCATTTGATGAGTAAGTTCACTCTCTTCATAGTCAGTTAAGTGATTGCTAAATGTGTATTTTTTTCCATCCAATTTTCTTATACTTTTCCTTCTTTTTTTTTCTTCGCCACCTCTTTAAGAGAATATTTTGCTTCTGATTAATCCTACCCTTAATCTGCCCTTTCTCTTATTCCCATTCTTTCTCTTTATTCATTTCCCTCATGTTTCTCTATTGGATGAAATGTATTTCTTACTGAACTCTGTGTACATATGTATTCTTCCCTTCTTTGACCAGTTCAAATGAGAGCAAGGCTCAGCTGTCACACTCTTCTCCTCCACTCCCTCTCTCTTAATATAATTTTCTACTTGCCCACTCCATTTATGTGAGATAGTTTTCCTTATTCTTCTTCTTTTTTCCCTTTACCGCAACCCCACGCCAGTCTGTCTCTCTTTACCACCATTTCCATTCATTTTTTAAAAAAATATTATTGAAACATAACAGAATGATACAGAATGAAATAAGCAGAACTAGGAGAACATTATATGTAATAATTTCAATATTGTGGAATGATCAGATATGATAGGCTTTGCTACTAACAGCAGTACAATGATCCAGGACAATTCTGAGGGACTTATAAAAAAGAATGCTATCTACCTCTAGAGAAAGTTGTACAATAGAAAAAAATAACAGAATCACTATCAGGCCATTTGTGAATTTAAACTCCCTATTTGATTTCTCTTGATGATAGAATTCAGAGAAACTACATGTATCACATATCTCCATATAAAAATGCAAACAGTTTGCCTTGCTTATTCATTTATCATTTCTTGATCATGTTTACCTTTTCATGATTCTCTTTACTTCTATGTTTACATCTTTAAATTTTCCTTCAACTCTGATATTTCTTCATAAATGCTTAGAAGTTCTCTATTTCATTTAAGTTCCATTTTCCGCAGTAGGATTATACATAGGTTTTGGGGGGAAATGTTATATTTGGATCAGGGCAGAGTTAAGATAGAAGAGAAGGAACTGACACTCAACTGATCTCTACCAAACTACCCTCCAAACAATTTTGACATAACATCTTAAAACAAATTCTGGAATGGCAAAAATTGCTTTTATGTAGTCTAATGGTTCTTAAACCATCTCTCCTTGATCTGTTTTCTAGGTCAGCTGTTTTTATAATGTGATATCACATTTTCTATTTTTCCAGACTTTTGACTTTATTATTTCTTTATGTCTCATGGAATTATTAGCTTCTTTATGGTCAATCTAATTTTCATCAGAGTCAGTTAGATAGCACCAGACTTGGAATCAGGAAAACTCATATTCCTAAATTCAAATCTAGCCTAAGATATTTACTGAGTGTGTGATAGCTACCTAAACCACCCACCCCCAAAAGTCACTTAACCCTATTTACCTTAGTTCCTAATTTGAAAAATGAAGTGGAGGAGAAAATGGCAAACAACTCTAGTATCTTCTAGTTGCATGGCCAATTTGTTCATCTGCTCTTTTTCTATTTTATTGATACATGTATTTAGGGATATAAAATTTCCCCTAAGTACTGCTTTGGCTGTACCTCATAAATTTAACTTATTGTCTCCTTGTCATTTTGTCTTCTGAAAATATATGATTTCTTCTTTGAATGACTTATTAACTAGGATACATTTATCTAATTTCCAATTAATTTCTAGTCTTTCATTCTGCAACCCTTTGTTGAATATAACTTTTATTCATTAAGGACCCATTTAATAGTTCTGCTTTTCTTCATTTTATTGTGAGGCTTTTATTCTCTACATGGTCAATTTGGGGGAAGATGTCATAGAGATGAGAAAAAAGGTATATTATTTTCTATTCCCATTCAATTTTTTACAGAAGTCTATCGTATTTAACTTTTCCAAAATTCTATTTAATTCCTTAACTTCTTTCTTACTTCCTTTTTGTTTGGATTTATCTAGTTCTTAGAGGGAAAAGTTGAGATCCCCACTAGTATAGTTTTGTTATCTATTTCTTTCTGTAATTCATGTAGCCATTCATTTAACAATGTGGATGCTATGCTATTTGGTATGTATATGTTTAGTATTGCTATTCCTTCATTGTCTATGATACTTTTTATCAAGATATAATTTCTTTACCTCTATAACTGATCAGTTTTTAGTTTTGTTTTTTTCTGAGATCAAAATTGCTACCCTTAATTTCTTTTTTTTTTTTTTTACTTCAGATAAAGCATAATAGATTCTACTCCAGCTCTTTATCTTTACTTTGTGTGTGTCTCCCTGCTTTAAATGTGTTTCTTGTAGATAACATATTGTGGGATTTGGGTTTTTAATCCACTCAGCTACCCTATTCTGTTCTATGGGTGAATTTATCCCATTCATATTCACAATTAATATTCCTAATTATGTGTTTCCCTTTATCTTATTCTTTACATTTATCATTTTCTCTTTCTTGTTTCACATTTTCCTTGTTAATAAATATCTTACTTCTGACCACGACCTCCCTCAATTCACCCTCCCTTTTGTTTGTTCTACCCCTTCTTTTATTCTCCCTCTTTTTCTACTTTTCTCTAGTGTGAAGATATGATTAACTTTCCCTTTGTCTACTTTTGAATTAATCAACAAAAGTGAATATGCCCATACTAAACCCTAAAGTAGGGGAAGATCAGAAACTACTTACTACAGGAGTTTATACCTCCAGAAGTGTATACACCCTACTTTACGTTAAAGTGGAGGAGGCCCAAAACACATGTGCTGAAGTGGGTGACATTTATGTAGGGGACTAAAGTTCTCAAATGTTACATATCATGTTAGACTTTTCCCTTAGGTTGGTTGGTTTTGTGAACTTTTTCTTTATTCTTTATTCTGTTTTATAGTGAATGACTCTCCAGGGAAGATAATAGGGAGGGATGCCCTAAAATGTAGGGATGTAAAAACAAAGTATTTCAATATAGAAAAAAATTTAAGCTTACTCCTCCAAATCCCATAATAGTTAACTGTTCAAGTTCCCCTCCAATTTCTTAAATTACTCCCTATTTCATCTTCCTGACTCTCATATCTGAAATTTAAATATTGTCTTCTCTTCCTTTATTTTCCATTTAGAACTCTTGTAGCTTTGGACAAACACTATGTGTCACTGACATCCAAATCTAGAATGGCAATTCTATCTTCCAGGCTCATCTTTTCCTCACAGGTAGATCTGTTTGGCCACATTGTCAGTCCTCAAACTCATAAAGCCCCAAACTAGGCCTATCACCCTTCCTTTAAGCTTCCTTTATAGAAATAAGTTAGGGATAGCCTAATTTCTATGGTTAGTTGAAGGAAGGGAATTTTGAGAGAAGCCCTGGGAAAGGATTCTGGCTAGAAAGGAATTGTAGGTCTATAACTGGAAATAAATGAACTTCACTTTCTTCTTGAATTTTGACCAAGCTGGAGAGAGGTTTTGTCTCTGCCTACAATTCCCATCAAGCTGAAGGAGGAGTTTTGCTCTAAGAGATTCTCCCTAGAAAGTCAAGATTTTCATGGAGAAAATCTTTGACATTCAGGTAGAGGGTTTGCTTGGAGGAAACTAATTTCCCTGAGACCAGTCTTCATCTAGCAGTGATCCATTTAGCAGAAATCCTATTGGCTAAGGTAATTCAAAGCTTTCCACCTATAACTTTGAGTTACTTAGTACAGCAGTCAAACCCAGAGGTTTTTTTCCTGTTCTTTCCTATTAATTATTGGTAGAAAGTTAGATTAAGTCAGAAGGCATTGGTGGGGTTTCTTAGATAGCATAAGGAGGATTAAGCAGGACCTATAGAAGAAAATGAAGGCTCTTCTTTCCAAGGTGACTTAGAAAGTTGGGTGGAGTTATCTTGGATAGATTTAGGGTCATATCTACCAATTCCTTTTATTCATTTTTTAAAATAAACTTCATTTTTCATAAACCAAAGGTTTGTGCTTCGCTGACCCTGGGGAGTTCCTAGGTGGGTCGTAACATCTAACATCCCTCTAGGACTCTTCCAACAATACACCTTTTCATTCCAATATCCATAGTACTACTATTATATTAAGGAATCCTAGGATTTTTTAATGATATTTCATGATCTCCTTGCTATCTGGAAAGGGGAAGAGAATAATAAAATGTATTCCATACTAATTTCCTGACAGAATACAATATTTCAGTTTAAAAAATAAGTTATGGGGCTCAGATTTTTGTGACTACTGGGAATGGAAAGAATAAAAATAATTAATGACATTTGTATAGCAATTTAAAACTTTAAAAGACAATTTACCCATATTATATCATTTGATCTTCAAATGTACTAAGGTATGTACTTACTAAGGGAATTTTTATTCCCACTTTATTGATAAAAAAATTAAGGCTCATATATGTCAAGTGCTTTACCTATAGACAAACAACCAGCATTGACTCTTCATTTGACCCCCTTTGCAACCTATGATCTTAGAGGTTTATCCAGAGCACTGAGAGTTTTAATGACTTGCCTAGGATTAAGCAGCTACTCTATCAGAGGCAAGAATTGAACCCACATCTTCCTGTTCTGAGACTAGCTGTCTAGCTGTCTATCCATTAAACCACCCTTTTCCAACATATATCAAATACATACTTGTTTTGAAGCCTGCAGGATGAATTATTACCACTTTGATGCCCCATTTTTCAAGTTCCATTCTCATAACTGTAGAAAACATGGTCAGAGCTGCCTTGGATGCACAATATGCAGATAAAAACTTCATGGGAATGTATCCTGTAAGGAAACAAGAAAAAGAGATCATAGAATTTGAGAGGTAGTAGAGAACACAGAGTCCTCCCAGTCCTCTTCTGAACCCATTCACCACATCATTTCTTAAAGCACAATAGTATTTCATCATAATCATATACCACAATTTGTTCAGCCATTCCCTAATTGACAGGCTTCTCCTCAGTTCTTCTTCTCTTCTTCCTTGCCACCACAAAAATAGCTGCTAAAAATATTTTTGTATTTATAGTTCCTTTTCCTTTGATTTTTTTTGGGACACAGACCTAGTATAGGTATTGTTGGGTCCAAGAGTATGCATGATTTTATAACCCTTTGAGAAGAGTTTCAAATTATTTCCCAGAAAGGTTGGATTAGCTTATCATTCTATAGACAGTGCATTAGTGTACCTATTTTCCCACATTCTTTCTAGCATTTTTCATTTTCTTTTTCTGTTTTGTTAGATAATCTGAAAGGTATGAGGAAATACTTTAAAGTTATTTTAATTTGCACTTCCCTAATTAATAATGATTTTGAGTATTTTTTAATATCACTTGATTTCTTCTGAAAACTACCTGTTCATATCCTTTGACCCTTTATCAATTAGGGAATGACTTTTATTTTATAAATTTGGCTCCATTACTTCGATAGCTGAGAAATGAAACCTAAATCAAAGAAACTGGCTCTAATTTTTCCCCTAGTGTCCTGCTTTCCTTCTAATTTTGGCTACATTGATTTTATTTGCACAAAGCCTTTTTAATTCCATGTAATCAAAATTATGCATTTTGCTTCCTATGTTCCTCTTTATCTCTTGTTTGCTCATAAACTCTTCCCTTATCCATATATTTGACAGATTAATTTTTCCATGCTTTCCAAATTTGCTTATAATATCAACCTTTATGTCTAAATAATGTATCTATTTTCACCTTATCTTGTTTTATAGTGTAAGATTCTGATCCCTGCCCAATTTCTGCCAGACTACTTGTCAGTTTTCCCAACCAATATTTGCTAAGTTCTTGCCCCCAAATCTTGCATCTTTGAGTTTACAAACACTTGTGTATCTTCCCTTTTCCACTGATCTACCACTCTATTATTTAATCAATATTAGATTGTTTTGATAATTATCACTTTATAATATAGTTTGAATTATGATACTGCTGGTCTCCCTTCCTTTACATATTTTTCCTTAGGACCCTTGATAGTCTTTACCTTTTGTTCTTCCAGATGAATTTTATTATTATTTTTCTAGCTCTATAAAATAATTCTTTAGGAGTGTGATTGATAAGGGACTGAATAAGTAAATTAATTTTAGTAAAATTGTCATTTTTCTTTTATTGTCTTGACCTATCCATGAGAAATTAATGTTTCTTTAATTGTTTAGATGTCTTTCTTTTTGCAAAAAGTAGTTTTTAATTATATTTATAAATTATCTGCATTTGTCTTGACAGGTAGACTGTCAAATATTTTATATTGCCTGTCATTTTATTTTAAATAGAATTTTAAATATTTTAAACATAATTATTACCTTAAATAGAATTTTATTTTAAATAGATTTTTTCTCTCTATCTCCTCCTACTGGGTTTTGTTGGTAACATATAGAAATGGTTATGATTTACATGTGTTTGTTTTATATCCTGCAACTTTATTAAAGTTATTTGTTTCAACTAGCTTTTTAGTTGATTCTCTAGGATTCTCTGAGTATACCATCATATCATCTGCAAAGGGTGATAGTTTTATTTCTTCATTGCCTATTCTTATTCTTTCAATTCGTTTTTCTTTTGTATGATTTTCATAAAATTCAAGACAATGTTTTGAGAGACATTTCAAGAAAAGAAGCTTGTTAACTCCTCAAATTAAGAAAGTGAACTGTATGGGAAAAGTGCCATAAAGAAGCTTACAGAAACCACACACTGCATCAAAGATCCAGAATGAACTTTGGATATAATTACTTGAACCAAAGGGGGTTGAACACATTTACTTTGAATGTAAACTCTTATGCCAAAGGGAATCATCCCTTAATTTGCCTTTTGTCAATGAACCTAGCAATCATTGCTTTTGCTCTCTCTCTTTTATTTCCCTCTAATCTCCAACTATTGTATATTTTTCTTAGAAAGTGCAATATTGCATGCACCTCTAGGTAGAAAATCTTTAGAAATATAAGCTGATTATGTGAAATGATTCATTGGGGAGAATAGGCAGGTAAATCTGGGAGATTTTAACATGCTTGTCTACCAATAGAATCACAGGGGGGAATTATGAAAGGGAATTTCTTTATCTTAACTTAATCAAGTACTTTGGGGTGACCCATCCTTTTAACTCAATCAATCAGGAATTTGTGAATCCTTTTGATAAGAGTTCACACCCTCAGAGGAGGGAGGTGGATCCCACAGACACTGCCCCTTGAGCAGTACTAGGCAAATTGGGAAGCTGGGACTGATTCCACAGAAGTGGAGGAGTGACAGGAAGTGACATGGAAAAAGGGTCATAAAAGGCAAAATCAAAAAGAACATTCATTCATTCCTTGACTCTTCTACAAGGAGACTTTCCTGAGTAAGGAGGATTCTGCATGATTTCAAACTGAAGGCTTTCTGGGTGGATGACTGGAACTGAAGAAATGCTTACATTGGTGAGATCCATATTAAAGAGGTTATCAGACTTCCATGTGGAGACTGGGACCTGAGGGAGCTTTTGTTGGAGGTGAGCTGAATTTCTTCAGATTGGTTATAGGGTATTTAGCTAGGATATTTAGCTAGGAAATATTTTCTACTTCCCTCTTACATTTTCTTATTACTTATTATTATAGCTACTATTTCTAATCCAATATTGAGTAATAGTGGTTATAATGGACATCTTTGCTCCACCTGATCTTATTAGGAAAGGTTCTAGTTTATCCCCATTACAGATAATATTTGCTCTTGGTTTTACAAAGATACTACTTATCATTTTAAGAAAAAGTCCCTGAAAATAAATAATTAAATAAATGGGCACAGGTAGGTGGCTCATTGGATAGAGAGCTTGGTCTGGAGAGAGGAAGTCCTAGGTTCAAATCTGGCCTCAGGCACTTCTAGCTGTGTGACCCTGGGGAAATCACTTAACCCCAGCTGCCTAACCCTTACTGCTTTTCTGCCTTAGAATTAATATGAAGACCAAAGTTGGAAGAAAAAAAAAAGAGTACATTGATTCCTATGCTTTCTAGCATTTTAAATAGAAATGAGTGTTGCATTTTGACAAAAGCTTTTTCTGCCTTTACTGATATAATCTTATGATTTTTTTTGTTTTTTGTTATTGATATGGTCTATTGTGATAATAGCTTTCATAATATTGAATAAGTCCTACATTCCTGGTATAAATCCTACCTGGTCCTAGCATATGATCTTTGTAATATAGTGCTATAATCTCCTTGCTAATGTTTAATTTAAAATTTTTGCATCTATATTCATTAGGGAAATTGACCAATAGTTTTCTGCCCCTGGTTTTGCTCTCCTTCATTTATCTATCTCTATGTTTCTCTCTTTTTTATTTTAAATTCTCTTTTCCATGATGAACTTATTACGAGAGAAACATTTTAAAGAACAAAATTTTTCACACAAATTGATTTTCTCCCATATTGATTAATACAACTGACTCTTTAATCCCAAGTGTTGGATTGTAATATTTAACCCCATTAAATTTCATTATTAATTTCACCTAATAGAAATATTGTGGCATAGCAATTAGATGGCACATTGGATAGAGGACCAAGCCTGGAGTCTGACAAATCCAAGTTCAAATGTAGTATCAGATAGTTACCAGCTATATAAGTCAGATACTTATACTGAGCAAATCACTCAATACTGTTTGCCTCAGTTTCCACACATCTAAAATAGGAATAACAATAGTACTTATCTCCTAGGATTGTCAGTAAATATAAATGAGATAATCTTTGAAAAAGTGCCTAGAATACTGACATGGAAAAAAAGACAGACCTCTCTTTCCAGGATCAAATGAGCTAATATTTGTGAAATGCTTAACTCAGTGCCTAGCACACAGTGGGTACTAATGCTAGTTATAATAATAACAATAATTATTGTTGTTATTGTTGCTATTGGCAGAATCCTAGACATGGGGTCAGAAAGAAATGGGATCAATTGCCAGTTGTGATACTTGCCAGATAAGTGGTCATTTAGCAAATCACTCAGTTTTTATATCCTTCAGGCAGTTTTCTAAGACTTAGCTACTATGTTATGAGGATTATAACCTAAAATCATGGAAGGAGTTGTTGTAGAATGAGAGCCCTGTTTTGAAGAAATCATAGATCTTTTGCATATTCATGTAAATTTTATCTAATTAGCATGAGATGACATCGTCCAATGTGTTAGCTATCCTAGATATGTATATGTACATTTAATAAACATGCTATCTATGTCTTCATCCAAGTCACTCAGAAAAACATGGAGCAAGACAGGGACCAAAGTCAGATTTCTGAGACAAGCCACTAAAGATCTCCTCCAGGCTGACAATGATTACTTAGTGACTACTTTTTGTGTCTCATCATTCAACCAGTTTATGAATCTATCTGTCTGTACTGTCACCCAGTCCACATTTCTCTCTTTTGTCCCCCAAAGGATCAAATGCATATCTGAAACCCAGATATTCTGTTTATGGCATAGTACTGGTAGAGAGACCCTGTCATTAAAGGAAATGAAGCTAGGATGACTGATTGTTGATGAATCTATGAATCTAGGATGATTCAATGATTACCTTTTCCCTTCCTGAATGCTCATCCATTTAAGTCAAGATTGCAAGCCAATTGTTTGAATACAATTTTCCAATCTCCATTTTCTATGATTTTTCAGATTGCCAGCAAGAGCTAGACAATCACATCAATCAGTTCTTTGTTTTTCCTCCATGAACCTCATCCTTTCCATTATTATACCAAAAAGATAAAGTGAATAAAGATTCCTTGGTTAAGAAAGAATAAAATTTAGAGTTCATATTAGTTCTTCTTCTGTCTTGAAGCATATATTCTGTAGACTTGGAATTCACTATCTTGGTCCTTAAAGAATTAATGTTTAAAACCTTGGGTTCAGTGGTTCTAACAACATTAGGGCTGCTGGTGATGTCAGGGCCAGAATGTCTGGTGGCAATGTTGGAGTCAGTGCATGGTGATAGTCTTGAGTCTGGTACATCCTACCATAGTTTAAGGGTTTGTGGTTTTGGGGCTCTTGTGCCATCTAAATCCTGAGCACTTTTGTGCTGTAGGCTTTGGGGATAGCTTTAATGTTGTTGGCCTGAATTTTCTTCAGCTCTTTATTAGTATTCGTTTTAGCACAGCTTGTGACTCAGAAATTTGGGATTAATTCTGTCTCTGTCTCTGTGACTGGGTTTCTTAATGCCATTTATGTATCACTTGCAGTATTGGCTTTCAGTGTCCTGAAATGTAGTCCATTTGAATCTGCTAGCATGAAATCATAAAGAGTATCTTCTGAAGCCAACCATTTTTTCAGTTATCATATGATTATACTTCTTGGTAGCTATTTTTATTCTATCCTTCCCTATATTAACAATGGATACCAAGAATTCCTAAAACAATGAAATTGCCACTACCACGCAGGTCCATCTCACGATTACTGTTCAATCATCTAGGATAGATTTGTGTTTTAAACTGGTTGTGTGTTCCCACACAATTGCTGCTGGAATAGAGAAAGGGGTGACTTTTCTCCCATCTTTCCATCCTTTCCCCAGTTGCCCAAGGTATCAAAACCATATTTGAGTCATAGAAGAAATTTTATAATTTTTTGAATGGTTTACATAGTATTTGGAATTAATTTTTTGAATGGTTTACATAGTATTTGGAATTAATTGTTCTTTAAATATTTGATGGAAAATTCACTTGCAAATCCACCTGGTCCAAGAATTTTTTCTCAAGAATGTCATTGGCTTGTTCAATTTCCTCTTCTGAGATGGAGTTGTTTATGTATTCTATTTCCTCTTCTGTTAAACTGGAGAGTTTATATTTTTGTAAATATTCATCCTCTCACTCAGATTGTCAATTTTATTGATATATAATTGGGCAAAAGAGCTCCTATTTCTTTGGTGGCACATTTACCCTTTCCTTTTTTGATACTGGTAAGTTGGTTTTCTTCTTTCTTTTTTTAAATAAAATTAACCAATCACTTATTTATTTTAATTTATAGTTTTATTAGTCTAATTGATTTTTTTTAAACCCTTACCTTCCGTCTTGGAGTCAATACTGTGTATTGGCTCCAAGGCAGAAGAGTGGTAAGGGTAGGCAATGGAGGTCAAGTGACTTGCGCAGGGTCACATAGCTGGGAAGTGTCTGAGGCCAGATTTGAACCCAGGACCTCCCATCTCTAGGCCTAACTCTCAATCTACTGAGCTACACAGCTGTACCCAGTCTAATTAATTTTTAATTTCAATTTTGTTAATATCTACTTTTGTTTTCAGCATTTCTATTTGGGTATTTAATTGGGGATTTTTAATTTGTCCTTTTTCTAGTTTTTTTTTTAAGTTACATACTCAATTCATTAATTGACTCTCTCTTTTTTATTGATGCAAGCATTTAGAGATATAAATTTTGCCTAAGTACTGCTCTAACTGCATACCACAAATTGATACCTTTTGGACACAATTTTGTCTCATTATTGTCATTATCTTTATGAAATTATTGTGTCCATGATCCAGTCTTTGATCCACTCATTCTATAAGATGAGATTATTCCATTTCCAATTAATTTTTAATCTAGCTAGTCCTCCACTAATATACTTTTCCTGCCTATTTTCTCCTGTAATTCATTTAACTTTTCCTTTAATAATTTGGATATTATGTCACTTGGTACATATAGGTTTGGTATTGATATCCCTTCATTGTCTATGGCAGTGGTTCCCAAACTTTTTTGGCCTACCGCCCCCTTTCCAGAAAAAATATTACTTAGCCCCCTGGAAATTAAATTTTTAAAATTTTAATAGCAATTAATAGGAAAGATAAATGCACCTGTGGCCATCACTGCTCCCTTGGATCATGGCAGCAGCCACCAGGGGGCAGTAGCACCCACTTTGGAAATCACTGGTCTATGGTTTTTTTTAGCAATGGTTTCCCTAATTATCTTATTTAATTAGGTCTATTTTTGATTAGATTTTCTCTGAGATTATGATTGCTTCCCTTGCCTTTTTTATTTTAGCTAAATAATAACAAATTCTGCTCTAGTCCTTTATTTTGATTCTGTTTCAAGTTTTTTGTCTTTCTGTTTCAAGTTTGTTTCTTATAAGCAATATCTTATTGGATTTTTATTTCTAATTCATTCTGCTATCTGTTTCTACTTTATGTGTGAGATCATCTAATCACATTCATAGTGAATTATGTCATTCACTATTACTCTAGTCATTATGAATACTATTTATAAATTTCCCTCCATCCTATCTTCTTCTTCTTCTCTTTTTACCCTATCTTTCTTCAAAAGCCTGATCTGGCTGCTTTCTCTCCTTGATTTGTGAGCTCTAGAATTTGACTATAACATACCTCGGAGTTTTCATTTTGGAATCTCTTTAAATAAGGATCAATGGTTTCTTTCAAATTTGATTTTACCTTCTGGATCCAAGATTAAAAGGCAATTTTCCTTTGTAATTCTTGAAATATGATATATAAGCTTTTTTTAATTGTAGCTTTCAGGTAGTGCAACAAATCTTAAACAATCTCTCCTCAATCCACTTCCAATCAATTTCAGGTAAGTGTTTTTTCTTAATGTAATATTGCATCTTTCTCTATTTTTTAATTCTTTTGGTTTTGCCTTTTTGTTTCTTAATGTTTTGTGGAGTTATTAGTTTCCACCTGTCCAATTCTAATTTTTAAGATATTATTTTCATCAGGGAGATTTGTGCCTCTTTTTCTATTTTGCCAATTCTGCTTTTTAAAAGCATCATTTTTGTTGGTCAAAATTTGTAACTCCTTGGTTTTGTGTCTCTCTTATCATTTAATCAGTTCTATTTTTTAAAGTGTTATTTTCTTTAGTATTTTCATGATACTTTTGCCAAGCTATTATTTCTCTTATGTCACTCTCATTTCTTTTCCTCATTTTTTCTCTATCATTGATTTTTCAAATCATTTTCTTTAGCTTTTCCAGGAATTCTTCTGGGGCTTGTATCAAGTCTGCATTTTTTTTGAAGCTTTGCTTATATCTGTTTTCAGGTCATTGTCTCCTTTTGAGTGTGGGTCTTAATCTTCCCTGTCACCACAGTAGCTTTTTTACAGCCAAATTCATTTTTTTCTTTGATAATTTTTCTAGCTTCTTTCTTGACTTTATGTTAATAAAAGTTGGATTCTGCCTGCCTGGGGATGGGAGGGGCTGACACTGTCTCAAACTTCAGGCTCTTTGTCAGAGCTGTTCTCATAGCTAGTTCTAGGGTTTTTTAAGTGTTCAGTGTTTCAAAGTTGGTGCAATGCTTTTCTGTTATGCACTCTGATCCTTCCCCAGGAAGTGCCACTGTTCCATCATGACTGCATATGTGCTATTGCTACTCTGAGTCCCTGCTTCATTGTAGCTGCAACTACTATTATTCCTTAGGTTCCTTTCTCCCTTGTAACTGAACATACTCCTCTCTGCTCTAGAATTGATTTTGCAAAGTGGGTAGGGTCAGTGGAGTTATCAGACAACACTTAATCCTATGCCCAGTGCTAACACAGAGGTTCCCTATAATCTCTTCCCGACCAGTTGTCCAACCATCTCCAGGTTGAGAGTTCTCAAAATTGCTGTTGCTGCTGATATGACAATTTAAAGGCCAATAGCTACTGTCGCCACTAAGGACAGTCTAGGCCAGTTCCCACCCCAATGTCACAGACCATTCCTGCTGACATCCTAAATTGTCTTGAGCAGGAAAAATGTCTAATCTCAGTCTTTTGTTGGCTTTGCCACTCCAGAATTCAGTTTGAGGCATTTTAAAAGTATTTAGAGGGAAATGTCAAGAAAGCTGGGCTAAGCTAAATGTTTCCTCTACTTTTCCATCTTGGCTCCACTTCCTAGACATTTTGCATGATGAACTTATAAGTTTAATCTACACTAACATTTCCTTCATTGCTTTCTAAAGTCTAGACAACCAAGCAAACAATTAATCAAATCCTGATTTTTAGCATTTGCTGATCTCCAAAGTGTAAATGTTTACACTGAAAATTTAACAAATGGCTCCTACTGTTATGGGCCAGCCCTAGCATACTGCTGGATGGAAATAACCTTAATAGACCCAGCATTATCAGGGACTTCAGAGGCCATTGTAGTCCAACCCATTTATCTTACAAATGAGGGAAATGAAACTTATAGAGGTTAGATGATCTGCCCAAGGTCAAACAAGTAGCAGGCATTAGAGGTAAGATTTAACCTAGTCTCTGATTCCAGTCAGTCTACTACTCTTCTACTTTGTTAGACTACCTCTAGATAATTTAATCACTTCGTTTTACAGATAGGGAAACTGAAATCAAATTAATGGTCCTGTCACGATTCCTTAACTTTAAACTAGTTATTTAATCTCTTCATATTTGGTTCCATTGGCATTCATTAACACAAGTGACTTTGGGCTACGTGCTGAATGAAGCCTGTGAACTAAGAACACCTGAGTTTTCTCTTTGTTCTATTAAAGATTTCCTTAAGATCTTTGGCAAGTCCATCACCTCACTGCCTTGTTTTCCACCGTTATGGGGTAGGAGTGGGGAATATTCATTAAAAAGGGTTGATAAAAATATTTGAAAATAAAAAGCAAGGCTAATCTCTAACTGAAGACAAACTGGCACAGTGGATAGAGTGCTGGACTTGTAGTCCAGATGTCTTCCAATCCCACTTTTGATACTTACTAGCTATGTGACAACTGATTTATATCAAGAAAATATAGACTGCTAGTCTTTTTTTTTAAATTGAATTATAAGATCATACAACTTAAGAAGCCTGCAGTGGGAAAAAAACTCAAATGTCATCTAGACCAACCTATTCCAGAGCAGGAATCCCTTACAGGAACCATGGCAAGTGGCCACCAGCCTCCACTTGAACCCATTTATATAGAGGATACCTCATCCTGCTGGACAGCTTTAATACTTAGGTAGTTCTTCCTTAGATTCATCCAAACCTGCATTCCTCTAACCTCTACCCATTACATCTAGCTCTCTCTTCTGGGAACAAGCATAATAAATGTAATACAAAACTTCTTCCATCTTAATAGCCCTTCCAATGCTTGGACAGCTGTCATTCCTCAAACTACCCCAACCTCTCACCCCATGCCTCCTCTTTTCTAGGATAAACTTCCCCAATTGCTTCAACCAATTTTCTTGTGATGAGGTCCCCATATTTTTTCTAATTGCCATCCTCTGGATACTCTTCAGGTAAGCAATATCTTTCCTAAAATGTGGCATCCAGAACAATGCTCCAGATGTGATACAACCAGGGTTGGTCACTTCCCTTTCTCTTGATATTATGCCTATCTTAATGTAGTCTAAGATGGCCTTGGCTCTTCGGTTAGCCATATTATACTGCTAAGCCTGCACTGATCTAAAATCTCAAGGTCTTTTTCCTCCTATGAACTGTTTTTTAACTAGTTTCTTCCATCCTATGTTTAAAGAGTTGATTTTTTTAAACCCAAGGTTAGAATTTCAGCTTTATTGAATTTTGTCCCTAATGCATTGAACCTCAGATGTCAATACCAGAGTCAACTACAAATATTGTATTAAAGCAATCAAACCTAATCTGGAGAAAATCCATGGATTTATCTTGAGAATTTGTTTGTCTGAAGATATATTATTCCTGGCAGTTGGTACAAATAGGTATGTTTATCAAGCTATTAACTTTGAAAAATACTTTTAGGGTCTCTTAGAGTTCAAAAGCCCATGATTTAATCAGTGCCTTGTGTCTGTTACCTGCAGAGACCAATTATTCCAAAATGGGCTAATCCATGGATCCTAATTCTTCTTAGGATCAAGCAGAAAAGCAAAGCAATCAGTTAATACCTGCCCTAAGACCTGTAAGAGCAATCAGAACAGTTTGGCAGCAGCATAGTGCATAACAAAAAAATGTGTAATTCTTTCAAAGATAAATTTGTCCAAGACAATTCCAAAGAAGCCATAATGAAAAATACTATGTGCCTCCAGTGAGAGAACTGGTGAATTCTGAGTACAGATTGAAGCATACTTTTTTATATAACTTTTCATATTTCTTGTTTTGGGGTATATGTTTTCTTTTGCAATATGACTAATACGGAAATAAGTTTTGCATGACTTCACGTGTATAATCAGGGTCATATTGCTTGATTTCTCAAAGGATGAGGGAGGGGGAAGAAGTGAGGAAGAGGATTTGGAAATGAATGTTAAATAAATGTTAAAAAATTTATATGTAATTGAGAAATATTTAATGAAATAATAAAAATGAATCATAAAAAATAAAAGATAAGCTTTTAGGGTCCACCTTGAACTGAACACAATATTCCAGATGTGATCTGATTAGAATACAGTTGGGTTATCACATCTCTATGATGCCATTTTCTCTTTTAATTGCCAGATTACAAATTGACTGAATCTGAACTTGTATTCCCCTAAAATATTCTGGTCATTTTTAGCCAAATTTCTCTCTAGCCACACTTTATCCATCTAAGACTCAAGGAGTTGATTAATTTTTTTAAAAAAGGCATTACCAGAATTAGGGTCCAGACAGGTTTGGAATAAAGAATAGCCCAAGGTCAATGCTATATTGTCACAGCCACTTATTTCTTCAGCATAGAAGTATGAAGAAACTCATTTTAAAAACTTAGTCTGTAGTTTTGTTCTATCATCACCTAAAAATCACCAGATTTCATGCCTTATGAGAAACCCAGACATATTGCCTTACCTGTTGTTCCTCATGACAGCTCCTTGTTCTGTATCTGACCATGCCTAGGATTCTCTTCCTCCTCCTCTCTGCCTCTGAGAAGTTCTGGCTTCCTTCAAGATATATCTCAAATGCCACATGGTGCAGGAGGTCTTTCCCAGATCCTTCTGACTCATCTTACCACTTCACACCAGATCTTTCCCTACTAAAGTTATTTTTCATTTATTCTATATGTATCTTGTATGTGCCTAATTATTTACATGTTTGTCAGAGAGAAGGGTTTGGTTTTTTTGTTGTTGTTTTGGGGTAACATACCCCATTTTTCAGTCATGTCCAATACTTTATGCCCCTATTTGGGGTTTTCTTTGCAAAGATACTGGAATGGTTTTCCATTTCCTTTTCCAAATCATTTTTACAGACGAGGAAACTGAAGCAAACAGGATAAGTGACTTGCCCAGGGTCACACGGCTAGTAAGTGTGTGAGGCCAGACTCAAACTCAAGAAGATATCTTCCTGACCTCAGACCCAGTATTCTATCCACTAAGCCACCTAGCTACCCCACCCCAAGTTAGTGCTTAATAAGCACTCACTGAATGATTGATGAGAGATAAAGCAGACAGCAAGTAGCAATTCAACTTTTGGACTTGGGGGATCTAAACCTTCTATGACCTAGCTATGTCCTCTCAAGAATTAAGGAATTCTGAGCCATCTGGATAGAGCAGCCTTTCAATACCATATGGGAAGATTCCTGTACCAAAGTTTACAAAATCATTGTCTTAAAAGATTCAAATTCAGTGGCCTCAAGACAGGAGGTCCTGGGTTCAAATCTAACCTCAGACTCTTCCCAACTGTGTAGTCTTGGGCAAGTCACTTAACCCCAAATGTCTAGCCCTTGTCATTCTTCTTCCTTAGAATTAATACTTAGTAAGGATTCTATGAGAGAAGAAAAAAAAGATCCAAACTCCCCCACAAACTTGACTGACAAATCTCTTTACCTACAATATATTACTTTATCTGCTCTGGGTTCCCTATATAGGCATAAGTGCTATCTACTCTAACTAATACTAGCTCTGTGACCAGGAACAAATCACTTCACTTCTGTGCCTCAGTTTTCTCCTCTGTAAAGTAGGGATAATTTACCTATACAACCTATCCCAGCAAGTTGTTTTAAAGAAGGCATTTATTCAGTTTTAAGCCCTATAAAATTATAAATTATGAGGTCCATAAGGGCAAGAGTCTCATCTTATTCTTCCTACCTTCTACTATTGAGCTTTGCAAAAAAAAAAAAATGAGACACTGAGGAAATACTGATTGATTTATATGAAGCACCTTGAAGACTACTGAAAATTTTTATTTCAATAGTGCTTCCAGGCAGGAGTTTCCAGAGTGGGGACCAGGAGTCCCTATTCTGACATCAGGGGATATGATTATTATAATAATAATAGTATTTTTATAGTTCCTGCTATGTGCCGGACACAACAACCCAACAGGACAAGCATTTTTGTCCTCATATTAGAGGGAGCTAGATGGAGCAATGGATAAAATGCTGGGCCTGGAATTCAAAAGATCTGAGTTCAAATCCGACCCTGGACATTGATTAGTTGTGTGATGCTGGACAAGCCAGTATCTTACTTTCTTCATTTCTAAAATGGAAATAATAATAATAATAATAATAATAATAATAATAATAATCAAAAGATCTGAGTTCAAATCCAGCCCTGGACATTGATTAGTTGTGTGATGCTGGACAAGCCAGTATCTCACTTTCCTCATTTCTTAAATGGAGATAATATTAGCACCCACTTCCCAGGGTTATTATGAAGAAAAAAATGAGTGAATAATAATCAAGAAGGGTATTCCGGTGGGGGGGGTTTGCGGAGGGGGAAAGAACATGAATCATGTAACCATGGGAAAATATTCTAAATAAAATTAATTAATTTAAAAAATAAAGTACTGTCATTCATGAAAAAAGAAGGGTTTTGCAAACTTTAAAGTGATATATAAATTCTAGCTACTATTTTAATAGGTTGACAGCTACTATTCTGAAGCTTGATGGAGTCAAGAACTGATTTGAAATCCAGAATCCAGCCTCAGACACTTATTAGCTCTATGTCTCTGGCCAAGTCCTACCCTCTGTCTACCTCAGTTTCTTGATCTGTAAAATGGAAATAAAAATAGTACATATCTACCAAGGTTATCATAAGGATCAAATCAGATAATTGTAAGGTGCTTAGCGCAATACTTGACACATATAAGCATTATAGTATTATATGCTATTACAATTATTATTATTAATTATAGAAATTGAGACTCAGAGAGAAGAGCCTTTCCTCAGGTCACACAGCTAGAAACAAGCAACCGCTTCTCTTGACTCTCACTCTAAACCCTTTATCCACAACACCACATTCCTCTTTGAAGGAAATAAAATGGAAAACTGAAATGACTGCAGAAAATGCCTAAAAGTGGCTCAGTGGATTGAAAGCCAGGTCTAGAGATAGGAGGTCTTGGGTTCAAATCTAGCTTCAGACACCTCCTAGCTGTGTAACCCTGTGCACATGACTTAACCCTTATTGCCTAGCCCTTACCCCTCTTCTGCCTTGGAACAAATACACAGTATTGATACTAAGATGGAATATAAGACTTTTAAAAAAGACATACAAGGTGTGTGGTGCTGAAAATCATAAATGTATGGAAAGGAATGATCATTTTTCCATACATCTAACAGAAAAACCCAGTTTTCAGGTGAGTTTACAGAAGGTGAGAATTTGTGGACAAATTAGAAGGAAATATTTTCCAGCCTTCAGAGTTTCTGGCTTTCTGACAAGGCTGGCACTTGGATAAAGGGCTCTTAGTACTAGATTGGTCCAAGCACTAAAGATTAGGTAGGGTGTAACGAGTGACACCATAGGAAGGCAAACAGATGCTTGACAAAATAATAAGGCCAAAGGAGGCGGTTGGCAATGCACCAGAGCACAACCAAGTTACACCCTTTTTTTCTCCTTTGTTCCTAATTTCCTTTGAAAACATGTGAGAACCCACCTTCTCTAGGGGAATTTTCCAGGTGAATACTCTTGTTTGGTTGCCAGTGACTCACAGATCAAAGGTTCCTAATTGTCATCTCCCACCTCATCATCAATGACCAAAGGTTTGGTTAGAGTCAGCAATGTGAAAGGCCTTTCACATCTAATGATTTGAGGCATTAATAGATGCAGAGAATCCAGAATGAGGAAGGTGACAGTTCTTTTGTCCTCTGTCCCTACTCAGACCCTATCTGGGGTATTGAGTTTAGTTCTGCTATTGAACACTTAGCATGGTGCCTGTCATAGAGTAGGTGTTTAATAAATGTTTATTGATTGACTGATTGATTACTACATTTGACAAAAAGGACATTGATGAGGATGTTCACCTGGATGATGAAGTAATTGGTAATGATGCCACCCAAACTCAGCTGAAAGAAGCAAGATTGCATAATAGAGAAAAGAGAAGACTAAATGCTCTCTAAAGTCACTTCATATGGGGCAACTGGGTGGCTCAGGGTATTGAGGACCAGGCCCAGAGAAGGAGAGGTCCTGGGTTCAAATGTGACCTCAGACATTTCTTAACAGTGTAACCCTGGACAAATCACTTAACCCCCATAGCCTAGCCCTTACCACTCTTCCGCCTTGGGACCAATACACCATATTGACTCTAAGTTGAAAGGTAAGGGTGTAAAAACAAAATAAAGTCACTTTGTACAAAAACATTCAAAGCAGAAATCCCTTTTGCAACATTCCTGCAGTGTTCTTTCTTCAGCTCAAAGAGCACTGAATGGCTTTCAATGCTGTGCAGCCTTTCCTTATACCAAGCTGAAATCTATTTCTCTGATATTAGTATTCAGTGTTGATAGTTCTGACTTCTGGGACCCCCAGAGAGTAACTCAATTTCTCTTTTCCATTAAACTGTTTCAAATGTTTAAGGGTACCTCTCATGGGTCCCCTGAATCTTCTTTCCTTCAAACTAAACATCTATTGGTTTCTTAACTCATCCTCATATGGCATCATCTCCCTCAAAATCTTTTACCATTCTGCTCATCCTCCTCCAGCTACTCCCTAACTCCTCATTGTCCTTTATTAAATATGGTCTACAAAACTGAATATGATACTCTAGGAGCAGTCTGCCCTGGGCAGAGGTCATCCCCCTCTTGTTCTAGACATTGTGCCACTCTTCTAATACAGCCTTTAATCATGCCAGCCTTGTTATATGCAGTGTTGATATATATTAAGATTGCATCCCAGAAGAACAAGATTGTTGGGAAGGTACAAAGACTCACCTGATCTCTACCAAATTAACCTCCAAAAACATTAATACCTCAAATTGAATTCTGGAACAGTATAACCCACAAAAAGAGGAAGTGAAATGATTTTTCAGCCCAAAACAACTTAGAAGGCTGGCATAAAAGATTTAGTGTACCAGGGAGGAAGTAAAGTACAAAAGCATCACACCAAAGCAACCAGCCTTAAGGGTACCTGAAATTCCAGCAAATACTTCCAGAGGTCTCAACCACAGATGGTAAGGGGAGTCAGACAACTGCTCAGAAGATTATAAAGGACACTTTTCTGACTGTTGATGAAAGACTACTGTAGCATTGCCCATACACAAATCTAGGTGGCAGTCCTGGATCATAGTCTTAGGGTGAGGAGGAGCACTAGCACACACCAGTTCTTGTGGTAGTCCCAGGGGAATAGGGGATCCTGGTCATAGGTTTATTGAAAGACCAAAGCACAGGCCAGGAGAGTATTAAAAATAACTCTCCTTACATCATATCACCTTGGAAGAATTGAAAGCTTAAATATCTCCAGAATAGCCCTGAAAACAGCTACACAAAGACCCTGAAACTTGGAACAGTGTTCCCTTCACCACTGTTACATAGCCCAACTTTAACAGTTTTTAAAATGAAAAGAAAAGAAAAGAAAAAGGTCAGAAAAATGAGCAAAGAACAACAACGACAAAAAAACTCAACATAAAATTTATTTTGGTGGCAGAGAAGACCAAAACACAAACTCAGAAGAAGACAACAAAGTCAATACTGCTTTACCCAAAATCTCCAATAAATATGCTCTCAAGCCCCAAAAAAAGAATTAATGGAGGAGGTCAAAAAGGATTTAAAAAATCAATTAAGAAAAGTAGAAGAAAAATTGGGAAAAGAAATAAGACTGATACAGAAAAACCACGAAAAAAAGAGTCAACTATTTGGTAAAGGAGGCACAAAAAGTACTGGAAAAGGAAGCAGCTGGTTGGCTCAGTGAATAGAGAGCCAGACTTGAAATTGAAAAGTTCTGGGTTGAAATCTGACCTCAAACACGTCCTAGATGTGTCACTGTAGGCAAGTCACTGAATACCAATTGCCCAACCTTTAACACTCTTCTGCCTTGGAAGCAATACTTAATATTGATTCTAAGACAGAACGTAACGTCTTGTTTTTTAAAGAAGTAGTAAGTCCCCCATCAGGAGAGATCTTAGAGAGGATACTGGATGATGAGTTGCAGAAGGGACTGTTGCTCAGGTATAGGTTGCAATAGGGGTCCCTTCTAGCCCTAGTATTCTATGACTTTCTGCCTCCTTCCATACGACTACCTAAATGGTTAGGATGCCTACCCTTCTTTCCTCAAATATAGTGTTTTTTCTTACTCTTAGCTTCTCTATTTATCCACATTACAATGATCCTGGATTTTTTCAATTGAAGAGATATGGTGTGGGATACAGTGGGAAGAGTACATACTGGATCTGGGTTGATATATTGACTTTGGAACCTACTGCTTATGTGACCTTGAACAATTCACTTGCCAAGTCACTTGTATCTATTTCCTCATCTATAAAATGAAGGGGTTGGACTTGATGACCTCTAAAGTCTCTTTCAGTTCTAAATCTATGATCCACAGAATCCTGAAACATCAGAAACAGATGGGAAAATAGAAATTATCTAGTACAACTCACTCATTTTATAGATATAAAAACTAAGGCTAATCCATCACAATAGTCTGATTTCTTTCTCCTTACCTGAGGCAATGTGGCAAAACTGATCAAATACTGGACTTGGAATAAATATGACCTGTTTTCCAAGCCAGATTCTTGACACTTACCTAACTGTATCACCAGGGGCAAGTCATTTAGCATTTCCAAGCCTCAGCTTCCTTACCAATAAAATGGAGCAGTGATAAACTTGAATTAGTTTACCTTAAAGGGATATAAATGTTAAAATCGTTATTCCCAGGGAAGAACCAACCATTAATGTTGATGCCAAAAGAATTGTTTGCATGGTCAAGATATAAAGAAGGGGAGTTCCCCTGGGAGGTCATATGTACTCATATCCCTATCTCATAGCACATTGCTGATGGGAAGTGGAGAGATATCATTTCATCCCAAATGTCTGACACTTTTTAATAAAGCATGTCTGGGATCCATCAGTTCTCTGAGTCCTGAACTTAACCTTGATTTTAGAGGTAGTCAGAAATCACTTCAAAATTAGGAAAATGGGCATTTGGCCCAAATGACACTCAGAAAACTAATTCTTGATGTTCTTTTCTATTCTGCATGGGCAGAAAAGGAGAGGCTGGGTAGGGTGGAGGTCTAGATTTCCAAATTCCAATATTTGCCAACATGAGGATCAGACAAAGAAGAATGGATAGGTCTGAAAGAGGTGGATTAGGCAGGAGGTAGTTAGTCAACAAACAGCTATTAAGTCTTTACTGTGGGCCAGGCACTGTACTAAACTGGGGATACAAAGGCAAAAAAGTTCCTGCCCTAACATTTTATGTTCATGGGGGACAATAAATGTTTATTCTGAGGCAGAACACACAGATAATAAAAGTCATGTAAAGTACATCTAGGGTAAAATTAAAACTTTTCTTCTTAACCAGATGTCATTTAGTTAGATCTATCTGAGCTGTAGTCTGCATCTCCCATAGCAATTTCAGATGCTATTTTCCAGGGCTATAGTTGGTTGTGAGGCTCCAGAAAAACCCTTGGCCCTGGCACTCCCCTAGAAGAAGAGGCTATACACTTAAGTGTACCTATAAACTTAATAGCAGTTGCTTGGTCTACTAGACCTCATTGACCCTGGTAAACCATTTCTAGATCCACCTCTGCCCTCTAATCTTAGAAAAAAGACCTTCAGAGAGGCTATGGTTTGGTCCCAAAAGAAAAAGTGGAAGTGGGTGATGCATTCCCATTAGAAGTCTTTGAGCAAATGGCCAAATGACCACTTGTTTTGGG
Organism: Gracilinanus agilis; assembly: GCF_016433145.1. NCBI lineage: Eukaryota > Metazoa > Chordata > Mammalia > Didelphimorphia > Didelphidae > Gracilinanus > Gracilinanus agilis. The sequence goes on from NC_058131.1 coordinate 217,243,077, forward strand.
TGAGTAAAGGACATTCCCATTCAATTCAGCTTGGACCAGATATCCTTTGGAGTCTTTTCTATCTATGGCATTCTATAATTTTGTTATTGTAGAGAAATTAGACCAGGATAGAACCCCCACTCAACCACAGCTTCTGCACTTCTCAGAATATGTCTTTCTCCTGTTAAAAGACAGCTTTTGACAGAAAGTCTGACCGTAAAATCATTCATCTTTATAAAAAAGATGCTAGCTATTGCTTCTGAGCTTGGTGGTCCCAGGCACACCACTTCACTCCTAACTTGGTATGATGAACACATATTGGTCTGAACCATCACACATCAAATGTATTTTCTACCTATGTTGCCACCTGTCCAGTTCAGTCAGTTTGCTTATTCCATCGAAGGATTCCTATCTCCTTTTCCACATGAATGCTTACCCCATATCCTCTGCAATTTTCATCTGTACTTTTTAGTTTCATGCTCCCCAGGTGTGACCTCAGTAGCTATGCTCCAGTTCCAGCCTCATTCCCAGAGACCCATTCACCAGGGAGCCCAACACGAACCAATCTGACCTAGCTTTGTCCCAGCTGAAATAGCTCCCAGAAAAAATACCAGTTAAACCTGAGTATACCTGACCAAACACACCAAGGAACAAAGATTCAGACACTAAAAAATGGCTAGGTTCTTATTTTATCTAAAAAGTATTAAAAGTTAATAAAATACAAAGTCTGCTCTTAAGCCTGTGAAACTTAGATCACTAATCCTTGGTGGGGCTTATACATCAAAGTCCCTGCCAATGAAAAATAAGGCCCACAAATTGTGCAAATAAGTTAGAACAACATGAAATTATTTAGTAGGCTGAAGTCTACTGAATTATTAGATTACCTAATAGGCTGTTGATCCTGGACTTCTTGTTCCAGAGTGATCATTGAAGTTAGGCAGATGATTGAGAAGCTTGCTAAGTCTGGTATGGTAGAGTGCTAACTTTTTTTTTTTTTTAACATTTATTAATATTCATTTTTAACATGGTTACATGATTCATGCTCCCCTTTCCCCTTCAACCCCCCCCCCGCGCCCCCCCCACCCTTGGCCGATGCGCGTTTCC